>NC_092716.1:237227179-237529642 GCF_047496885.1 Scyliorhinus torazame
AGATGGAACATCCATAACCCATTGGGGTGGAGACTTTCAAAGATTTGCAACCCTGTGAGGGAAGCAATTTCTCCCCATCACAATCCTAAATGGTCAGCTTCTTATCCTGAGACTCTGCTCCGTGTTTTAGAATCCCTGACCAGTATTCACCCTATCGAACCCCTTCAGAATCTCCAAAGAGATCGCCTCTCATTCTTCTAATCTCCAGAAGCTACAGGTCTAATTTACTCAGCCTCTTATCATAGGACATCATCCCAGGGAATAATTCACTGTACCGCCTCCAATTCAAGTATCTATTTCCTTAAAGAAAGAAATTGCACAAAATGGGTACAATTTTATAGTCCGCCACAGCAGGTTTGCAGGTGGTTGGATGTTGGGAGGGCTCGGGGCATAAAATTCTGCTGGTGACCTTCCCGCTCCCTATCACCAGGCCCTGATTTTATTGCTTGTGGGCAAGGTTTGGGGCAGCTTGCCTGCCCTCATCTCAATCGACTTCTGGGCAGTGGAGTAGGTCGTTGATGGGGTGTGGGGATGGGGTTCCCACCATGGCAGTGCCAAAAACGGCTGCAATCAGGAGTGAAAAGACAACGATGGGGCCAGTGGAGTGCACCACCAGTTACTCTTGGCCTGCAAGGAATGCTGTAAATGGCAAAAATCAAGTTTAATGTTGTGCCAAAACCTATCTTTCAAAGATTTGCCCATCAGGCCCCTGAGTGTGAGATAAATTGGAGCGTGCTAATGTGGGGCAGGCGATGCTTGGCGGCTCGGGTAGATGGGTTGTCTGGAGGCCTGAATGCTCTCCAATGCCTCAATTTTGCCTCTGTTTATCCTTCTGCCTTCGGTACCTTCCCGAAAGAACCTTCTTCATTTTGATCGGTCACAAAGCAGGGACAGTCCTGCTGTTGGCGATGTCTTTAATCTCTTCAGCAATGCTCTGAGGACATCCCTAAAGTGTTTTCACTCCACAGGTCTTGTATCATAACTGAGTGTCTGGTGTCAGGCAGACAAGCGACATGCCCCATCAAACAGAGCCGCTTTTGAGTGATTAGCACCTCGACACTGCATGTTGACTTGGACAAGGACGTTACTGTCAGACCACTTTTCTTGCCACCCAATTTGGAGGATTTTGCGAACCCCACTCCAGTGATATGAAGTGCCTGCTGTAGGTTGTCCAAGACTCCAAGGCATACAAGAGATTGGGGATCACGGCTGTCTGGTAGGTTTGAAATCTACGATCCTCAAATATTGTTTTGAACAATTGATTGACAGCTTGCACTCTTTGCATAAAGGTAGTTAGTGTTCCCAATTGTCAACTCATATTGACCTGTTGTATAGAATTTGCATTTGTAGTATACCATGGTTTAACTAAAATTACTGTTTAGAGGTTCCGGTTGTAAAGGTGGAAGGAGATTTCTGTAGTGTCATTAGTTGCTGGTCAATTAGCTAAAGCCACTTAAAGCAGGATTTTGCAATTGTTGCATCGGACAGAACATCAAAAAAATTCCTGATAGCAGAGTCCATTGATGCACACACAAAACTGTAAGTGATAAGGGAAAGGAGGAAGTAGGTGTCTGGATAATTCATGGTTCAAAGAATAAAAAAATCACTGCCTTAATTAAGTTGTTCCACTTCAATGTTTACACTCTCCACACTCAGTAAAGAATATAGAAAATCAAGAAAATGCAAGAAAGAGGTCTGAGAAGTGAATTTTGTGAATGCCTGACGAAAGCAAGTTTGTCCAAGGTGAAATTCTGTGGGGACAGAGGTGTGTAGGGGTGGAATTGGGGGATAGGGTAAGGAGTGTATGGGAAGGTGTGTTTGGGGGGGTAGGAACTCTGTTGGGGGCAGGGTGGGGGGGGTGTATTTGGAGGTGGGGTTTAGCAGGTATGTTTGAGGGTGGGGCATAGGGAGTGTGTGTTTGGGGACAGGGCTGTGTGTTGGGAGGGATGTTTGGGGGCAGGAGTTTGTGTTTGAGGATCAGGGGTGTTTTTGGGCAGTAGGGGGTGCATTTGGGGGCAGTGGGTGTGTTTGCGGGGTAGGGGATGTGGTTCAGGGGGAGGGGCATGTGTTTATGGGGTGTGCTTGCAGAGTATGGGGTGTGCTTGGGGGAGTATGTTTTGAGGCGTGGGCGTGTGTTTGTTGGGTCATATTTGGAGGTAGGCGGTGTGCTTGGGGTGTTGTGTGTTTGGGGCATAGAAGGTGTGTTCGGGGTGCAGGGTGTGTATTTGGGGGGGTGGGTGTGTTTGGGGGTAGGGGATGTGTTTTGGGGTAGGCGTGATGTGTTTATGGGGTGTGTTTGCAGAGTAGGAGGTGTGTTTGGGGGAGTGTGTTTTGGGGAGGGGGTGTGTGTTTGTTGGGTCGTATTTGGAGGTAGGCGGTGTGCTTGGGGTGTTGTGTGTTTGAAATGAAAATCGTTTATTGTCACGAGTAGGCTTCAATTAAGTTACTGTGAAAAGCCCCTAGTCGCCACATTCCGGCGCCTGTTCGGGGAGGCTGGTACGGGAATAGGAGGTGTTGGGAATTGGGGCAGAGGAGGTGTGTTTGGGGGGTAGAGTATGTATTTGGTGGATGTGTTAGGGGATTATTTGAGGTGGAGGTGTGTTTCGGGGGTGTTTGAGGTGGAGGGGTGTGTTTCGGGGGTGTTTGAGGTGGAGGGGTGTGTTTCGGAATTGTTTGAGGTGGAGGTGTGTGTTTCGGGGGTGTTTGAGGTGGAGGGGTGTTTTTCGGGGGTGTTTGAGGTGGAGGTGTGTGTTTCGGGGGTGTTTGAGGTGGAGGTGTGTGTTTCGGGGGTGTTTGAGGTGGAGGGGTGTGTTTCGGGGGTGTTTGAGGTGGAGGTGTGTGTTTCGGGGGTGTTTGAGGTGGAGGTGTGTTTCGGGGGTGTTTGAGGTGGAGGGGTGTGTTTCGGGGGTGTTTGAGGTGGAGGTGTGTTTCGGGGGTGTTTGAGGTGGAGGGGTGTTTCGGGGGTGTTTGAGGTGGAGGTGTGTTTCGGGGGTGTTTGAGATGGAGGTGTATGTCGGGGGTGTTTGAGGTGGAGGGGAGTGTTTCGGGGGTGTTTGAGGTGGAGGGGTGTGTTTCGGGGGTGTTTGAGGTGAAGGGGTGTGTTTCGGGGGTGTTTGAGGTGGAGGTGTGTTTCGGGGGTGTTTGAGATGGAGGTGTATGTCGGGGGTGTTTGAGGTGGAGGGGAGTGTTTCGGGGGTGTTTGAGGTGGAGGGGTGTGTTTCGGGGGTGTTTGAGGTGAAGGGGTGTGTTTCGGGGGTGTTTGAGGTGGAGGTGTGTTTCGGGGGTGTTTGAGGTGGAGGGGTGTGTTTCGGGGATGTTTGAGGTGGAGTGGTGTGTTTCGGAGGTGTTTGAGGTGGAGGGGTGTGTTTCGGGGGTGTTTGAGGTGGAGGGGTGTGTTTCGGGGGTGTTTGAGGTGGAGGGGTGTGTTTCGGGGGTGTTTGAGGTGGAGGTGTGTTTCGGGGGTGTTTGAGGTGGAGGGGTGTGTTTCGGGGATGTTTGTGGTGGAGGGGTGTGTTTCGGGGATGTTTGAGGTGGAGTGATGTGTTTCAGAGGTTTTTGAGGTGGAGGGGTGTGTTGGGGAGGTGGGGGTGAGTACTCCAGGTGTTGGAAACAAGAACCGAAACAGAAAATTCCAGAAACGCACAGAAAGTCAGCAACATGCATGAAGAAGAGGAAAACATTAATAATTCAGTTATAATCCTTTGGCAAAAGTGGACAGTATGCATGAATTAGGATACTGTAATTTGGTATAAAGCCAGTGATACTGCAATGCTCAAGAGTTTTTCACTAAATATGTCTTTCTTGTAATTCAAATGAGTATATGTGTCCAAATGCTTTTTCGCTACCAGGCTTATCTGTGCAATGCTTTCCTGGCCGGCTCCCATATTCTACCTTCCAAACTTGAGTTCATTCCAAACTCTGCTCTTTCATCCTAACCTGTACCATCACCCCTCTGCTCGCTGATCTTCCCTGGCACTAGTCCCTCATCCAACTTATAATTCTCATCCTCATTATTTAAATCCTTTCATGATCTTGCAGGCATCATACAAAATCTCTGTTCCTGCAACTCCTCCCTCACATGTAACCCTTCCCTGGCCATCTGTTCTGCCAGCCATCTTGGCCCTCGTCCCCAGAATTCCAAACCTAAATCTCTCTGCTTTTCACTCGTTAAAGTAAGTAAAGCAGTCACCATAGTCCCAGATGACCATAGGCTGCTTTCCCCTTTGAGGGGGAGGGGGGAGACCTGACTGGTGGTGGATTAACCTGAGGGTCACTACACCTCAGGTAAGGGGGAAGGTTGAGAAGGTGGGCCTCCATGAATGACCTCAGCCAGTGCGGGAATTGAACCCATGCTGTTGGCCTCACTCTGCACTCATTAAACATATCTGTTAACAAAAGTTTGAGAATCATAGAATTTCCAGTGAAGAAGGAGGCCATTCAGTCCATCGAGTCTGCTCCAGCCCTTGGAAAGAGCGCGCACCTCCACCCCATCCCTGTAACCCAGTAACCGCACCCAAACCTTTTGGACACTAAGGGCAATTTTGCATGGCCAATCCACCTGACCTGCACATCTTTGGACTGTGGGAGGAAACTGGAGCACTCAGAGGAAACCCACGCACACACGGGGAGAACGTGCAGACTTCTCACAAGCCAGGGATCGAACCTGGGACCCTCGAACTGTGAAGCAACTGTGCTCCCAACTGTGCTACCATGCCCCCCCCTTGCCAACTCATCAAAGGGTGGGATTCTCCAGCCTCCCAGCCACGTGCGGTGGGATTCTCCGCTCCCGCTGCTGTTGATGGAAATTCCCATTGAAGCAACTCCCACGTTGCCGGGAAACCCACTGGAGGGGGTGCACTGCTGGCGGATACAGAGAGAGTTCCGGCCAAAATCTACTTTTTCGGTGTTTAAGTTTGTCCACTTTTTCCTGATTACACCTATGCACAGGCATGTACAAACACATACGACTTAGGAGCAGGAGGAGATTCCTTGAGCCTGCTCCACCATAGGGGCAGCACGGTAGCATTGTGGATAGCACAATTGCTTCACAGCTCCAGGGTCCCAGGTTCAATTTGCGGCTTGGGTCACTGTCTGTGCGGAGTCTGCACATCCTCCCCGTGTGTGCGTGGGTTTCCTCCGGGTGCTCCGGTTTCCTCCCACAGTCCAAAGATGTTCAGGTTAGGTGGATTGGCTATGCTAAATTGCCATTAGTGTCCAAAATTGCCCTGAGTGTTGAGTGGGGTTACTGGGTTATGGGGAGAGGGTGGAGGTGTGGGCTTGGGCAGGGTGCTCTTTCCAAGAGACGGTGCAGACTCGATGGGCCGAATGGCCTCCTTCTGCACCATAAATTCTATGATTCAATAAGATCATGGCTGATCGGATTGTGACCTGAACTCCACTTCTCATTCCTACCCCTCGACCCTTTCACTTTCTCGTCAATCAAGAATCTGTCTAACTCAGTCGTGAATATATTCCATGGCCCAGTCTCCACTGCTCACTGGGGGAGAGAATTCAACAGACTAACTGAGCAAAACGAATTCCCCTCATTTCCGTCTCGGGAACTGTTTTAAAACTGTGTCCACCAGTTCTAATCTTCCCCACCAGGGGAAACATCCTCTCAGCATCCATCCTGTCAAGCCCCCTCAAGAATCTTGTGCGGGACTCTCCATCCCGCGAGACCCCTTTTCTGGAGTGGTGCGTCCCCGCACGCAGGATCCTCCAACCCAGCAGCCAGTGCAATGTGGTCACCCCCACTCCGTCGGGGAATCTGCAGGCGTGAGTCCACTGTTGGCGAAGTGGAGGATCAATGGAGAATCCCGCCCCTTATATATTTCAATAAAATCGCTTCATCTAAACGCCAATAAGAGAACCCCTACATCTCAGGTGTCAGCTAAGTGAAGTTATTCTGGATTGTTGCTGATGCAAAAAAAAATGGAAACGTTTAATTTAGATGGACAGATTTTTGGGATATTCATAGCGGGGCTAAGGTCCAGAGCTCGATGCCGGCGGTGGAATTCTCCGTTCCGGAAACTAAGTGTTGAGGCCGATGCAGGATTCGTGGAAGTCCGCGACAGCAAAACTGGCGCCGCACCTGGACCGATCCAATGACTGTCAAGGAGCTATCACCGGCGCCATGTGAAACACAATCATTTCTAAAGAGAAAGTGATGCCTGTCAGCATCAATGGGACCGAGGTGGAGATGGTTGCATCACAGCCTGGTACGGCAACTGCTCAGCCCAAGATCGCAAAAAACTTCAGAGAGTCGTGAACACAGCCCAGTCCATCACACAAACCTGCGTCCTATCCATTGACTCCATCTACGTCTCCCGCTGCCTGGGGAAAGCGGGCAGCATAATCAAAGACCCCTCCCACCCGGCCTACTCACTCTTCCAACTTCCTCCATTGGGCAGGAGATACAAATGCCTGAAAACACGCACAAACAGGCTCAAAAACAGCTTCTTCCCCAATGTTAGCAGACTCCTAAACGACCCTCTTATGGACTGGCCTGATTAACACTACACCCCTGTATGCTTCATCTGATGCCAGTGTTATCTAGTTACAGTGTGTACCTTGTGTTGCCCTATTATGTATTTTCTTTTATTTCCTTTTCTGTTCATGTATTTAATGATCTGTTGAGCTGCTTGTAGAAAAATACTTTTCACTGTACCTTGGTACACGTGACAATAAACAAATCCAAATCCAAATCCAGGAGGCTGACAAGCTACAGCCGCATATACACATTTCACTCCCCACACACGCCATCCCAGCCAACAACATGGCAGCCACGAGAGCGGTGCCAAGATTCATTGATGCCAAGCTCGAGACCCTCCTGGACGCATTGGAGGAGATGTTCCCCTAGCACTCACCCTGTCCCACACACGCATAACCCAACTCCCTCCCCACCCGCATCTGTACTCCCACCCTGCACCATAGGACAGCACCCATACCGGCCGCCAACGCCGGGTGCCTTGGCCACTGAGGCCACCAGGTACTCACCCCTGGGCTGCCTGCATCGGACTATCTAACAATGTTGTTTTTTGTTTCCCCCCCCCCCCCCTCCAGGAGAAGGCTCCTCATCACAGCTAAGGAGAAGGCTCCTCATCACAGCTAAGCAGAGGGCTCTGAACGCGGTCGGCAGGTCGGAAGAGAGGGAAGTCCCGATATGGAGATCGGCCATAGGCGAGGAAGTGAGACCCCACTGAGTCGCGGTTCCGCATGCCATGTGTACCAACTTCCCCACCTCCCACAACAGCAGCCCCACACTACCGTCATCCAACTTCACCCTCACCTCCACCAGTCCCACTCCCCCCCCCACCCCCCCTACCCCCAACCCATGGTCTAACCATGCATCTTGGCCGGGATTCTCTGACCCCCGGGGGGGGGGGGGGGGGGGGGGGGCGCGAATCCCGCCCCGCCATCCCGACGCTGGCTTCCCTATTCTCAGGCACCAATTCTCGGGGGCCGGCAGGATTCCCGCCATGCCGGTTGGGGGTCTTGACAGCGCCCCCCCCCCCCCCCCCCCCGCGAGACTCCGGGCCCCGATGGGCTGTGTGGCCGACAAGTTTTGCCCAGTCCTGCTGGCGTGTATTATTCACCTCACACACAGCGGGACCTGGCAGGTAAGTGTGCGGGGGCCATCCTGGGGGGGAGGGGTGGGGGGGATCCGACCCCGGGGGGCCCCCACGGTGGCCTGGCCCACAATCGGGGCTTACCAATCTGCGGATGGGCTGGCCCCATGGGGGCCTTCTTTCCTCCGCTCCGGGCCCCTGTAGGGCTCCGCCATATTGCCCTGGGGCCGGCGAAAAGAAAGGAACCCCCGTGCATGCGTGGAAATACGCCAGCCATTCTGTGCATGCGCGGAAATACGCCGGTTGGTCCGCGCATGTGCAAGATCACACCGGCCGTTACGCGCATATGCAAACTCACGCCGGCCCTTTGGCGCCGGCTGGAGTTGAGGAAATCACTCCGGCATCAACTTAGCCCCCGTGAAAGTGGAGAATTCCGCACATTCAGGGGCCATTGACACCGGAGTGGCTGGCGCCGGTTTTCACGCCGGCTGGGGACATAGCCCCATTGTTGCAGAATATCCCGCCCCTTGTCTCCTATTACATGATATATATATAACTGTTCTGTGGTTCCCTCTAGTGGTAAGAAGCATTATCATTAACTTGTTAACTCTTTACATCCCAGTCAATATACATAGCATGACATCCCCCTTTTTTATTTATTTGGAGATCTCTACAAACATACATATAATAAGATCATTGAATGTTCTTTACATGTAAATGAGTACTGATATTGTACGGCAGTTAACAATTTTAAAACTTTTTACAGTCCACAAATTGAGTCTGTACTCAGCCTTCACTGTGGTAGTTTGGTACATACCCAACAAGTCATCAGTTCCATCGATCAGGTGTTCAACTGGTTGAACCACTTTTGTCATCTGACGTGTTCTTTTTTCTGTGCTTGTGGTGTCGATTTTGTGTCTCGTTTGCCCTAAAAACTGGTTTGCTTTCTGATTTGTTAGCAAGGACCAACTCTTCTGGACTGTTTTTTCTTTCTGATCAATGTCCTTTTCTTCCTGGCATTTGTGCTATCATGCTTGAATTTGGTATGATCTACACATGCATCTATCTGTTTTATCTCGAATGGTCGATGTTTTTCACACACTGTCCTGCAGTCCCTTGCTCGGTTGCCGTCTGGATTGCTTTCCATACTGTATGGTTTGTCAAGTGTGACTGAAAGTCCAAATACTTTCTTGTCATTGAATTGCAATGTGTTGGTTAGTTGTTCCTTGGTTTCAAAGTCGCACCTTTGTGTAAAATCTGTCATTCTGAAGTTACTCTTTGTGTTCTCAAGATCAGTACTTTTTGGCTTATCTGATTAATTTTCAAACCTTTTACTATCATGTCCTTTGCATTGTCTGATGGACCTTTGAACTTTTGAAATCAGTTCCCTTTGGATCATCTGGCGTCTCCTTGAGCTCTTGCTGCTTCTCATCTCATCTGGAATCGACTTCTCTACCATGTCATTTTCTTGTTGGCTGTTCAAAGTTGATGTGCTCTCAATTGATCTGTACACTGTTGCACTTTCATTGTCAACCTCTGTACGGTCCAACTGAGATCTGTCAGTCTCGCCATTGTCCTGCACAGCTTGTAGGCTCCTTGTGATCACGTCGTTACTAGTCGCAAATAAAATAATTAGACCTTCATAGTCTTCCTCTCCTGGCTCATCATCTGTTTCTTCACTGTCTTCATCGGATGACTGCGGTTTCCCATCTCGTGGGCAGTTACAATAATCCTCTGTCTTCAAGCTGTCTGGAGCATACAGTCGCTTAACGAGGTTTAGGCCTTTGCATGCTTTCGCTCCCAATATGGACTCTCGCTTTGTGTCCACAATGGCAAATTGCACAATGTGACTTTGATTGTGCACTCATGCTTTTAGGTTCCATGCACCTCGAGTTTCACTCGCATTTATTTCAAGCTTGTGCAAACTGCCCTTCTTCTGTAGCGCGGTGAATTTCTAGCTGCTCCACAGCTTCAAGAACCAATGTGCAATATTCCCAATTCAACATTTGGGAACATCTATTTTTAGTTGCTTTACTCACACGGCACATTTTAATAGAATCTTCGAGCATTCTTTTTGTTGCCTTTGCAGTCGCTCATGCAGCTCTCCATTTCTTTTAAGCTCACAAAAGCCGACAGATTTTTCAATGACCACATTAAACTGATTTTTTTCAGCTTAATTCTCTAAGCGGAATGTGTAATACAATTCTATCGCCAGTGGTTCAGCCAAATTTTATAACAGCGCAATCTTTCTCATTGACCGCTGAGAGGTACTGTTCAAGCTCTTGTATGAAAATTTTCCAGTTCACATCTCCTTTACTCAATGTCCTGAATGACTTTGGAGTCTGAAGACCCTTGACTGAGTATTTCTTTTGCAATGCTGCTGGTTGTTGCTACTGGAGTCTGTTTGAGATTTTTTTTCACAAGTTTTCTTTCTCCCTAAACCTGACTATTCCACTTTAGGAAGTACTCCTGGTACCATGTGGGAATGTGGTCCCTTAATACTGCCACCCCTGGTATCATGCGTTGTTTTCTGCTTTGCTTTACCTGGATGGCTTGGATGCATAGTGTTGAACAAAACAAGCTTTGTTAATGAACAAAACAAATTTATTAACACTACTATATAAGATTCATATGTATTCCTAAAGTACAAGGTTACTATATTGAACTGTGCTATCTCTAACTACAGAACTCTCAAATACACAACTGCTTTCTCTCATGCCTCACCATCTGCTCGTACTTCTACCCAGAATCCCAGAAGTCACATGATATATATATACAACTGTTGTGTGGTTTCCTCTAGTGGTAAGAAGCATTATCATTAACTTGTTAACTCTTTACATCCCAGTCAATATACATATCAAGACAAAGGGCAGTTCAATTAGCTGGTTAAGAAAGTAATGGAATCATTGCCTTTGTCAACCGAGGCAGAGGATTTAACAACAGGGAGGTTATTCTGAAAGTATGGCAGGGATTTTGGCTTGGGTACAAAATCCCATGAGAGGCCAAAACCAAGAATCTTGCCAGCGAGATATCGGGGCCCAATTGTCCCTGCTCCCCGCTATTAACAAAACGAGGTTCCCACCCACGAGCATTGGGGACCTAATTTAAATACATTAGCCATATCATGACAGGGCTTTGCTGCTGCTCCCCCCTCGCCAATGTGACATCACGCTGGTGAGCTTTAGAACAGGTTTTTATAAACGAGAACCTGGCAAGGGGAACCTGACACGCATGCACAGGTTCAGCCATTGGCGGAGAGGGCCATGCCTAGACAATGCCAGAGGGCAGTGCTAGGGGGGGCCACATCAGTGAGTGTCATGTGGTGCTGTTCCCAGTGCAAATGCGAGAGGTGGTTCCCCATGTAAGTGGGGAGGAGGGGTGGTCCTGTGTACGTACGGGAGGGAGGTTCTGGCGTATGTTGGGGGAGAGGGTCTGTGTACCTAGGGGAGGGGAGGTTCTATATACATTTAGGGAGATCTCAGTCAAGCCGAAGAGTTATGAACGAAAGCGAAGGAGACTTCCAGTGACGTGCGGGGATGTGCTGAGCAGATGCACGAAAGGTGGTTCTCTTCCGAAGAACTAGAAATTAGGCTCTTTTACCCAAAATTGTCCACTAGAGCAGGGTAAAAAGTATCCCTTCACCCTCTCCAACAGCAATACAAGGAACAATGCTGAACAACAGCAGTTCTGGAGACTCTAACGAAGCAAAAAGCGGCAGAAGTCAAGAGGAGAGAGCGAACGAGATGGCAGACGCACGAGGCGAAGAAAAGTCGGCGACATCAGGATAAGAGGGACCAACTAGCCGCATATGGGGCTCCCCCTCGCCAGAGGGTGGATGGTGAAGGTTCCACACCAGGTAGCTAAGGGATTTCAGGGAAGTTACAAAGGCAACATAAAAGCTGCAGCCAGGGTGGTGGTCGCGGAGGCCTTGGCCACCATGCAGGTGGCCCTGGACAAGGCAGAGGAACAGTTAGAGGCCCAGGGAAACACCATTAAAGAATTGGAAAGAGCCTCAATGGATCAGAATGACCGGATCGACGACCCAGAGACAGAGATAGCGAGGATGATGGCGACACAGGGAAGTCTAAAATGGATAGGAGAACCGGTCGCAGCAGCAAAACCTAAGGATAGTGTGCCTGCAGAAGGGAACCGGACGCAGGGACGCCACAGACTATGTGGCCCAGATTCTGGGAAACCTGGTGGGAAGGGACAGCTTCTCCAACCTACCAGAGATGGACAGGTCGTTACGGCCGAAAACCAAGGTTTGAGAACAGCTGAGGTAGATAATCATAAAAATGCATCGACAAAATACCTACGGTCGCCGGGACACTCAATGATAGAGGAGCTGTTGGACGCGGGCAACATGGGAAGCGGGAACTGCGAGGACCTGTATGGGCAACTTCACGCTGGATGAGACACAGGAAAAAGACAGGAAGAACTAGAGATAGAAATAGGATGGCGACTCTGGAGCGAAGCACTGAACAATGCAAATTCCACTTCCACATGCACAAGGTTAAGCCTAATGCAGCTGAAAGTGGTGCACAGAGCGCACCGAACCAAAATCCGAATGAGCAGGTTCTTCTCAGAGGTGGAGGACAAATGTGAACAGTGCCAGGGAGCCCGGTCAACTACGCCTAAATGTTCTGGGCCTGCCCAGACCCGTCAGCTTCTGGACAGCCTTCTTTGAGGCAATGTCCAAGGTTGTGGGAATGAGGGTGGAGCCATGCCGGAAATCAGTCCTCAGGGTATCGGACCAGCCAGAACCCTTCATGGGAGGGTGAGCCCTTGCCTTTGCCTCTCTAGTCACCCAACAATATAATCCTACTCAGCTGGCGATCAGCAGCACCACCCAAAGCTGTAGACTGGCGGTCCAATCTGTCAGAATGTCACATTGGGAACACGGTGTGTAGTTTTGGTCTCCACATTTAAGAAAGGGTGTACTTGCATTGGAGACGTACAGCGAAGGTTCACCAGATTGGTATCTGGGATGAGGGATTGAGTAAATGTAATAAATTGGATTTATAATCTTTGGAGTTTAGAAGAATGAGAGGGAATCTATTTAAAATGACAAGATTCTGATGGGACTTGATCGGTGGGCACAGAGGTTGTTCCACTGATCAGGGAGACTAAAGCATGGTGGAACAATCTCAGGACAAGGGGGTGCTCAAAGAGCTGAGAATTCACTTAAGGCTGGATTAGACAGATTTTTGGTCTCTCAGGAAATCAAGGGATATGGAGAGTTGATGGGAAAATGGACTTGATCACATTGAATAGCAGAGCAGACTCAATGGGCCATGTGATGTACTCCCACTCCTAATGTTCTTGAATCGCACAATTTTACTTTCCTAGAACCCCTACAGTGCAGAAGGAGGCCATTCAGCCCATTGCGTCTGCACCGACACTCCATCCCTGTAACCCCACCTAACCTGCACATCTTTGGACTGTGGAAGAAAACTGGAAACCCACGCAGACACGGGGAGGAACTCCACGCAGTCACCCAAGGCCGAAATTGAACCTGGGTCCCTGGTGCCATGAGGCAGTAGTGCTAGCCAATTCCCACCGTGTGGCTTCTCAGCCTTATTAGTTGCAGCTTTCTACTGAACCCAGGCAGCCAGCAACTAAGTTGAGATGCTTTCCCCTTTAAGGGAGAGAGCAGACTGGTGGTGGTGGAGCACGGTAGAACAAAGGTTAGCACTGTTGTTTCGCAGCACCAGGGTTCCAGGTTCGATTCCCAGCGTGGATCACTGTCTGTGCAGAGTCTGCACCTTCTCCCTGTGTCTCCGTGGGTTTCCTCCGGGTGCTCTGGTTTCCTCCCACAAGTCCCGAAAGACGTGTGTTATGTGAATTGGACATTCTGAATTCTCCTTCTGTGTACCCGAACAAGTGCTGGAATGTGGCGAATAGGGGCTTTTCACAGTAACTTCATTGCAGTGTTAATGTAAGCCTACTTGTGATTATTATTATGTGGAGAAGGCGGGGCTTTCATGAATAAACCTCAGCCAGTACAGGAATTTAACCCACACTGCTGATCTTAACTCAGCATCACAAGCCAGTTGCCCATCGAACCAAGCCACACCAACTCCCACACTTAGAGACCAAATCTCGTGAAGAGAAAATGAATTGTACTTACCTGGAGCAAGTTACAAGATCAGGCACCTGCCTGGAGTCAGGTATTATAAAGACACAGTTGGAGTTGAGAAAAAATGAACTGATGATTAGATAAACTGACGACCCTTCTTACAGGGGTCATAAATAGCCAATCATATTTTGCCACCTGTTTTATTACATCAGTCATCAAATTGATGGTGTTATTTCCAAGGAGCAGTAGCATAATGGCCAAATTAGTGCAGCGTCTGGTGAAAGAAAATGGGAGAAAATGACAGGTGTTAACATCGGGGCCAGATTTAATGCCTCCAGCAGCTACTGAAAAAGTATGATGTGCACTGATGGCCAATTACCAGAGGGGGAAAAAAAATCATGTGAAAGGGTTGAAATTCTGTCCTTGGAACAAGTGCATTTTGTGCTGCTGATGTGCAATGGAAACTTCCATGGAATTTCCAATTTTCCTTTATTTTGTTGGAGTTAGTGCACTTCCAGTTTGATTCACCGAATACAGTTTGCCAAAAAATGTGCTAGTATCGTTACTTAATTACTGCGCCTCCTGCTGGTGACAACCTGAAATTGAGCACTTTTGCTGAGATGAATCGGGAGACTGCTCATATCCACAGACAGGGGGCGTCATTCTCCGACCCCCCGCCGGGTCGGAGAATGGACGTTGGCCGCCGTGAATCCCGCCCCCGCCCCCGCCGAAGTCTCCGCTCCCGGAGATTGGGCGGGGGCGGGAATCCGGCCGCGCCGGTTGGCGGGACCCCCCGCTGGATTCTCCGGCCCGGATGGGCCGAAGTCCCGCCCAGGAATTGCCTGTCCCGCCGACGTAAATCAAACCTGGTATTTACCGGTGGGACCAGGCGGCGTGGGCGGGCTCCGGGGTCCTGGGGGGGGGGCGCGGGGCGACCTGACCCTGGGGGGTGCCCCCACGGTGGCCTGGCCCGCGATCGGGGCCCACCGATCCGCGGGCGGGCCTGTGCCGTGGGGGCACTCTTTCCCTTCCGCCTCCGCCACGGCCTCCACCATGGCGGAGGTGGAAGAGACTCTCCCCACTGCGCATGCACGGGAAACTGACAGCGGCCGCTGACGCTCCCGCGCATGCGCTGGGAAACTGACAGCGGCCGCTGACGCTCCCGCGCATGCGCCGCATTTCCGCGCCAGCTGGCGGGGCAACAAACGCCATTTCCGCCAGCTGGCGGGGCGGAAATCCCTCCGGCGTCGGCCTAGCCCTTCAATGTTGGGGCTAGGCCGCCAAAGATGCGGAGACTTCCGCATCTTTGGGCCGGCGCGATGCCCGCCTGATTGGTGCCGGCTTTGGCGCCAGTCGGCGGGCATCCCGCCGTTGGGGGAGAATTTCGCCCCTGATGTCAATCATGGGGCCAGACTCTCAAAGGGCCGAAGGGCCAGGATCTGATGAGGGCCGTGTCCCAAAGCACCCTGGCAGAGGATTTCACAGGGGGCTGATGCCTCCAGAACAGTTCTGAATTTTCAAAGGGATGGCCTTGGGTGGAGGAAGGGGTGGGTGGTGCGTAGTTGCAGATGAGGAAAGGGGAACGTACTTAGCCACTAATTAACGGCCTTTTAAACCTTTTAGTGAGCTTTTAGTCAGCAATCGGAACAATCTTGCATGTCTTAACACTGTTGCTCTCCACAGAAATGATGAGTACTTCCACATTTTCTGATTTTACATTTTAAGAATTATTTAATTGGGGAACACTATTACTGATTCGACAACTGACTATCTCTGTATCCCAAAGTCCAACAATTAGAAAAGTTGTAGCTTCTGCTTGAAGTGGTACTCATGTCATTGTCATGGCTAAAATGGCAGAATCGCAGACAATTGGCATGCAAGACGGTGGCGGAGAGGATGCTAGATGGGGACTCTTCTTCCGAGGTAGTATGGGCTGAAGTTAGAAACAGGAAAGGAGAGGTCACCCTGTTGGGAGTTTTTTATAGGCCTCCAAATAGTTCTAGGGATGTAGAGGAAAGGATGGCGAAGATGATTCTGGATAAGAGCGAAAGTAACAGGGTAGTTATTATGGGAGACTTTAACTTTCCAAATATTGACTGGAAAAGATATAGTTCGAGTACAATAGATGGGTCGTTTTTTGTACAGTGTGTGCAGGAGGGTTTCCTGAAACAATATGTTGACAGGCCAACAAGAGGCGAGGCCACGTTGGATTTGGTTTTGGGTAATGAACCAGGCCAGGTGTTGGATTTGGAGGTAGGAGAGCACTTTGGGGACAGTGACCACAATTCGGTGACGTTTACGTTAATGATGGAAAGGGATAAGTATACACCGCAGGGCAAGAGTTATAGCTGGGGGAAGGGCAATTATGATGCCATTAGACGTGACTTGGGGGGGATAAGGTGGAGAAGTAGGCTGCAAGTGTTGGGCACACTGGATAAGTGGGGCTTGTTCAAGGATCAGCTACTGCGTGTTCTTGATAAGTATGTACCGGTCAGGCAGGGAGGAAGGCGTCGAGTGAGGGAACCGTGGTTTACCAAGGAAGTGGAATCTCTTGTTAAGAGGAAGAAGGAGGCCTATGTGAAGATGAGGTGTGAAGTTTCGGTTGGGGCGATGGATAGTTACAAGGTAGCGAGGAAGGATCTAAAGAGAGAGCTAAGACGAGCAAGGAGGGGACATGAGAAGCATTTGGCAGGAAGGATCAAGGAAAACCCAAAAGCTTTCTATAGGTATGTCAGGAATAAGCGAATGACTAGGGAAAGAGTAGGACCAGTCAAGGACAGGGATGGGAAATTGTGTGTGGAGTCTGAAGAGATTGGCGAGATACTAAATGAATATTTTTCGTCAGTATTCACTCAGGAAAAAGATAATGTTGTGGAGGAGAATGCTGAGCCCCAGGCTAATAGAATAGATGGCATTGAGGTACGTAGGGAAGAGGTGTTGGCAATTCTGGACAGGCTGAAAATAGATAAGTCCCCGGGACCTGATGGGATTTATCCTAGGATTCTCTGGGAGGCCACGGAAGAGATTGCTGGACCTTTGGCTTTGATTTTTATGTCATCATTGGCTACAGGAATAGTGCCAGAGGACTGGAGGACAGCAAATGTGGTCCCTTTGTTCAAAAAGGGGAGCAGAGACACCCCGGCAACTATAGACCGGTGAGCCTCACGTCTGTAGTAGGTAAAGTCTTGGAGGGGATTATAAGAGATAAGATTTATAATCATCTAGATAGGAATAATATGATTAGGGATAGTCAGCATGGCTTTGTGAAGGGTAGGTCATGCCTCACAAACCTTATTGAGTTCTTTGAGAAGGTGACTGAACAGGTAGATGAGGGTAGAGCAGTTGATGTGGTGTATATAGATTTCAGCAAAGCGTTTGATAAGGTTCCCCACGGTAGGCTATTGCAGAAAATACGGAGGCTGGGGATTGAGGGTGATTTAGAGATGTGGATCAGAAATTGGCTAGCTTAAAGAAGACAGAGGGTGGTGGTTGATGGGAAATGTTCAGAATGGAGTACAGTCACAAGTGGAGTACCACAAGGATCTGTTCTGGGGCCGTTGCTGTTTGTCATTTTTATCAATGACCTAGAGGAAGGCGCAGAAGGGTGGGTGAGTAAATTTGCAGACGATACTAAAGTCGGTGGTGTTGTCGATAGTGTGGAAGGATGTAGCAGGTTACAGAGGGATATAGATAAGCTGCAGAGCTGGGCTGAGAGGTGGCAAATGGAGTTTAATGTAGAGAAGTGTGAGGTGATTCACTTTGGAAGGAATAACAGGAATGCGGAATATTTGGCTAATGGTAAAGTTCTTGAAAGTGTGGATGAGCAGAGGGATCTAGGTGTCCATGTACATAGATCCCTGAAAGTTGTCACCCAGGTTGATAGGGTTGTGAAGAAGGCCTATGGAGTGTTGGCCTTTATTGGTAGAGGGATTGAGTTCCGGAGTCGGGAGGTCATGTTGCAGCTGTACAGAACTCTGGTACGGCCGCATTTGGAGTATTGCGTACAGTTCTGGTCACCGCATTATAGGAAGGACGTGGAGGCTTTGGAGCGGGTGCAGAGGAGATTTACCAGGATGTTGCCTGGTATGGAGGGAAAATCTTATGAGGAAAGGCTGATGGACTTGAGGTTGTTTTCGTTGGAGAGAAGAAGGTTAAGAGGAGACTTAATAGAGGCATACAAAATGATCAGGGGGTTGGATAGGGTGGACAGTGAGAGCCTTCTCCCGCGGATGGAAATGACTGGCACGAGGGGACATAACTTTAAACTGAGGGGTAATAGATATAGGACAGAGGTCAGAGGTAGGTTCTTTACGCAAAGAGTAGTGAGGCCGTGGAATGCCCTACCTGCTACAGTAGTGAACTCGCCAACATTGAGGGAATTTAAAAGTTTATTGGATAAACATATGGATGATAATGGCATAGTGTAGGTTAGATGGCTTTTGTTTCGGTGCAACATCGTGGGCCAAAGGGCCTGTACTGCGCTGTATTGTTCTATGTTCTATGTTCTATTAAGACAATATGATTAGAGTCCGCCAGCATTGCGTGAAGAGATGGAGCCATAACACATTTCACTGAGGTAAAGCTTGTATCTCAGTGCATCTATGTTACAAGCGTAAAGCATGTGCAACAAGAGGTGATTTCTGAGATCCACAACCTGCATTCTGAGACTCTCAGAGACATTCAACCCAGTACTGAGTTTGGATAATTTATCAGGTGTGCCTGACAGACAACTAGAACAGAACTGCTAAATTTGATGATAACCTCCAAAAGTCTATT
Source organism: Scyliorhinus torazame (assembly GCF_047496885.1). Lineage (NCBI taxonomy): Eukaryota > Metazoa > Chordata > Chondrichthyes > Carcharhiniformes > Scyliorhinidae > Scyliorhinus > Scyliorhinus torazame. The sequence continues at coordinate 237,245,603 of NC_092716.1, forward strand.
TTAAATAAATGTTCGCTTTGAACCACCATGGGGGTGACAATCGGAATTGGATTGCCATTCTGCTCCGGGTTACTTCGCTGGAAATTAAGCCGCTCCTCTTTCGCCCGACCTTCTGGCTCAGGCCAGGCGAGAAGAGTGTGATGCAGCAGATTGCCGAGGCCGTGTACCATGGGCTGGAGATTTGGAGGTATGGAATCTACACCCCCATTTATACAGCACTAGCTGCCGTAAAGCTGGTACGTTTCAAGGTCCAGCCACTTTGAGAAGCCAAAAAGAAGGTAAAGTTACAAGGTAATGGTTAGGATGGGACGGGGGCAGGGTGGTGGCAGTAAGGTGTTTGATGAGGGAAGGCGGTTGATGCAGAGTATTTATAGGGTGGTCAATGGGCATGACCCTAAATAACGCCACTCCTCCTTTTGCAACCTTTACTATTCATATGGCTATGGAAGACTTTTAGATTTTCTTTAATATTAGCTGCTTGTCTCTTTTCATAGTCTTTCTCCGCTTCTCTTATTTGCTTTTTCTTTTCCCCTCTGCACCTTATATATTCAGCCTTGTTCTCGTCTGCATTGCCTCCCTGACATCTGTCAAAAGCACACTTTTTCTTTTTCTTCTCAGCATCTACCTCTTTTGCCATCCTGGGTGCGCTGGGCTTGTTTTCCCTGCCTTTCCATTTTTGTGGAATATACCATGTCTGTGCACAGACTACCTCTTCATTGTTCAGATGTTGTTTTGCCTGCAAACCTTTGATTCCAATTTATCTGGGTCAGATCCATTCTTCCCCGTTGAAGTTGGCTTTCCCCCAGTTTATTATTCTTACTCTATTGTTTCTTGTCCTTTTCCACAACCAACCTAAAGCTTCTGATGCAATGATTGCTATCCCTTAAATATTCTCCCTTTGATCCACTTGGCTCACCGCAATCCCAGGAATCAAGTCTAGCCGGGCGTCCTTTATCTTGGGCTGGAAACATACTGCTGCAAAACAATTTCCTGAACACAAGTTCTGAGCTCTTTCCCCTCCCTGTCCTTTGCACTCATACTATCCCAACCAAGATTCAGATAATTGAAGTCTCCTGTTACAATTACTCCATAATTCTCCGCCCTCTTTGTAATAACATAGCTTCTGGTTGCTGCTGGCAAGGCAAGCAACACAAAATTAGTTTCTTCAAATGAGTGAGATGTAGCAGGTCCCAAACTTTCACTAATTAATATTAATGAGATTGGTTTTCAGGCCTTTTGGCATGAATCGTGACCTCATCGCCACTTTCACAGCCAAACTGTGTGCCAACGAGCTTATGTTCCCTGCATGGCAAATGTATATATCAGGACAGTACAACGTTTCATAAAACTGTAACAGTTAAAAGCTACAATGTTTTTTCAAAGTTGAACTCAACTCTATTTTAGAGAGCAATTTGTGTTTATAAAACAAAGCATTGTTCAACATATTCAAACAGTGTGTGGGATTGGACATGTGTTTTCCTTCTTCCAAGTATTTAAGACAGGAGATAGATTTACACCGTGCTGTCCATCCATAATGCTGGTAAGTACAGCTATCAGCCGGTTGCCATAGAAACCAATCATTTCCAGTGGAACGGGGAATTGGACAACCTCCATGATGTGCAATACTAGTTTTAAACATGGACAGCAAGGATGTTTCATGTTAAAAGCCACTTCCGTTTTTTCAATGGGTAGCTCGCGTTGTTCCATTTTTGTTCAGAAAAGACTGCTCAGACATCTTTGCCATTAAGGTTAAGGGCTGAAATGCTTCAAACTCGTTGTCACTCACCTCCAAACACACGGCTGAGCATTTGCTTTCCTCTGAATGATAGCTTCTCCAGTCGACATTATTTTAGGGAATACTGCAGACTCAAAAGAAAGGAGAAAATCTCAGACCATCAAAAAGCAATCTGTCACTGTAAGTATTCATCATTGTGCATTAACATTAACCCTGCTGTCAAACTTGAAACTGAAGGTTATATCTCCCTCCTGAGTGTAGCATACAGACTGTTTGCATTTGGCATTAAGAGCTGGTGGCAGGGAACACAGATACAGGGAAATGAAGATCCCAGACCCAAGCTTATGAAAAAACATGGGGGGGGATTCTCCGGCCTCTCCATTGGCGCAGAAGAACGGAAAATTTGACACTCCGGCCGAAATTCCCATTCACTGCCAGCGGCACCGGAAAATCCCAGCCGCCAAGGAGGAAGGAAGATTTCGGCCAATGGGTAAGATTGAGCGAACATCCCGAGAAGGATGGCGCAGCAAAATTCACGACTATTATTCACCCTCAGCCATGTTCAATTACAAAATGAAATATGCGACTCAGCTCGGAGATTGCTTTTTGATATTACAGGAAGAACAAAAAGCAAAATGAACTAAACCTGCCGATATTAGGATTTTCTCAGTCATCTTGAACCAGGCACCTGAGATCAGCTGAGATCGGCTTTTGTTCGTTCAAACTGATCAGCATCTTGCAACCTTTCTACTTTCAGTTAAAAGCAGGCATGTTGTAAAAAGTCAAACATTTCTTTTTCAGTTTAAAAAAAGTGATGGCTGGACATTAGCACATTTATTTTCTCTTGCCATGATTTTCCATATTTTATTTTAAACATAGAGACAGATGAAGCTGCATTGAACAATTTATTTTTTTCATTCCTAACAAATAAATTGATTGGACAAAATTATGAATAAAAAACTGGGGGGAGGGGGTGATTAATTGGGGTTGGTTCCGCTGACCCTGGAAACTGTGCAGAGACAGCCACAGCGGCTGGTGAGTGCACGAGGTGGGCTAGTTAAAGGGCCCACTTCGCTGCTCTGGGATTTCACCTTATTTGTAAACAAAAAGCAGGACAACAGCAGACAGCCCTCACATCCTCCCTATGCCCCATCCATACCAACTCATGCCACCTCATTTCCCACCCACTCGCATGGCCCCTCATACACTGCATGCCAACCTTTGTCCCTCGGCCCACTATCATGGCTCCTCATACCCGCCATTCCAAATGATGCCTACATTGTGCCAAATTTTGACTCCATCCATTCCCATACCCTTTTATAGGCCCTGTGCCAACTTAGTGCCAACTCATGTCAGGCCTCATCCCCCTCCATCCATCAGCTTTTGACCTAAAATACTCCATGACAACTCATCCAATATCCATCTTGGGCAGACCTCAGGAGCGATGCTGACATGAAACTAAATAAAGTTTGAAGTATCTATTACAGATATCACTATATTAAAAAAGAGTTAGAACATAGAACAGTACAGCACAGAACAGGCCGTCGGCCCTCGATGTTGTGCCGAGCATTGTCCGAAACCAAGATCAAGCTATCCCATTCCCTGTCATTCTGGTGTGCTCCATGTACCTATCCAATAAAGATGAGGCGGTTAGGTGGATTGGCCATGCTAAATTGCCCTTACTGTCCAAAAAGGGATTGGGTTACGGGGATAAGGTGGAGATATTGGCTTGGGGAGGGTTCTCTTTCCAGAGGCCGGTGCAGACCCGATGAGCCGAATGGCCTCCTTCTGCACTGTGGATTTTATGATCTTCAATGGGGCTTCCCAAATTTGTAGAACCTTGAAGGGCAAAGGCAGCAGGCAAGTGGGAATACCACCATCTGCAAATGACAAAACATCTTGACTTGGAACTATATCACCACTTCTTCACTGTCAATGGGTGAAACTCTCGACCCACACCTCAGAGTATCTGCATGAACTGCAACTGTTTGAGGGGGCACACTTCAACCTTATCAAAAGCAAGTTCTGGTTTCATCTGTGTCACACACATCTCTCATGAGCAAATAAAACTACCTTTCATGTCAACCTCAGAGAGCAGATTTTCTCTCATCTGAACGATGACACCTTTGACAGTACAAAAGTACTGTCCTGAAATGACAGCCTTGATTCTATGCTCGACTCTGGAGTGGAGTGTAGCCACCTGAGTTGGCCACTTCCCGACTTAAAATGGAGAACCGCAAAGGCTGAAGGGAAGTTCAGCCAACACAGGCAAAAACTAGCAGGTGCAAGTTACTGTATATTAGATTCTGCAGAAACCCAGACAGCATCGATACAAGCAACCATCTGCATAGTAATGTAGCAGCCATCTACATAGTAATGAGCGATCCCCGGGAACCATCGAAACATTTTAAGATAAACAAAGCCAAGCCAGACTCCTCAGCGCCAGCAGGAGCCAACACAAAAGAGGTTAACGGACACCTCAAGACCGCCCATCGATCAGGGAACCGCTCCAGTATTGGAGAAATCGAACCAAGCGATTGAAACGAAGTCCAATCACTTGGAACCAGGTACGGGGTCCGCCCTGAAGTTCTCATTCATAAAAACCTATTCAACATATTTAAATCTCTTCAAGTAGTAATCCCTTATAAAAAGAAGAAATTCCATCAAGTGCTTAATCCCACATAAAAAATAAGCATTTGTATTCATGGCTCTACATCAAAGTTAACTAATCTAGTTTTAGCCACTTGGAGATGTAAATCAAACTTTGAACGTGCAGGTTCCTTACTGTGAGAATGATAGGAAGTCAAGCAAAATGATACTGAAATTATAGCATTCAGACTTATGTCAATAAAAATCTAGTGAAATTGCAAACAATATTTTTATTTAATTGCAGGTTAACCATTTTGCCCATAATGTTGAAGGACAGAAGACTTAAATGACTCGGCAGATTGACAGTTCAGAAGAGCATATACACTTTGTGCTCACATTCAGATCTAATCTTTAAAAATACCAAAGGGTACATGACCTCTCACAAAGGGTACCTCACTTCTCAAAAAGGGGTATTCAGCTCTCCAAAAAGTCTACTTTACCTCTCCAAAGAACTCCAGCAGGTTCAGACCCTTCCCCCAAATTTCTACAGCCCACAAGGTCATGTTTCGAAAATATTAGTGGTCAAAATTGCTTCAGTTTGAAGGCAACATCATTTTTAAATTCAAACGGTGGATGGGTGGAAAGCAACCCCTCTATCCATTACCATTGCCCGCACCCCTGGTGAAAATGGTGTGCTGTATTCAGAACTTCTGGGTTCTGGGCTCCAGCACCTTTTTGGCTAAGATGGAGAGCCCTTTAGTCTCAACAGAAATTCTGACTTGTTGCAGAGTTGAAAATGAGTTTACAGAATAGATAATGTCCAGAACAAACACAAAAAATGTCTATCTTTTGTTCACATTTCCAGTCAAGTAACTGCTGTGAATTATAATTTTTTCCTCTGCACGACACATTACAGTTTGGCAGAGTTACATTCTATTCTGCTAGGATTCTGTTACATGACAATGTGAATCCCTACCCTGAAGCTGATGATCAAGTGGACCATGCAAATTTGGACAGATCAGCTGGCAGTGATACTGGTACTGTAGCAATTGGTTTTCCAGTCAAATGCCAGTCGTGACTCGGGATGCTGTGGCGTCATGGCAGCAGTGGGGGATAATTGCAGTAGAGGGGCAAGATTAGGAGATATGGGCTATAGGAAGGGACATGTGCAGCAAATATTGATCGGCATCTGCCAGCAGCTTTAATGTGAAGTCAGAAGGAGAACTGTCTCTTCTGATTCCATATTCTGGTACGTAGAGACTGTTCTATCTACCTCTGAGGTTGGTGGTCCCTTTAAATCCCTTGGTTTTGATGTCCTTCACGTGTGAATATGATTACGGTGTACCCAGGGTCAACCAATTTCATAAATGCACCTGTGAAAGGAATAGGGTCCTACACTTTACCTTACTTACCAAAGGCAACATGAGGCCATCAACGCCTGGCTTTAACCTGAAAATAGACATAAGGGGCACGATTCTTTCAGCCTGTCAGCCGCAGGTGCAAATCCGTTTATGTCTGTTACATTTCATGAGGGGCCAAAATGAGATCTCTATTTAATATCGCCCCCCCCACCCCGCACTCCCCCCCCCCCACCCCCCCCCCCCCCACCCCCCCCACCCCCCCCCCCCCCCCCCCCCCCCCCCCCCCCGTCGACCGCAGGTAATGTGATCAGGTTCACATGTAAAAAGGGGGCGAATCTGATTTGCATAAGTTAGCATATATTTAGATATCATTTAAAAGCTTCACATCATAACATCCGACCCCATGACCACTGGTGACATGACATCGAGAGTTGCGACTGCCTCTGACTGGAAAACTCGTCATTTTGATTCCGCCGCGGTGTGGAGGTGCCTGGAGGCCCCGGGGTTGAGGACCGAGGCTGGGCACAACCCCCGGCACCCTGGAAATACCAGGAGCAAGTGCCAGGGGGCACTGCAGTGGGCTTTGCTGGGCACTGCCAGGGGTTTATCTCCCTCCATTGGGGGAGGGGACTTCCCTTTATACGGCGGTGTGGGGTAGAGGGCTATGTGCTGACGAACGCACGGTGGGGTGGGGAGAGGGGGAGACTGACCCCACCCCAATACCTCTGTGGTGGCGCGGGGGGTGGTTATCTCAACATTTCTAAGGTGGGCGGGTGGGGGGGGGGGCCCTTCATGGCCATGGTAGGGTTGGAGGGAGTTGATCTCTCTCACAGATAGGAGTGATAGACATCAATTCAGATGAGACGCCGAGAAGCAGTGAACCGATGCTTTAATAAGCTAAATATGTGCCGGCCTGTAGCTCCTCCCGCACTGCAGGGGTGACCCAGGTCAGTAGGCTTTATTCCTCCACAGCTGGGCGGAGCCAACAGCAGCACCAATAATAACATTCTAACAGTACAACAGCAACAACCAATAACAGAACAGCAATAACAATAAGTATATACAACAGTGGAGATAACAATACTAATAGAGCAGTCGAACATATATACAACAGCCTTACGTGGCTCACCACAAGGGGTACCATTTAAAGAGGATCTCAGTGGAGCCAGTCTTGCTGGCTCTATCAAGCCCCGCCCCACCAGAGCAAACCGCTTCCCCGCCCCGATTTTCTTTTCGACAGAGTGTCAGAAGATCTGACCGGAAAACCTGGTTGCGTCCTGGAGAAAAATACATCAGTTCTCCCTAAGAACCTGACACTTTTACCATTTTCGGGGGGAACTTCCAACCAATGTAATCCAGTCCTTCAGTTGAAATGTTCAATATTTTTGCAAATGGGTCTCAGCAACAATTTTTAAAGTTGCGAAAGTAAACCCTTTGAAGTAAAGCTCCTTCCCATTTAAAGGAACTGTAAAAGAATATTTCATTTCCAATAAAACTACATTGTTTTATCAATGGACAGGAATCCTCAGCATGATATCCTCTTATGATATACTGTTCACTTTTAATCTCCATGTGGCTATCTCTGAATTGCCTTTTGTTGCCTCAGTCCCATTATGCCAGGAGGGTTTTATCATCTTGTTCCTATGGTTCATTATTTGTTGTTGGTCCTTAGGGCAATATTTGAAATCCTTGTGTTAGTCCTTATTAAAGTGTACAAAAGAAAAACTAACTCATGCATACTTGTGCATTTCATATAGGTTCAGGATTTGCTTGAGAATCCATCCTTAGACTGACAGGTTAAGGAGGATGATCCTGTAATTAAGATATATATTTAAATACAGACAGTCCGTTACACTTTTTGTCATTCAAAACATGCTGGAAGTGTTCTTAACATTCTCATCATTTACTTTTTGTTTCAACAAATATCCTTAAATCTGCAAATTATTCCATCAATTCTCTTTCCAGAACCGAAATCATTGGCTGTGACAATTCCTCAATAAATGGAGTGGGATAATCCAAAATTGATAGCTTCAATTACATATTCCAATGGGAATCCATGGTTTTACTAATCTCTCTGCGCTGGATAGCAAGTGGAGAAGTCTATTTGGGGTCATTTTTTTAAAGAAGGTCAATTTCCATGAACATCATTTACAATGAATGCTAAAGTCTTGTGTTGCTGAGGCCACTGAATCCTTGGTAAGTTGTCCATGGTAATACAGGGAGCTACAGTGTTGGGTTGGACATTCGCCTCTTCTACAGACACGCTTATTCGAAGGAAAACATTAAACGGCAGCTCAGGACAAACACCGAGTTTCCATCTGCACGGAACTTAGTCAAATTGAATCAAAGCTGTAAATTAAATTTCATTGTTACCAGTAAGCAAAAACAAAAGGTAAATTAGGTTATTATCTGCAAGATAATTCTGCCCCCTTAGCTGTACAAACAGAATACACAATAGAAAACTTATGAGGACAGAATACTTCATTTGTGACCGGGGCTTATGTGCCTCTCCCTAAAAGGCAGCATCTGGGAAGTGGCAGAGCCTTGGTTCTGCTCGCTGCTCCAGTTCCAGGCTATTGATTTGATTGCCATGGTCACTGTCTCAATTGTCCTGTCTGCCATACAACCAAAGCCCTGTTCCAAGGACAAGGGGCTGATTTCTTTGTTTTCCAACATCAAAAGCGCAATCCGTGATCGAGGGGTGAATCGCGCTTATTGCAAAAATCAAGATTTGCGCCGCGCGCCGGTGGGTCCGTGCAAAACTGTCATTCGCATGGATTTCGATATCATTAGTGGGTTGGACGCAGTATGCTCCACCCTTTGGTGACGCTCTACCCCTCTCAGGTAGAGGTCACGCAGGCGCGGATTATTTACAGGTGGAGCCTGGGTGCCAAGGCTGCTGAGGGGGAATGAGAAGGTAAGGAAACTTGTTAAAACTCTGCAAAATTGTCAGGCTTGCTGGGGGGTGGTTGCCTGGGCTGCTGGCGGTGGCGGGGGAGGGCTCTAGCGGGAGCAACTTGGTGACGGGTCCATGGACTTGGGGTGTCCCTCTCGGTATCGTGGTGGCCTGGCTCAGACCGCCATTGCAGCAGTCTGTCTTTTACACGCACCCCTTTGGTGCTACTTACAGGCCCATGGCTGCTCACTCTGCTGACTGCTCACCCTGTCCTGTAAATATCCACAGAGTCTCTGGTCATTTGGGAGCCCACCCAGGCCTCCCCTCTGTTAGCCCTCATACCCCAGTGGTACCATCAATGGAATGGGCGTGGCTAAGCTCAATCAGTGGCCCACCAGGAGCTGGCACTCATCAGTGCACAATAGGGGAGACAGGCGAATAGCAGAGCTCACCCCAAACAAAGGACACATGAACCTGGCCTTTAGCAATGTTCCTCTCAGGACAGAGGCCTCACCAGTCACACGATCAGGACCCACCAGGACCATGAGCTATCTCCAAGCACTGCCTGCCCACCCCGCCCCTTCTCTCATCCATCCATTCCCCGGACAAGTTGTCACAACCTGTGTGTCACACGCAGGTCCCACATCACACTGCAGCTAAGCTCCCAGCAGACGCACACTTCCCTCGCTCATCCCCGTCTGCAAGACCACCCACACACAAGCCTCTAAGTATGGAGGCAATTGGTGGCACAAGATCACCTTCTCAACCGCATAACCAGGTGGCACCCTGCTGGTAGGATACCACATGGCCCACCCAGTGCAAAAATCCAAAGTAGTAGACCCCACTGTGCGAGACAGCACATGGTCCAAGCAGCATATCGCTGACATCGGCTGCGGCACCCACCATTACCTCTGTTGACAGTGACGTGTGGTGAGGATAGAGGCTCCCCACATCACAGGCCCAGTGCACTCACTAATGGAGACATTCATGGGTGACGTGCGGAAGGCAACATATAGGGGGACCGGCTGGTGGGTGGGGATGGGGTTGCAGGGGGCAGGAGGAGACATTTTGAGGGTGGCACTGAAGTACAACTCAGGGTCTCCATGTAAACCCCCCCACGCCAGAGAATGAATTTTGGAGTACAGCCAGCAATGCTGTGTCCTACCTGGCCGCAGCTGCCGTCCGGATGCATAGAGGCTGAAGGGGCAGGGCCTGCTCAGGGAGGTCCCAGCACAAGAGAGCTACTCCCAGAAGAGCAGTGGCCAGCCACTGGTGCTCGCCTGCCAGCCGTTCAACAGGCTGAGGAGGAAGTGCGAAGGAGGTGCCGCCTGTCCTTCAGAGAGCTGCCAGACCGCCTGTGCCACTGAAGACTTTGACTAACCAGTGGAACCATGTGCCATGTGTGCCAGGTAGTGGTGCACTGGCACTGCAGGTGTTTGGAGGAGGACACAGGGGCACGGTGGCACAGTGGTTGCACTGCTGCCTCACAGTGCCAGGACCCGGGTTCAATTCCAACCTTGGGCGACGGTGTGGAGTTTGCAAGTGCCTCCCCTGTCTGTGTGGGTTTCCTCCGGGTGCTCTGGTTTCCTCCCACAGACCAACGATGTACAGGTTGGTTGGATTGGCCATGCTAAAATTTTCCCTTGGTGTCAAAATATGTGCAGGTTCGGTGGGGTTGGGGTGACTAAGTGGACTAGGTAGGGTGCCCTTTTGGAGCATCGGTGTAAACTCGCTGGGCCGAATGGGCTCCTTCTGCACTGTAGGGATCCTATAATCTATGACACCTGCTCTCAATGGCCATAAAGGTGATGGTCCCCCTGACTATTTATGCCTCTGGGTCTTTCCAGGGACCCAGCGGGACTTGTCTGGGATATCGCAAACATCCACACACTGGTGCATCTGCTTTGTGATGGATGGTCCAGGCACCCGGGCAGCGGACTATATAACCTTCAGTCTGGACTAGGCACACCAGGATGCTCAGTGTTATTACAATTTATAAAGGTTATTGCCACATTACTGAGCAGTATTCTTTAAATATGTATGTTGGGGAAAAATTCAGCTCCAGCTATCCTGACACATCAACATTGTTATTGCAACTGCAACAGCGGCAAAGCCCATTTAAGCTTCTTAAAAATATATTGCAGTGTACTGAGAGATTCCTGTCCTTTAGAGCTGGAGCCCCATTTTCTTACAATGACTCCTGAAATGTTGCAGTGTGATAATGCTCTCAAAATCATCAAGCTCATCCAATGTCACGAAAATGATTCATGGATTCCAGTAATGCTTCAACAGTTTTGCAGCACTACGTTTCAGATAATAAAGCTATTTTTTAATTCCAGAAGATCCTTCAAAAATATTTTCGCACGGTGAGTCAGGGCCTTTTTAAAAAAGACAATATTGACAATATCTGCACGTTCCAAGAGAACATAAGAACATAAGAACCAGGAGCAGGAGTAGGCCATCTGGCCCCTCGAGCCTGCTCCACCATTCAATGAGATCATGGCTGATCTTTTGTGGACTCAGCTCCACTTTCCGGCCCGAACACCATAACCCTTAATCCCTTTATTCTTCAAAAAACTATCTATCTTTATCTTAAAAACATTTAATGAAGGAGCCTCTACTGCTTCACTGGGCAAGGAATCCATAGATTCACAACCCTTTGGGTGAAGAAGTTCCTCCTAAACTCAGTCCTAAATCTACTTCCCCTCATTTTGAGGCTATGCCCCCTAGTTCTGCTTTCACCCGCCAGTGGAAACAACCTGCCCGCATCTATCCTATCTAGTCCCTTCATAATCTTATATGTTTCTATAAGATCCCCCCTCATCCCTCTAAATTCCAACGAGTACAGTCGCAGTCCACTCAACCTCTCCTCATAATCCAACCCCTTCAGCTCTGGGATTAACCTAGTGAATCTCCTCTGCACACCCTCCAGTGCCAGTACGTCCTTTCTCAAGTAAGGAGACCAAAACTGAACACAATACTCCAGGTGTGGCCTCACTAACACCTTATACAATTGCAGCAGAACCTCCCTAGTCTTAAACTCCATCCCTCTAGCAATGAAGGACAAAAATCCATTTGCCTTCTTAATCACCTGTTGCACCTGTAAACCAACTTTTTGCGACTCATGCACTAGCACACCCAGGTCTCTCTGCACAGCAGCATGTTTTAATATTTTATCATTTAAATAATAATCCCTTTTGCTGTTATTCCTACCAAAATGGATAACCTCACATTTGTCAACATTGTATTCCATCTGCCAGACCCTAGCCCATTCACTTAGCCTATCCAAATCCCTCTGCAGACTTCCAGTATCCTCTGCACTTTTTGCTTTACCACTTATCTTAGTGTCGTCTGCAAACTTGGACACATTGCCCTTGGTCCCCAACTCCAAATCATCTATGTAAATTGTGAACAGTTGTGGGCCCAACACTGATCCCTGAGGGACACCACTAGCTACTGATTGCCAACCAGAGAAACACCCATTAATCCCCACTCTTTGCTTTCTATTAATTAACCAATCCTCTATCCATGCTACTACATTCCCCTTAATGCCATGCATATTTATCTTATGCAACAACCTTTTGTGTGGCACCTTGTCAAAGGCTTTCTGGAAATCCAGATATACTACATCCATTGGCTCCCCGTTATCTACCGCACTGTTAATGTCCTCAAAAAATTCCACTAAATTAGCTAGGCACGACCTGCCCTTTATGAACCCATGCTGCGTCTGCCCAATGGGACAATTTCTATCCAGATGCCTCGCTATTTCTTCCTTGATGAAAGATTCCAGCATCTTCCCTACTGCCGAAGTTAAGCTCACTGGCCTTTAATTACCTGCTTTCTGCCGACCTCCTTTTTTAAACAGTGGTGTCACTTTAGCTAATTTCCAATCTGCCGGGACCACCCCAGAGTCTAGTTAATTTTGGTAAATTATCACGAGTGCATTTGCAATTTCCCTAGCCATCTCTTTTAGCACTCTGGGATGCATTCCATCAGGTCCAGGAGACTTGTCTACCTTTAGCCCCATTAGCTTGCCCATCACTACCTCCTTGGTGATAACAATCCTCTCAAGGTCCTCACCTGTCATAGCCTCATTTCCATCAGTCACTGGCATGTTATTTGTGTCTTCCACTGTGAAGACCGACACAAAAAACCTGTTCAGTTCCTCAGCCATTTCCTCATCTCCCATTATTAAATCTCCCTTCTCATCCTCTAAAGGACCAATATTTACCTTAGCCACTCTTTTTTGTTTTATGTATTTGTAGAAACTTTTACTATCTGTTTTTATATTCTGAGCAAGTTTACTCTCATAATCTATCTTACTCTTCTTTCTAGCTTTTTTAGTAGCTTTCTGTTGCCCCCTAAAGATTTCCCAGTCCTCTAGTCTCCCACTGATCTTTGCTACTTTGTATGTTTTTTCCTTCAATTTGATACCCTCCCTTATTTCCTCAGATATCCACGGTCGATTTTCCCTCTTTTTACCGCCCTTCCTTTTTGTTGGTATAAACCTTTGCTGAGCACTGTGAAAAATCACTTGGAAGGTTCTCCACTGTTCCTCAACTGTTTCACTATAAAGTCTTTGCTCCCAGTCTACCTTAGCATGTTCTTCTCTCATCCCATTGTAATCTCCTTTGTTCAAGCACAAAACAATAGTGTTTGATTTTACCTTCTCACCCTCCATCTGTATTTTAAATTCCACCATATTGTGATCGCTCCTTCCGAGAGGATCCCTAACTATGAGATCCTGAATCAATCCTGTCTCATTACACAGGACCAGATCTAGGACAGCTTGTTCCCTCGTAGGCTCCATTACATACTGTTCTAGGAAACTATCGCGGATACATTCTATAAACTCCTCCTCAAGGCTGCCTTGACCAACCTGGTTAAACTAATCAACATGTAGATTAAAATCCCCCATGATAACTGCTGTACCTGTACCTCTACATGCATCTGTTATTTCTTTATGGAATGTGTTATGAATGTGTTATGTCTTCTTAAGAGGAATGTGCTATGAACATACGAAAACAAATTGGTCTGACGAGCCTGTCCGTTTTGTCAGGTTCTGACTGCTGGTCACAAAGGCAGTTAAACTCTGAACTTGGGAGTAACCCAATTTGCAGACGAGTGAATTAGCAGGTTGTTTTGCACGCTTCCTTATTTTTGATGATTATTCTCGCTTGCCCATTGCGCTAACATCTAAGGTGGATTTCACCCACAATGACTCCCATCTTCTCCCACCACTCACCAACAGGATGTTTGTGTGGCAAATTGTGAGGGCTTAAGTGGGTCGGTGCAGGCTCGATGGGCCGAATGGCCTCCTTCTGTACTGTATGTTCTATGTTCATACATAGTAACGTAGAACATACAGTGCAGAAGGAGGCCATTCGGCCCATCGAGTCTGCACCAACCACTTAAGTCCTCACCTCCACCCCATCCCCACAACCCAACAGACCCTCCCAACATTTTTTGGTCACTAAGGGCAATCTATCATGGCCAATCCACCCAACCTGCACGTCTTTGGACTGTGGGATGAAACCGGAGCACCCGGAGGAAACCCACGCAGACACGGGAGAACGTGCAGACTCCGCACAGACAGTGACCCAACAGGGAATCAAACCTGGGACCCTGGAGCTGTGAAGCCACAGTGCTATCCACTTGTGCTACCGTGCAACCCACCCAATACCCAGGAGACATTCCGTAAATGGCCTTTGATTTACCTTCAGCGAATGGCGCCAGCCATTAGCAACAAGAAAGGAACAAGGAAGTCCGATTTTACACATGGTAATGGCTTCCTGGAGGAAGGCAGGGCACAAGAGAAAAGAGGAAGCAGAACGGGGGACAAAATGGGAGAATTCGGGTTGTGGCTCTGAGATAGAGACGCAATGCCACAGAGAAACGTGCAATTGCAGAGCAGAAGATTACTTCCAAGGGTAGAACAAAACTAATTTTTCAATAAATAGGTAGAGGCATTGCATAAATTGAAAAACACTTCACCCAGAATAGGAAGAAATGGCAAGAAAAAGATAATTGAATAAATCAGGGCAGAAAGAAAGGACACAATGAAATAAATGCCAGCAGCAAGCCAATTAAATAAAGTTAGTTATTGGCAGAAAGTTGGGAAATTGAACAAATAGCAATAGATAATATATGCAATAAATAAAGTTAGCAGGCTGACATCAATGCATGGAAATTAATTATATAAAGAAGTGAGTTTCATGAATGACGAGCAGCCTTTTAAAAATTGCGCGAATTAATTAATTAAGCATAGTCAGCAACAGAGTTGGCAAAACTGACTTTCACAGAAATTGTGTGAAATTAAATCAATTAAAGGGTTCATAATAATAGCAAAATGAATTTGATACATGAACATCATGAATTAAATGAGACTTTAAAAACTTGAATGCAGTGAGTAATGAAGCATGAGTTAAGAAAATAATATCCAAACCAATGACGATAGTCGGTGTATTAAGTGAAATATTTGGCGGCTTGATATCAGCTGGGGGGAATTAATTAAATATCTAAATGTGGGTGTTACCGGTCGGAAGGCACTTTGAAGACAACGGGGAGGAACAGAGACAAATAAATTAATCTGAAATAAATAATGTCAGCCATGGGCATTGGAGTCGAGAAAATTAATTAAATAAATATTGGCAGCAAACAAATGAATCAAACAATGTTGGAAATGGCAGCTGGCCTGTTCTACCAAATTCCATTACTCAGGCCATATGTTAATACTGGCTCATCCCTCTGAAGTTGAACTTGGATGTCTTGAGGCCATATTTAGTTACATGTGCAAATGACACATAACAGTGGCAATTACGGCAGCAGCCCCTTTTATGCTTTGCATCTTGTATTGAGATAAGTGGATAAATATTCAAATCTGATGACTTACAAGGTGAACACAAGACAAGGGGTAAATTTGCCCTTGACTGGGAGAGCCTGGTGAAAGGTAGTGACCTGAATATTTTGCTGATAGATGCATAAACTGTCCGACTCTGCCAGTCGCGATTGGCCCTGGAACGCAATTTCAAGTCAGCTGGCCAACTAACGGGCAGCCAGCATGAAATGCGCACTGGGGAAGACAGAGTGCTGGTCGGTATGGCGGGAAGACAATGGGCGCCGACAAAAAGGAGGGTGCAGCCTGTGCTCCCTCAGGGGGACAGCAGCTGCGGATTTGTCTCAGGGAACTGCAGGTCTGTTAAGAAATAAATAAGCAGCAGTGGGGGAAAAAAAATGCAAAGGGTGTCTGGGCAGTACATTCATACACAAAGCTCAGTCCGCAGACACCCTTTGAAATGTTATTTCAGCCCTGACAGTTCATTCCAACCTGGATTGACATTGCAGCTTAAATGTAAGGGCCACCTGGCCAATCGTCCTGTCGTCAGCCTTGAAAGCAGATGGGCCAATGTAAAATTGTGTTCAATTGGCCCCTTGTGGGCTAAATTACTTGCTTGATTGTGGGCGAATATCGCGCGAGTGCATGATGATGTTGGGACGCGCGCCCAATGCCTTTTTTGTGCGATTTCACTCGCCTCTGGGTTGTGCTAGTCCCTGCACTTTGCACATAAAATTCAGGCCAGCGAATTAAAACCCTGTTGAGACCCTGCACCATTTCCATGGATGGAAAAGTAAATCAGTTCACTGGAGCCCAAATTACCTCTTGCCCAAGACTAATTACACCAACTGAATTGTTTTCTATTAATTCTTTAATATGAACAAATTGTTGCAGGATCTCATTTATTCTTGATCTGACCTAATACTGGGACATTCTATTTTGATATATTCTGACCTGGTTATAACTGTCATGACCTCCTGGGAAGTAAGGGAACGTGCACCAGCCGGTTTCCATTAACTCATAATGAGTATGAACTCCACCGGTAACTGGGGGGCAGAGCTTCCCCCTTAACAGGCTCCACAGTTTACAAACCCCGGCCTACGGGGCATGGGAGTTTAGTCGTGTATCTTAATAAATCTGTTTATTTGAACCTACAATGCATCCTATGAATGTTTCTCGCCTGTCGGATTCTCCAATCACAACCGGTACATCTGATCCCCCCCAACCATCCCCATCAACCCCTAACAAAATCAAATTCGAAAGCAGGTGAGGCATTTTATATCCAAGCTAAGTTATATTCAGGGATTTAATCCAAGTACACTTTGATTCACATCAATACTACGGCCAACGCTGGAATCCGGAAACGCGAATGGGCGGAAAATCGGTTCCGATGGCAAAATCGCAGCGGGCGTTGATTTGACGCCAAATCACAATTCTCCGTCTCCTCAACAGCGGCATCAATGCGTACTGAACACACGGACAGTAAACACTGTTTGAATGTCATTAGCTGGCCAAATCGGGTATACTCCGGGGTCTCCGCGATTCGCCTCCTCAGATGCGCCAAGTTCCCATCGGCGCGGTTCACTTATGCTTTGAACAATCGTGAAACCGGCATCGTGGCTGATGAGGGAGAGAGAGAGTAGGTAGGACGCAGAGAGACGGTCTGCGTGCTGCCAGTCCAGACACAGGCCGAGCTCTGTTCCAACCGCTGCCCACCAAATGCACCAAGGGCAGGAGGGGTGGGAGGTGGGGGGTGAATCCAAGGTGCTGCGGTGTTCCAGTACCTCCCCTGCGAGAGTCACCGGCCCAAGCCCCACCACCTCCTCCCTAGGGGTGCCCCCCCCCCGCCCCAGGACTACTACATGGGGACGGGGGTGCGAGCGGAGCTGTCCCTTGATGCTCCCCCACCACCTGGTACTTCCAGCCCTGGAAGCCCATTCTGGTCTCGTCCAGGCTCCACACATTCATGGCCATGGAGCAAGGGAGAGGGCCATCTCCATCTGGGACTGCACGTCACACATCACACTGCGACTGTGTCTCCACCTTCTGGGTTGGTGTCACATCAGCCAGTGATTGCACCATCTCCCTCTGGGACTGGGCCAGCTCCCTCTTTGGCAGTGCCACGTCGGCCAGCACCTGGGCAATGCCGCTGACATTCCCAGCCGTGGCCTGCTGTGACTGGGCCACGCTCAGGTGCGCCGCGGCGATGTCCAGGTGGGTCTGGCACCTGGTTGCCTGTTAGACGGCAACCCTGCCCTGGGCCTTGACCTGCACCCGCACAGAATGCCCAGGGCTTGGATATGCTGATCCATAGCAGGAAACATTGCCCCCAATGCCTCCACCGCGGACACCACCCATGCGGTGTTGGCCTGGGTAACACGCATTGTTTGCACCACCTCTTGCTCCTGCACATGGTTGGACTCCTCCAACTGCACCTGCAGGCACTGGATGCTTGCCGACAACCCGTTGTGTCGTCCCTGACTCTGCAACTACATCTCCACTATAGATGGAACTGGCCGTTCCAGAAGCCCAAAACCTGTCTGGACGGCAGCTAGTTCCTGCGGTCGGCCCACCCTCTTACCTCTATGTCATTCTTGAAATCTGAATGAAGACTGAAGACTTACAGTTAACACAAGCTCTTTATTCAAAGGGTTCGTTCTGTTTCCAGAGTTCAACTAGATGTAAAACAGTCAAGTTGTATGACCAGTGAAGCTAAGGTAAACTGCCTATGCTGAGCTGTCTCTGTCTGCTGCTGCTCCCTAGCTCTGTGCTTCCCAAAGAGGCGGATCCTGCCTTGGGCTTGACCCTTTATACCCGTCTCTGATGCTGCCCTCTAGTGGTGCTGTGACTGTTACACCTGTGCTGCAGTCCCTGGTGTATGTGCAGATGTATGTACAGATGTACAGATCACTACAGCCTCCACCTGCTGTACCGGAACAGCTGTGTGGTGAGCACCAGAGAGTGTCCCAGGAGCCTCTTTAGTAAAGTGCCCAACCGAGGTGGGTGTCTCTGGGATGGTGGAGGGCTTTGGAGACAGCTGTGACGGAGAATCACTGTCGTCCTCCGACCCGAGCTCTGAGATCTCCTGAGTTTCAGGGGGAGAGCTGGTGTTCGGGCTGCTCTCATCGCTGCTCGGCACACAGGGAGCTTCAGCTGTGGCACTGGCTGGGGGACACAAGGTGGACCCGCTCCATCACCAGCAGGTCCTGCAAGACGCAAGGCAAGACGCATGATGAGACCGTTGGCCAAGGCTGGTGGGGGTGAGTGTGTGTGGGTGGGGGTGAGGATTGGTGAGGGTGAGGGTGGTGTTGGGTGAGGGTGGTGTGAGGGGAGGATGGTGTGGGGGTAGTGTTGATGGGGCTTGTCTCACGTGTCAGCGGGAACCATAACTAAACGGGGTTTCACTTCCTCCCGCACGACAGAACTCCACCTTGGCGACCTCCATTTCTTATGGGCTGCCGACCAAATCCAGAGTCCTCTGCTCTGCCACAGTGAGGGGCCGCAGGTCCGGTGGCCCCGATCCTGTCTTCTCCCGCTCTCAGCAGTAATGCGCGACCTTCTGCTGCGGAGGGGAGGGGGGGTGGTTGTGTGGGGGTAGGGGGAGCCGCGTTAGACAGTCCAACGCATGCAGCACAGGGGTTGGGTAGCTGGTGGCTTCATTGGCCGGGACACCCGGCCATGGCAGCCGGTATAGGAACGACATGTGGTGCAGGGTGGTTGTTCGCCCTCCGTCCAGGTGGGGGTGGGATTAGGGTTACGGGTGTGTGGGACGGGGTTTGTTGCCAGGGGCACAGTGCTGCCTACTCACCCTGGCTGCCCTGAGGACGTTGTGCAGTTTTTGTCGGCACTGCTGGCCGGTCCGGACGACGTTGCCCACCCTGCTGACCTCTTCTGCCACCTGCACCCAGGCACGGCGAATGGCAGAGGCTGGCATCCTCCTTCCCATATTGGGGCACAGGATCATCCTCCTCTCCTCCACGACGTACAAGAGGGTCTCGAGCTCTGTGTCCATGAACCTTTGTGCCGCTCTCCTTACTGCAATCTCATTTGCTGGGATGGTAGGGAATGAAGTGTCCATGTGGGGTTACAGCTTGTCAGCCTCTTGAGTGTCAATCGCGGAACCGGCAAATCCGGCACCGTTTCCCATTGAATCGATTGTGTTCCACGTGACGCTGGTTCTAGCCCCTTAACAGTGGCAGAATCGGTCCAGGTGCGGCGCCAGTTTTGCTGTCGTGAAAGTCCACAAATTCTGCGTCGGGGTCAACACAACGGAGAATCCGGCACTAGATGTGAGGTTGCAAAGTCCTTTGACATCCATTTGCTCTCTCAGGGATATAGCACAGTTCTCATTGTGCATATTCTAAAATACAATCTCAGACCCCATAATTTAGACTCCACCACATGTTAAAAAGCAATCCCTGGGCAGTACCAGGTGGAGAGGTCTCCAATTGCAAGCCATAGCAACGTTTGAGGAGAACGGAGCCAGATCGCTGCACAACAAATGAGCACACCACAGAGCCAGTGTGCCATCATCCACTCCGCCAACAGCGACCTCACATCTATATGCAAGAGGCAAGAATCAGTTTCCAAGATGTGGGGAGTGTAAATAACAATGTCATTGTGTATTTCTTGATGGCATGATTGCACAAATCATACTGATCACACTGACTTGAAAATAGGAAGAAAAAATAAACCTCAGTGAGATACTTCACAGGTTTTACCGAGTAATTGGCTCAGAGCAGCATGAAGATGATGTCACCCCTGCAGCTTGTAAACAGTCAAGCAGAAAGCACACCCGTAATTCTAATAAGGGAATGCGAATATTCTGTATTTTAGTATGAACAAAATATACATGACTGAAAATGTAAAAATTAAGTCTGGTATATTAGTTTTTTGATTGGAGTGAAAGTTTTAAATCAGAACAAAAGAGGGGGAAACATAATTTTAGTAACACATAGAGCCACCATCATCATTACTGCCACATCACAAATTTCAGTTAGTTCCCTTGAGGAAAGAGAGTGAAATGAAGACAGAGTCAGCATTGTCGGCTGTTTTCCCCCTGCATAGTGCAGGCTCAGGAGAAGGTTGCTGAGACTGGTCCTTGTCATGAGGATGTCCAGAGGGAAGGCTGAGATCACCATTCGAAACAAGAGCACCACCCTTATCCAAAATAAAAATCGGAAACCATTCTCAATGTGCCCATTGACCTACAGTGGTTCGATGTCAAGGAACGCTGCGATTTAAAAATTCAGGTCCTTATTTTCAAAATTCTCTACGGCATCATGCATCGCCTTCAGCCCCACAACCCACCCAGGTATCTGCACTCCTGGTCTCTTGATCCCCAATTTCACTCACCTTACCTTGGTGGGTGCATCTCCGGTTGCCGAGACTTGACCTGTGCTCCACGATAGCACAGTGGTTAGCACTGTTGTTTCATAGCGCCAGGGCCTGGGTTCGATTCCTGGCTTGGGTTACTGCCTGTGCGGAGTCTGCATGTTGTCCCCGTGTCTGCATGGGTTTCCTCCCACAAGTCCCGAAAGACGTGCTTGTCAGGTGAATTGGACATTCTGAGTTCTCCCTCTGTGTACCCGAACAGGCACCGTAGTGTGGCCACTCGGGGATTTTCACAGTGACTTCATCACAGTGTTAATATAAACCTACTTGTGACTATAATAAAGATTATTATTAGAGAAATCCCTCTCTAAACATCTTCTCCTCACCTTTGGTTTTATAAATTTAGAGTACCCAATTCATTTTGTTTCCAATTAAGGGGCAATTCAGTGTGGCCAATCCACCTACCCTGCACATTTTTGGGCTGTGGGGGTGAAACCCAAGCAAACATGGGGAGAATGTGCAAATTTCACACGGACAGTGACCCAGAGCCGGGATCGAACCTGGGACCTCAGCGCCGTGAAACAGCAATGCTAACCACTGTGCCACCGTGCTGCCCTTTCACCTCACCTTTAAGGCACTCTTAAAACCTACCTCATTGAGCAAGCACTCGTTCACCTGACTTAACATCTATGTATTGTAGTTCGGTGTCAGATTTTGGGCTGGATTCTTTGTTCCCCAGCCACGTGTTCATCGGCGGCGCGCCGTTCGCTCGTGACAGGATTGTTTGTTTCCATTGCTGTCAATGGGATTTCAATTGGCATGAAGCCTGCAGGTGGAGGTAAGAATCCGGTTGCCAGGGAACGGCCAGAGAATTGTGGCCTAGTGCTCCTGTGAAGTACCACAGAATATATCATTATGTTGAAAGAACCATATAAATATAAATTGTTCAAATAAAGAATCGGTACAGCAACATTCAAGATACGGTGAAATAATGATTTGGACAATCATTCCTGCAAGGAAACCCACTTGGGATACACTTAAATAGAGTCCAGCAATCTGCTTAAATAAAATGGAAACATTGAGTTTCTGAAGAATCCAGAGATTTTGGAATTAAGGAAGTAGGAAATGTTTTACTGTTTTACCATTTCACCCACATACATCTGTACTCTGTTCTGCCTGGTTTATAACTGGCAGTTTATTTGGACCACCAACCTATACTAACAATCACGGCTTCTCAGAAGTGGCGATGTCATTCCCTAAGGGTTAGAGCTCCAGTGCTTCTTCTGTGGTACATTTGAGGGCCAGCATTACGGAAAGTGACGGGCGGTTCATGTTTCACAAAACCCTCCCAGGACTGAAGTGGCCCTTTTAACCTCATGTCAGCTTTCTCCTTTGGCATTTAGTGGCAAACACATCCCATGTTTCATTGGCGCAATGCTGTGAGTGGGACATGACCTATGCTGATGCCTGAGGGACGGCCCTGACTCTCAGTTGTGTTGGCACTCACCAATCGCTTCATCGCCATTTTGCATCTGCTATCGGCATGATTATTCTGGTGCAATCTTGGTCAGTTTCCGTAAACTTGGGAGGTCATCCAAAATCCTGCTACCTGTGTCTTAATTTGCTCCAAATCCCCATTCACCCATACCTACTTTGTTTGCTGATCTACATTGGCTCCTGTTTAAGCAACATTCTGATTTTCAAATTCCATTACTCCTTTTCAATTGCCTACATGCCTTGGCATCTCCTAATCTCTAGCCCCATAATTCTCCTAGATAGTTGTACTCCTCCAACTCTGGTGACTCTAAACTCCCAGATGTTAATTGTTCCACTACTGGACAACTTGCCTTCAGCTGACACGGTCCGTAGCTCTGGAATCCTCTACCCTAAACCTCTAATTCCCTTTCATCTCTTCCCTTGTTTAATGCAGATCTTAATATCTATTCCTTTAAACAAGATTTTGTCATCTGTCCTCGTATCTCACAATGTGGCTTGGTTTCAAATTTAGTTTGATAATGCTCCTATGAAATGCCTTGAAACATTTAATGGTTAAAGGTGCCTTATTTTAATAAAGGTTCTTGTTGTTGTTAGGTTGTTTCATTGATGGGTCTGCAGGCAATGGGGTTAGAAAATATCAATGAGTGAGCATTACATCAAGGAGGCTGGGTGGCGTGATGGCGCAGTGGTTAGCACTGCTGCTTCACGACCTGAGAACCCAGGTTCGATCCCAGTCCCGGGTCACTATCCGTGTGGAATTTGCACATTCTCCCCGTGTCTGCATGGGTCTTGCCACCACAAACCCAAAGATGTGCAGGGTAGATGGATTGGCCACACAAAACTGCCCCTTGGAAAATAAATTGGGCACTCTGAATTGATTTTTAAAAACGGACGCCGAGCAGTGTACAAGGTTATGTCAGTTGGAATTCACAGAGGCATCAATGTAGAGTCTGACGGGGTGTTGCTGACCTTGCTGTGCAAATGAAGCAAAGTGTTGATGAAGGATGTTCCTCTCCGATGAATTGCCCCTCTTGAATATTTAGTGAATATGCCAACTTGTTCTCCAATAAGGTAGACGATGGAGATAAGTTAAACAGTTGAAGGATGTCAAGCACCTTGAGGAAGGTGAAGTTAGGGGTGTGGGAAATGAATGGAGCAAAGGGTTTTAGGATTGTGCTGTGAAGATGACTCGGTAGACATGATGCAAGGTGCTGAATTCAAATCTTTCAAGACCAGAGTGCATGGTGAAAGGTTAACTGAGCAATAATAATATTTATTGTCACAAGTAGGCTTACATTTTTTACAGTGCAATGAAGTTACTGTGAAAAGCCCCGAATCGCCACATTCCGGCGCCTGTTTGGGTACACAGAGGAAGAATTCAGAATGTCCAATTCACCTGACAGCACGTCTTTTGGGACTGTAGGAAGAAACCGGAGCACCCGGAGGAAACCCACGCACACACGGGGAGAACGTGCAGACTCCGCGCAGTCAGTGACCCAAGCCGGGAATCGAACCTGGGACCCTGAAAATGAAAATCGCTTATTGTCACGAGTCGGCTTCAATGAAGTTACTGTGAAAAGCCCCTAGTCTCCACATTCCAGCGCCTGTTCGGGGATCGAACCATGCTGCTAGCCTGCCTTGGTCTGCTTTAAAAGCCAGCAATTTAGCCCAGTGCTAAACCAGCCCCATAAATGAAAATCGCTTATTGTCACAAGTAGGCTTCAAATGAAGTTACTGTGAAAAGCCGTAACTGTAAGTCACCACATTCCGGTGCCTGTTCGGGCCTGGAGCAGTGAAGCAACAGTGCTACCCGCTGCGCTACCGTGGTGTCCTTCAAACATTACCTCATGAGGGTGAAGAGCACCCAGAGAAAACAAGAAAGAAAAAATTATGCAGTGTGTTATCTTGTACACCTTGGGACGGATGGGGAACGTTTGACACTGGTGTTCCAAAGTTCTGGGGGTGAGAGATTGGCAAACAACGGCAGCATCACCTTCTGTTAAGTGTCACAAGTGATAATTTTAGATGACTTGAAGGCACCAGTATCCAGGAGTGCATTTAGCCTGCCTTCCAGGCCTCAGCAGGAGATCTTGGACGTCTCAGGAAGTGAAGTTCCACCCTTTACTTATCTGGCTCAGTCCCATGCTATACTGCTTTCTGGACACAGATGGTGCTTGAGTCATAATTTAGTATGAATGTGATAAAAAAATATTGCAAAAGCCATGGCATCGAGGTAAGTTGTGAGTGAAGTCAATGGTAAGTCAACACTATTGCTCTCTTATTTGTTAGTCCTCTGTCCTGTGGCTGAGTAATTTTTCATTTCACAGCTGCCCCGACACTTCCAGCTAGTTCAGCTGCTTGGAGCCAATGACTGTCCCACTGGCAGCGTAAATGAGCAGATCCAGAAAACCTGTGTGTAGCTCACTGTCAAGGCTACCAACAGGGAAACACTTCTCGTTCTCCAGGACACCCCAGCAATGCATCTTATAAAGGGAATTATCGGTCAAAATTTCTCCACGACAAGCAGGGCTCGCAAATCATTACACAAGCTTACAGTGCCTTCCGCTTTGCTCAGAATTAAAAAATCATGACTAATAACGTATTTTTAAAATCAACTGCTAGATGTAAACATTAGAAAGTACATGTTAGATAGCGGAACACACAAGTGTTATTATTTTCCGTTTGGCAGAATTATAAAACTACAAGCTGTCACACTGACTTCTCCCAAGATCAGGCATCTTTCAAAACATTGTTGAACAAACCCCTTGTGCAGTGGTCACCATGGAGACGCAAGCAGCAAAAGACGCACGGTCCTGCTTTGCATGCACAACAGCCACCCTGCTCGGTTTGTGGGGATTATTACAATTTCCGACCTGACATACCCAGTGCAGAAATCTCCACAGTTTAAAATCCATCCTTATAAGTAAATTTCTTGGCCAGGCACTGCCAATGCACCCGCGAGAGCAAGTGCAAACTTCCAATTTTTCAAAAAAACCCTAAAACTTCTTCGGAAAGCAAACAGGTCTGCAAATTGGAGGATGAAATTTGATAAACATTTACAGAACCAGAGAGTTACCGTGTAACACAGTGGCCAGAGATTTCCTCAGGCTCCGCTCCTGCTCCTTCATTATAAAATGTAGCTGTGAGTGTGGCCTGCTGGAGTACATATCTGCTCAGGTCGCAGCAACAGAGCAGGAAGATCGCTGGGGCTATCCCTTGCATATCAATCAGTAAAACACTGTCAATTGGATATATAAGTACAGAGAATATTTTCCGCAGCTCCACCAGTGGTACCAGCAATTTAGTCGAAAAATCGTTTCACTGACAGCTATTGAAAAAACACCTACTTCTCCTTGAACACTGCCATGGAATACTTACATATCTGTCTGAGCAGGCAGATGGGATCTAATGGTTCATCTGAAAGATGACCCTCTGACAGTACATCCCTCCTTTCATTGAAATGGCAATTTAAATTATATTCTCGATTCTTTGAAGCAGGATTTGAATTGATACAAAATTTAATTGAAAGTGAAATTTCCTTGTTTATTCTAGACGTGGAACTATATTGACTATTCTGGTGCGGCAACAATTTCGGACAGCAGTAGCATGGATAATCCGGCAGTATACATGTTTACCCACCTCTCCTTTCATTTTCCATAGGGAATGCTCCCACACTCAAGCGGTCGTCGTATCAAAGGGAAGACAATTCAGCAAAGGAAGCTCAGAAGACAAGTCAACCCAACCAGCTCTTGAACGTCCTTCAGGGTGCCAATTCAGTGATGGAATAAGACTGAAATAGGTCATCTCGTCTGACCAATGCATCATTCATGAAGATATTCAAGGAACGGTTAACATTTCCAATTGAGCTCAGAGTAAATCGGGGCGGCATTATGCTTTTATGTCATGGAATGCTTTGAATGAAAGATAAAACTGGACTGAATTAGGTTCCAACATATTTAATAAAGGTAAAACAAGGACACTTGATACCTTGGAGAAGTCGTGAAGAATAAAAAGCAGAGCAGTGATGGTATTCAGTGGCAGTTGTCATCAAATAGGATAATAGATCAGGAAGCCAAAAGCTTTTTCTATTTGAATACCATTTTCTAAAGTGTCATTCCTTGACTAAATTTCATGCAGTTATTGCTGTGAAATAAACTAAAACCATATCAAATCAGGAATGAAATGTGTTCTCAGACACAAACTACAATTTTCTCGTATGAATGCATGATAATAAGTAAATATTTGTCTCCCAGAATTCTCCATATCAGCAAATATATTTTGCTTCTTCTTGAGACTCTATTCATTTGCAAATTGTTTTTATTTTCCTGATCTGTGAACTTAAATGTTATTTTCCACAAGACTAGCTTACTTTGTTTCAATAGAGGAGTAATAATCTGCAGCTCTCAATGATATGATTAACTCGGGCAAGCCCATTAAAAAATATAAAGTCTTCATTGTGCCGATGAAAAACATTCAGTCTCACGACTTTTGCAACCAATATCGTGGAGGTTTATTTTCAGTGAGCCATATTAGACATTGGCATTCATAGGATGTTGCAGTCACAGACAGTTCCAATGTTTTCAAGATATGACAACAAAATACAGAAATGCTTGACATTGATTCACAGGAATAATTCCAATGATGAGGAACTTCAGTAACCAAGATAGATTGGCGAACTTGGGGTCGTTTTCCTTGGAGAAGAGAAGGTTGAGAGGAGATTTGATAGAGGTGTTTAAAATCACGAGGTGTGAGAACAGAGTAGATAGGAAGAAACTCATGAAAGGGTTGAGAACTGGGGCTGGTTTAACACAGTGTGCTAAATAGCTGGCTTGCAATGCAGAACAATGCCAGCAGCGCAGGTTCAATTCCCGTACCGGCCTCCCCGAACAGGCGCCGGAATGTGGCGACTAGGGACTTTTCACAGTAACTTTTTTGAAGCCTACTTGTGACAATAAGCTGTTATTATTGTTAGAAAGAGACGGCACAGACTTAAATCAATTGTCAAAAGAAGCAAAGGCGACATTATCAGAAAACAGAGGTAGTTTTAAATAATCTATATTTGTCATTGTGGGTATTAGACCACAATATCCACTTGAAGTAAGTTTAATTTTGTGTTTTCGTATTTGAAAGGGTTAATAACTTCAGTCTGGTTTTGGTGCATGCATGGCGATGAGCGTTTAACATGTGAAAGCAAACAGGGCTTAAAGGAAAATTAGGCTTTTGCTTAGCAACCACTGGCCACCCTAGAACAGAAAGAACTTTTCTGTTAGATTTAAGCTGGACATGACAAG
Organism: Scyliorhinus torazame; assembly: GCF_047496885.1. NCBI lineage: Eukaryota > Metazoa > Chordata > Chondrichthyes > Carcharhiniformes > Scyliorhinidae > Scyliorhinus > Scyliorhinus torazame. Next base: position 237,273,141 of record NC_092716.1, read on the forward strand.
GGAGCTGCAGAAAGCAGACTTGTCACAAGAACAAAAGAAAGTCAAGAAACCAGGGAGTTGAGGACAAAATGTATGTCTCAGGAAGGCAGTTAAATTAAAGGATCAGAGAACAAAAAGTTTAACAGGAGAATTCAAGTAATAAGCAGAGAAAATGCTCAGAGTTAAAGAGACAGCTGCAAGAGCCAAAGTTCAAGTTGGCAAAGTGAGAAGCCAAAAGCCAGACACCCAATGTAAATCAAATGTTTGGTGACATCTTACTACAGTATGTGAAACAATAGTGTTTGGGTTGGCATGGCTGGGTAACCGAGAGATTGTATGGAAACTTGAATGTACGTGGAAATCCAAGGCAGGGGAAAGCTGAAAGGAGAGATTAAAATCCTGGAAGTGGTTCCTTGGTGAAGGCATCTGGGAGAAAGTGTTGTTTGGGAGAGCTTTAACAGGGTGTGTGATTGTGAGACTGGAGTTTGGAAACAGTCATGTGGAACTCAAAACTCCAGTGAAATCAGTTGACTGGGGGGATTTGCTGGGAAAGCCACAGAAGCTGAATTGCGTGGCATCTGTGATGCACTATCAATTACGACGAGACGAGAGGAGAGAGTAATCGAGGCTTTATTAAGCAGAGATGTGTGGCCTCCTGCAGCTGCTACCAGAATGGGAGCAGCTCGGTGTGAACCCACATTTATACTCCACCTCCTGGGCGGAGCCAGCAGGCAGGGTTTTACCCCCGTACCTGTAGTAGGCGCCTTACCGTATTACCTCTAATATCAACTATTACACAATCATTGGTGACTACCCCATTCACCCCCTGTTAAAAAAGAGTCACAATTGACACAATTCATACCTCTTTAACCTGGGGTTACCTCATCTCTGGATCTGTAAAGATTTAATCACCTGCTAATGCTCGCATTCTAAGCATTGTCTGGCATCTTTGAATTTGTCTACATATATGTTTCTGGAACATACCTCTTCATTCATCTGAGGAAGGAGCAGTGCTCTGAAAGCCAGGGCGGGATTCTCCGACCCCCCCCTGACAGGTCGGAGAATCGCCAGAGGCTGGCGTGAATCGCGCCCCCTCCGTGTCCTGAAGTCTCCGCCACCAGAGATTCGGCGGGGGCGGGAATCACACCGCACCGGTCAGCGGGCCCACTCCCACCGATTCTCCGGCCCGCGATGGGCCGAAGTCCCGCTGCTGAAATGCCAGCGTGGATTAAACCACCTTTTCAACGGCGGGACAAGGCGGCGCAGGCGGGCCCCGGGGTCCTGGGGGGGGGGGGCGGGGTGATCTGGCCCCGGGGGGTGCCCCCACGTTGGCCTGGCCCGCGATCGGGGCCCACCGATCCGCAGGCGGGCCTGTGCTGTGGGGGCACTCTTTTTCTACTGCTTTCACCATGGTCTTCACTATGGCGGAGGGCGAAGGGACGCCCTCCCTTGCGCATGCGCGGGGATGACGTCAGCAGCCGCTGACGCTCCCGCGCATGCGTGGAACCGCGTCGCCCGGCGAAGACCTTTCGGCCCCGGCTGCCGTGGCGCCAAGGCCTTTCCCGCCAACCGGTGGAGCGGAAACTGCTCCGGCGCGAGCCTAGCCCCTCAAGGTGAGGGTTTGGCCCCTAAAGGTGCGGAGACGTCTACACCTTTGGGGTGGCCCGACACCAGAGTGGTTCCCACCACTCCATCACGCTGAGACACCCCGCCCAGCCAGGTAGGGGAGAATCCCGCCCCCAATGTTTGAAACAAACATGTTGGACTTTAACCTGGTGTTGTAAGACTTCTTTCTGTGCTCACCTCGGTCCAACGCCGGCATCTGCACAACAAAAAAGAGTCCAGCGGGGGTGGTGGAAATATTTACAGGTTTTTGAAAAGTTAAAGTTTACAGGTTGGTGAAAATTTACAAATTCAGCTGGTCGGGTGCCTTGATCCTCCGCTGTGAGCGCGTCAGTCCCGGAGGTGATGCAGGCGCCGACTTGGTCGCCTGTGACTCCGGGAGCGTGTTGTCCTCATCGTCATCCCCAGGTGGAACCAGTGGGAGGACGGATCGTCCTGGGGCGGGGGCTGTAATGAAGTGCGCTGGGGGGAGGGTGGTGGGCCGTGGGTGGGGATCCAGCTGATGCCAGGTCTCTGAGGGAGACTGTGTCCTGATGCCCGATGGGGTACGCCACGTAGGCGTACTGCGGGTGCGTGTGCAGTAATTGTACCCTTTCGACCAACGGGTCCGCCTTGTGGATCCGCACGTGTTTGCAGAGGAGGACGGGTCCAGGAGCTGCCAGCCATGTTAGGAGTGAAACCCCGGAGGTGGACGTCCTGAGGAAGGCAAGGAGACGTTCAGGGGGGGTTTCATTAGTTGCAGTGCAGAGTAGCGATCGAATGGAGTGGAGCGCGTCGGGGAGGACCTCCTGCCAGCAGGAGACCGGGAGATTTTTAGACCGCAGGGCCAGCAGGACGGCCTTTCAGACCGTCCCTTTCTCCCTCTCCACCTGCCCGTTTCCCCGGGGGTTGTAGCTGGTCGACCTGCTCAAGGCAATGCCCTTGCTGAGCAGGAACTGATGCAGCTCATCACTCATAAAGGAGAATCCCCGGTCGCTGTGGACGTAAGCGGGGAAACCGAACAGGGCAAAGATGCTGTTGAGTGCTTTAATGACCGTGGCAGGCGTCATATCGGGGCATGGGATGGCGAAGGGGAATCGGGAGTACTCATCGACCACGTTCAGGAAGTATGTGTTTCGGTTGGTGGATGGGAGGGGCCCTTTGATGTCCACGCTGAGGCGTTCAAAGGGGCGAGAGGCCTTCACCAGGTGCACTTGTCTGGCCAGTAGAAGTGCGGTTTGCACTCCGCGCAGACCTGGCAGTTTCTGGTGACAGCCCTGACCTCCGCAATGGAGTAGGGCAGGTTGCAGGCCTTTATGAAGTGAAAGAACCGGGTGACCTCTGGGTGACAGAGACCATCGTGTAGGGCCCGGAGTCGGTCCACTTGTGTGCTGGCACATGTACCTCGGGATAGGGCGTCTGGGGGCTCGTTGAGCTGCCCGTGGCGATACAAAATCTCGTAATTGTAAGTGGAGAGCTCGATCCTCCACCTTAAGATTTTATCATTTTTGATCTTGCTCCACTGCGTATTGTTAAACATGAAGGCAACCGACCATTGGTCAGTGAGGAGAGTGAATCTCCTGCCGGCCAGGTAATGCCTTCAATGCCGCACAGCTTCCACGATGGCTTGGGCCTTCTTTTCGACAGAGGAGTGCCGAATTTCGGAGGCATGGAGGGTGTGGGAAAAGAATGCCATGGGTCTGCCTGCATGGTTGAGGGTGGCGGCCAGAGTGACGTCCGATGCATCGCTCTCGACCTGAAAGGGGAGGGTCTCGTCGACTGCGTGCATTGTGGCCTTGGCGATGGCTGCCTTGATGTGGTTGAAGGCCTGGCGGGCCTCAGCCGTCAAGGGGTAAACGATGGAGTGGATGAGTAGGCGGGCCCTGTCCGCATAGTTAGGGACCCACTGGGCATAATAGGAGAAAAACCCCAGGCATCGTTTCAGGGCCTTGGGGCAGTGGGGGAGTGGGAGTTCCATGAGGGGGCGCATGCAGTCGTGGTCGGGCCCTAGGACTCCATTTTCCACAACATAGCCAAGGATGGCTAAGCGGTTGGTGCGGAACACGCACTTCTCCTTATTGTACGTGAGGTTAAGGAGTTTGGCGGTGTGGAGAAATGCGAGACGGTTAGTGTCGTTGTCCTGCTGGTCGTGGCCGCAGATGGTGATATTATCTAGGTACGGGAAGGTGGCCCGCAGCCCGTACTGGTCAACCATTCGGTCCATCTCACGTTGGACGACCGAGACCCCGTTAGTGATGCCGAAAGGAACCCTAAGGAAATGGTAAAGGTGGCCGTCTGCTTCGAACGCAGTTATTGGCAGTCCACCTTGCGGATGCGGAGCTGGTGGTCGGCAGATTTCAGGTCCATGTGGAAAAGGCCCGGTACTGTGCAATCTGTTTGACCATATCAGATATGCGTGGGAGGGGGTATGCATCGAGCTGCGTGTACCGATTGATGGTCTGACTGTAGTCAATGACCATCCTGTGTTTCTCCCCAGTCTTTACTACTACCACTTGGGCTCTCCAGGGGCTGTTGCTGGCCTCAACGATGTGTACCGCAGCAGCCGCTGGACCTCCGACCTGATGAACCATCTTCTCCTGGTGGTGACGGGTTTGCAATCCGAGGTGAGGTTTGCAAACAGAGAAGGAGGGTCAAACTTAAGGGTCGTGAGGCCGCATACGGTGTGGGGTGGTAGGGGTCCGCCGAATTTTAGAGTTAGGCTTTGGAGGTTGCACTGGAAGTCCAGGCCGAATAGCAGGCAGCGCAGAGGTCGGGGAGGACGTAGAGCCGGAGGTTGCTGAACTCTATGCCCTGGACGGTGAGAGTAGCGATGCAGTACCCCTGGATTTCCACGGAATGGGATCCGGAGGCCAGGGAGATTTTCTGGGTAACGGGATGTACCGCGAGGGAGCAGCGCCTTAACGTAGAGGGATGGATGAAACTTTCCATGCTCCCGGAGTCAAGAAGGCAGCAGGTCTTGTGCCCATCGACTTTCACCGTCGTCGTCGCGGTTACGAGGTTGTGTGGCCGGGACTGGTCGAGCGTGATGGAGGCGCGCTGCAGCTGGTGTCGGTAGGTCCCGGGCTGGTCGGCGGCGTTGGCAGGCGATGAACGGCCAGACTAAGTCCCCGACGAACAGGGGACCGGAGGCGCCGTCCAAAATGACAGCAAAGGTGGCGCTGCAGGGACAAAAATGGCGCCGCCCACAGGTCCCATGTGGGGGATGCAGGAACACTGGGCCTAGATACAGCAGCGATCAACTGGGCCTGGCACACAGCAGTGAAATGTCCCTTCTTCCCACAGGTCTTGCAGATTGCACTCCGCGCCAGGCAGTGTTGCCGGGGGTGTTTGGTCTGCCCACAGAAATAGCATTTGGGCCTCCCGGGGTTGGCTGGCTGCCGCGCGGCGCAGGCTTGGGGCGGGCTGGGGGCAGCAGCTGGTGGGGCCCACGATGTCCATGAGGGCGCCATGCGGTCGGGGGCGTACGGTTGTACGTTATGGGAGGCTACCATTAGCGAGTTCGCGAGCTGCCTGGTCGTCGCGAGGTCGAGCGTACCCCCTTCTAATAGGCACTGGCGGATGTACGCCGACCCCATGCCCATAACAAAAGTGTCCCTGATTAAGAATTCTGTATGTTCGACAGGCGAAACTGCCTGGCAATCGCAGTTCCTCGCCAGGATGTGCAGGGCACGCCAGAAATCGTCTAATGACTCTCCGGGGAGTTGCTGCCTCGTGGACAGGAGGTGCCTGGCGTAGGGTTTGTTGATCTGCCGGATATAGTGTCCTTTCAGAAGCTCCATAGCTTCAGCACAAGTGGGCGCATCCCGGATAAGGGGAAATATCTCGGAGCTCACCCGCGACTACAGGATCTGGAGCTTCTGTGCATCTGAGGGTTGTTCGGTCGATGATCCGAGGTAGCTTTCGAAGCAAGTTGGCCAGTGATCGAAGGCCGACGTGGCGTTGGCTGCTTGAGGGTGCAGCTGTAGGCGATCAGGCTTGATGCGTAGTTCCATCGCTGTAATATCCCTGCTTAATAAATTGATGCACTATCAATTACAACGAGACGAGAGTAGAGAGTAATCGAGGCTTTATTAAGCAGAGATGTGTGGCCTCCTGCAGCTGCTACCAGAATAGGAGCAGCTTGGAATGCACACACATTTATACTCTGCCTACTGGGCGGAGCCAGCAGGCAGGGGTTTACCCCCATACCTGTAGTACAGGAGCCTTACCGTATTACCTCTAATATCAACCGTTCCACAATCAGTGGTGACTACCACAATCTGTCACTTGGTTTCAGAGTGGTGTGGCTGACCACAGTTTCACTGTGGGTGAACATGGATTGAGTACTTACTGAGAACATTAGAATACAAGATATATTTTATAACTTGTGTAATCCTTATAAACCTTTTTATATCTGTGAAGGTATAGTTGGATGAAGTAGCAGTGTATTATAATTAATATTTTCTTGTTTAATAAATGTTTTATTCTTTGTTAGAAGTTAATTGACAGTCCTGTGACTCTATTCATCCATGAATCAAAGTTATGGTCTATTGAGCTGGAGCTCCATTCTGGGACCTGCCTGTCCACTAGTAACATCAATAGGGATTGTAACAAAAGCGGGGGTTCATCCAGGATTGTAAAAACATGGAGAATGTGGTACTGGACACTGATTCATAATAATTTGTTTGGGACATTTCAAAATGTAGATCGCAAGTTACTGAATGCTGAATAGTAATACTTGGTCTGAGATTCATAATTCTAAGGTGAGGTCTGTAAAATGAGCATCTGGTGGTACTGGGGTACTGCAGAAAGGAATTTGAATTGCTGTGAGATATGTTATATCGTTTGGAATTCAAAATGATCTTGGAAGTTGTGAAGATTTCTCAAAGATGAAAGATGTAACCTTGACTGGTTTATAAAAAACAACCAAAGCTCAGTTAATGGAATTGGCAGAATTACCCATAGGGGTGGGGAAAGCAGACAGAGGTGAGATAATAGCTCAGCATTTGAAATTGCAGGATATAACTGTGAAACCAAGTTCTCCAAAAGGTGACGCACTTGAATTGGCTAAAATTCAAATTAGAAATAGATAGAGAAATAGAAATGAAGAAACTCAAAATGGAAGTGAGGAAAGAGAGAAAGAAAAAACAATAAGATAGGAAAGGGAATTAGAGATAGAGAATCTAGCAAAGGAAGAAAGAGCAAAGGAGATAATCAGAGACTTCAAGCTTAAAATGCTGGCAGCTAAAAGAGAGATATCAGAAGAAGGCGAGGAAGGACTTATTTCTAGAATAGAACCAAATTGATGCCGGCTCTTCCAAAGTTTGAGGAAAAGGATTTAGAGGCATTCTTTATTTTGTTCGAAAAGGTAGCTAATCAAATGAAGTGATGAAAGAAATGTGGACATTGCTATTACAGAGTAGGTTGGCAGATAGAGCTCATGAGGTGTATGCATCACTGTCAGATGAGGTATCTGTGGATTTGATGCAGTAAAGAAAGCTATCCTTAATCTATATGAATTGGTTCCTGGGACACATAGGCAGAATAGGCAGAAACCTCAGAATGCAACAGACTTATATTGAATTTGGGAGGGTAAAACAAAATAGCTTGAACAGGCATTAAAGGTGGAAACAACATAGACGATTCTTAGGGAAGTAATTCTCTTGGAAGAATTTGAAGATTTACTTCCTTCAATAATTAGGACCAATGTTGAAGAAAGAGGGTTAAAACAGTTTGATTTGCAGCAGCAATGACAGGTGATTATGAGCTGGTCTATGGAACCAATTTAAAAAAAATAATTCTTAGAAAACGGAGAAGGATAGAAAGTGGGAAAGTGAAAGGAAAACCAATAGCCAGATAAAGAGAAGGGACATAGAACATAGAACATTACAGCGCAGTACAGGCCCTTCAGCCCTCGATGTTGTGCCGACCTGTGAAACCACTCTAAAGCCCATCTACACTATTCCCTTATCATCCATATGTCTATCCAATGACCATTTGAATGCCCTTAGTGTTGGCGAGTCCACTACTGTTGCAGGCAGGGCATTCCACGCCCTTACTATTCTCTGAGTAAAGAACCTACCTCTGACATCTGTCTTATATCTATCTCCCCTCAATTTAAAGGTATGTCCCCTCGTGCTGGACATCACACCAACCGAGGAAAAAGGCTTTCACTGTCCGCCCTATCCAATCCTCTGATCATCTTGTATGCCTCAATTAAGTCACCTCTTAACCTTCTTCTCTCTAACAAAAACAGCCTCAAGTCCCTCAGCCTTTCCTCATAAGATCTTCCCTCCATACCAGGCAACATTCTGGTAATTCTCCTCTGCACCCTTTCCAATGCTTCCACATCCTTCCTATAATGCGGCGACTAGAATTGCATGCAATACTCCAAATGTGGCCGCACCAGAGTTTTGTACAGCTGCAACATGACCTCATGGCTCCAAAACTCAATCCCTCTACCAATAAAAGCTAACACACCGTACGCCTTCTTAACAACCCTCTCAACCTGGGTGGCAACTTTCAGGGATCTATGTACATGGACACCGAGATTTCTCTGCTCATCCACACTGCCAAGAATCTTACCATTAGCCCAGTACTCTGTCTTCCTGTTATTCCTTCCAAAATTAATCACCTCACACTTTTCTGCATTAAACTCCATTTGCCACCTCTCAGCCCAGCGCTGCAGCTTATCTATGTCCCTCTGTAACTTGTAACATCCTTCTGCACTGTCCACAACTCCACTGACTTTAGTGTCACCTGCAAATTTACACACCCATCCTTCTACGCCCTCCTTCAGGTCATTTATAAAAATGACAAACAGCAGTGGCCACAAAACAGATCCTTGTAGTACACCACTAGTAACTGGACTCCAGTCTGAACATTTCCCATCAATCACCACCCTTTGTCTTCTTCCAGCTAGCCAATTTCTGATCCAAACTGCTAAATCACCCTGAATCCCATGCCTCCATATTTTCTGCAGTTGCCTACTGTGGGGAACCTTATCAAACGCTTTACTGAAATCCATATACACCACATCAACTGCAATAAGGTTTGTGAGGCACGGCCTACCCTTCACAAAACCGTGTTGACTATCTCTAATCAAATGATTCCTTTCCAGATGATTATACATCCTACTCTTATAAACATTTCCAAGATTTTGCCCACAACAGAAGTATCTCAGAAGATGGTCTATAGTTACCGGGGTTGTCTCTACTCCCCTTCCTGAACAGGGGGACAACATTTGCTATCCTCCAGTCTTCTGGAACTATTCCTGTAGACAAAGATGACTTAAAGATCAAAAATAAAGGAAATAAAACAAATTCCTGAATCGAGATACTGGGTGTGGAAGCTCTTTTCCTGACAGGGGTGGCATCCCCCTCTTTTACCACTTTCCCTGAGCTTACTGAAATATCTAAACCCCGGCACCTGCAACAACCATTTCTGTCCCTGCTCTATCCATGTCTCCGAAATGGCCACAACGTCAAAGTCCCAGGTACCAACCCATGCCGCAAGTTCACGCACCTTATTCCGGATGCTCCTGGCATTGAAGAAGACACACTTTAAACCACCTTCCTGCCTGCCAGTACACTCCTGCAACTTTGAAACCTTACTCATGACCTCACTACTCTCAACCTCCTGTATACTGGAGCTACAATTCAGGTTCCCAAGCCCCTGCTGAACTAATTTAAACCCTCCCGAAGAGCATTAGCAAATTTCCCCCCAGGATATTGGTACCCCTCTGGTACAAGTGTAGACCATCCCATTTGTAGAGGTCCCACCGACCCCTGAATGAGCCCCAATTGTCCAGAAATCTGAAACCCTCCCTCCTGCACCATCCCTGTAGCCACGTGTTCAACACTTCTCTCTCCCTATTCCTCATCTCGCTATCACGTGGCACGGGTAACAACCCAGAGATAATAACTCTGTTTGTCCTAGATCTAAGTTTCGACCCTAACTCCCTGAATTCCTGCCTTACATCCCTACCCCTTTTTCTACCTCTGTCGTTGGTACCTATGTGGACCACGACTTGGGGCTGCTCCCCCTCCCCCTTAAGGATCCCGAAAACACGATCCGAGACATCACTCACCCTGGCACCTGGGAGGCAACACACCAACTGCGAGTCTCTCTCATTCCCACAGAATCTCCTATCTATCCCCCTAACTATGGAGTCTCCAATGACTAATGCTCTACTCCTCTTCCCCCTTCCCTTCTGAGCAACAGGGACAGACGCCGTGCCAGAGACCTGTACCCCATGGCTTACCCCTGGTAAGTCGTCTCCTCCAACAGTATCCAAAGCGGTATACTTGTTACAAAGGGGAACGACCACAGGGGATCCCTGTACTGACTGCTTCCTCCCAGCCCATCTCACCGTCACCCATCTATCTTTATTCTTCGGAGTAACTACATCCCTGAAGCTTCTATCTATGACCATCTCTGCCTCCCGAATGATCCGAAGTTCATCCAGCTCCAGCTCCAGTTCCCTAACGCGGTTTCTGAGGAGCTGGAGATGGGTGCACTTCCCACAGATGAAATCAGCAGGGACACTGACGGCGTCCCTCACTTCAAACATTATGCAGGAGGAACATTGCACTACCTTCCCTGCCATCCCCTCTAGATAAAAAAAGAAAAAGAAAGCAAGAGCTTACCTGTTATTCACTCCCCTTCTCAGCAAGTACTCACTCAGCAACCTCTGTGCCCCGCACGATAACACCTGCCAATGAACTTATTGTTTTGCTGTGATGTCACTCCTGAATTGTTTTTAAATTTCAGCCTGCTGTCCAGAGGTGTCCCTCTCAGCTCCCGCTCGTTTCAAATCTCCGCTCCGACTCACAGCTCCTGCTCTTTTTAAATCTCCGCTCCGACTCACAGCTCCTGCTCTTTTTAAATCTCCGCTCCGACTCACAGCTCCTGCTCTTTTTAAATCTCCGCTCTGACTCTCAGCTCCCGCTCGTTTCAAATCTCCGCTCCGACTCGCAGCTCCTGCTCTTTTTAAATCTCCGCTCTGACTCTCAGCTCCCGCTCATTTCAAATCTCCGCTCCGACTCGCAGCTCCTGCTCTTTTTAAATCTCCGCTCTGACTCTCAGCTCCCGCGCTTTTTAAATCTCTGCTCCGACTCTCAGCTCCTGCTCATTTTAAATCTCCGCTCTGACTCTCAGCTCCTGCGCTTTTTAAATCTCTGCTCCGTCTCGCAGCTCCTGCTCTTTTTAAATCTCCGCTCTGACTATCAGCTCCCGCTCGTTTCAAATCTCCGCTCCGACTCGCAGCTCCTGCTCTTTTTAAATCTCCGCTCTGACTCTCAGCTCCCGCGCTTTTTAAATCTCTGCTCCGACTCTCAGCTCCTGCTCTTTTTAAATCTCCGCTCTGACTCTCAGCTCCCGCGCTTTTTAAATCTCTGCTCCGACTCTCAGCTCCTGCTCTTTTTAAATCTCCGCTCTGACTCTCAGCTCCCGCGCTTTTTAAATCTCTGCTCCGACTCGCAGCTCCTGCTCTTTTTAAATCTCCGCTCTGACTCTCAGCTCCCGCGTTTTTTAAATCTCTGATGGGGATGGTTCATAAAAGTCAAAGGAAAGGTCTGAGGGCAGAGGTGAGGTTCGATGGCCTTTGTGCTTCCATTGTAACAGGGTAGGATATATTCAGGCAGATTGCTGGAAAATAAATGGGATACCAATTGCGGGAGCAGGAAAGGTAGCACCAGAAAACTGTAGCAGTGATTCAGGTGAAATGTGTTCTCTCAGAATCTATGGGAAAGGGGAATAAGGCACAAGATAGTTTAGAGAAATATTTGGGTACTAGGAAAGGAAATCAGGAGGTTCTGGAGGCTTGTTTCAAAGGAAGTCGATGATCTGGCACGTCTTGCTGAGATTGCCATGGCAGGGTTGTGTGGTGTCGTGGTCGCTGTTCTGAAGGCTGGGTAGTTTGCTGCAAACAATGGTCTGTTTGAAGTTGCACGGTTGTTTGAAGGCAAATAGTGGGGTGTGGGGATGACCTTGGCAAGCTGTTCGTCTTTACCGATGACGCGTTGAAGGCTGAGAAGAAGATGTCGTAGTTTATCCGCTCCAGGGAAGTATTGGTCGACGAAGGGTACTCTGCCGGTTGTGTCCCGTGTTTGTCTTCTGAGGAGGTCAGTGCAGTTTTTTGCTGTGGCGCATTGGAACTGTCAATCGATGAGTCGAGCGCCATATTCGTACGAGAGCATCTTGCAGCGTCTGTAGATGTCTGTTATGCTCCTCCTCGTCTGAGCATATGGAGGGCTTGTCCATAGGGGATGACTTCTTTAATGTGTTTCGGGTGGAAGCTGGAGAAGTGGAGCATTGTGAGGTTATCTGTGGGCTTGCAGTAAAGTGAAGTGCTGAGGTGACCGTCCTTGATGCAAATGAGTGTGTCCAAGAATGCAACCGATTCTGGAGAGTAGTGCAGTAGAGTGTGACTGGAATCTCGTCACACCTTCCAACCTTATGTCATGCCACAAATCATATCAGCCTCAAACATATTTGAAAAGGAGTACCATGCATAAGTCAAACCTGAACTCTCTCTCAAGACTTTGAGGTTAATACAATGTATATAGCTGACTTGTCTTAGCACTGTACTGCTCCTGTATTGCTGAAAGACACACTGCAGGGACAGAACAGGTTGTGCCCAGAATCTACATGCCACATTTATCTGTATGTGCCGCATTGTGCTGTAGAACTCATACACCCTCCACTTTGATCGACTCTGATCGGTACTGCACCCGAGGTTGTGGACTTCAGCCTTCTACTCGCCGTGCCTGACACCATTGTCTCGCTCGGCAGCACCATAATAATAATAATCGCTTATTGTCACAAGTAGGCTTCAATGAAGTTACTGTGAAAAGCCCCAAGTCGCCACATTCCAGCGCCTGTTCGGGTAAGCTGGTACAGGAGTTGAACCCGCGCTGCTGGCCTTGTTCTGCATTACAAGCCAGCTATTTAGCCCACTGCCAGCTATTTAGTCCACTGTGCTAAACCAGCCCCCAAATTAGGGTTAGGTTGTGAGATACATGTGACCTCCACTTGGACTAATTTGAATTTTGACCGGGGGTGGGATGTGAGGCGAGGGTAGGACTGACGAGGGCAAGTGGGGAAATGGGGATGTAGGGCTGTGCAACAGTAAAGGAGGAAGGGCAAGAGGGTACGATGGCAGGCAGAGAATAAAAAAGGTGAGGAGGATGGTCATTGGAGATTCTAGGGTGGTCGGGGACAGGGTAGGGAGGCTCCCTGCGCCCTCCCCTTGGAACATGGGCACATTGACACTGCCAGGCTGGCACCTTGGCACCACCACTCTGGCATTTCCAAGGTGCACGGGTGGCACTTCTAATCTGGCGGGAGCACTGCCAGGATGCCAGGGTGGCAGTGCCAGGGTGCACAGCCATGGGTCAAGGCTTGTGGGGGGGGGTCATCCCAATGAAAGGTGGATGGATGGATGCTATGAAGGGTGGATATGTAAGGGTCTCCGGAAGATTGGGAGGGTGAAGGGTGGGGGTCCGAGAAGGGGGTGGCCCTAAAGGGGGCGTGGGAAGACCTCAAAAGGGAAGATCTTCAGTGAGCCCCTAGTGGGGTGGGGGGGGAGGTAATGCCCATGTGTGAGAGGGGTGACATTGCCCATGGATGGGGCCATGGGGGACCCTCAAGCCCACTTAGCGATCGGGGCTCCCTTTCAAAATGGTGGCCTGATCTCTGAGGAGCTGGCCTGGCCAGTGGATTCAGCTCCTCAGTGATGAAAATAATTCTAAGTGTGGGCTCGCCCGGTGAGAAACTCCCTAGGGCCCCAAAAAGTGATTAATTGTGGTGTGCTACCGGTGGGGAGCTCACGGACAGAGCCAACAGAAACTCCCAAAAAAGTCTGCCACAAATGACACTTAGAAACGTTTCCGTTACATCACACCCAACGTTTTGAATTCACAGACATCCTACAGTGCAGAAGGAGGTCACTTGGTCCATCGAGTCCGCATCAACTCTCCGAAAGAACACTCTACCAGGTTCACTCCCCGCCCTATCCCTGCAACCTTGCAACCTAACCTGCACAACCCTGGACACTAAGGGGCAATTTAGCATGGCCAATGCACTTGACCTGCACATTTTGTGGGCTGTGGGAGGAAACCAGAGCACCCAGAGGAAACCCACGCAGACACGGAACAATGTACAAACTCCACACAACAGTCACCCAAGGCTGGAATCGAACCCGGGTCCCTGGTGCTGCGAGGCAGTAGTGCTAACAGAGTTAACGTTTGAAGTCATAGAATCCTTACAGTGCAGAAGGGGGCCACTCGGTCCATCGAGTCTGACTCTCCGAAAGAAATGAAAATGATAATGAAATGAAAATCGCTTATCGTCACAAGTAGGCTTCAAATGACGTTACTGTGGAAAGCCCCTAGTCGCCACATTCCGGCGCCTGTTCGGGGAGGCTGGTGCGGGAATTGAACCGTGCTGCTGGCCTGCCTTGGTCTGCTTTAAAAGCCAGCTATTTAGCCCAGTGTGCTAAACCATAGCACTCCGCCCAGGTCCACTTGCCATTCTGATGAAGAGCCTATGGACTCAAATAATTAACTCCCTTTCTTCCCTGATAGACCTGCTGAGATTTTCCAATGCCCTCTGTTCTTGTTTCAGATTCCAGCATCTGCAGAATTTTTTTTATTGAAGCCCACTCAACTTCCCAAATACACGATGTAGCACCGTCAATATGACGCGAGGCAGGTTGAGGTAATGTCAATTGAAGGCTTTATTAAGCAGAACTTTATCCCCAGCAGCGTGGTTACAGAATGCAGCTGCTGAGGGAAATGGAGGGATAAACTGGGTTCTTATACCGGCATTTCTGGGTGGAGTCCAGTAGGTGGCAAGTCCTATCAGAACCTGGCATCCCTCTACCAATAGCCGTTCGACACGTGGTGTACCGTATTACCCCTAATACATACCACCACATTCACCCCTTGTTGAAAAAAACCCGACGGGATGTACCGTATTACCCCTAATACATACCACCACACACGGTTCACAAGAACACTGCTTCCAGCACAGTTCAGGTATAGAAAGTCCCAACAGTACAGCCTCCACTTTCCCCAGTACTGGTATCAGTGCCCTGCAAAGCAGAACCTACTTCTCCCACATCAGTCTCTGAGCCACTCATTCATCTACCTAATTTTATGTATCCTGTGCCAATTTGGGAGAAGGTCTGCTTTTCAATTTCCTGCTGAGGGGTCTTGACAGGCTGGATGTGGAGAGGATGTTTCCTCTTGTGTGAGAATGTAGAACCAGGGTTCATTGTTCAAAAATAATGGAGATGAGACAAAACATTTTTATTCAGATGGTTGTGAGCCTATGGAACTCTCATCCTGAAAAGGTGGAAGAAGGAGAGTCTATTTTGAAGGCAGAGGTGGCTAGAGTCTTGGTAAGCAAGGGGGTGGTAGGCTATCGGGATTGGTGGGAAGGAGATTTGAGGTTACTATAAGATCAGCCATGATCTGATTAAATGGGTGAACAGGCTTGAAGGGCTGTTGGCGTACTCCATGTTCATACGTTTGTGTGAGGGGCCGATTTCTCCTTCCCCACAGAGCAATCTCTGTCCTTCCCAGCAAGGTTGACTGCAACTTCCTCATATGCAGTGAGGGCAATGATCTCAACTGTCTCTCCCCCAGTCAGGGCTCGCTCTTGTGTGTTGTGTGCCAGCTTGGTCTGCGTGAAGATGAAAGAAAGCCATGTGATCAGAGTGAGTGGAGCAGAGTTCGGGTGAAATGTCTGTCCCATGTGTGCGTGGTGAGCCTTGCCCAGAACGGACAGAGAATGGAATGTGAGCAACATGATAGAAGAGTTGGTGGTGATGTGAAAGTGTCCATGAGAAGAGTGTTGCTTTGTGTCTCCCGCTAATATGTGAGAGATCCACGAAGAGAGTAGCCATGTTAATGCATGATGCCATCTTGGGAGTTTGATATTGGAGGTACCTACCCTGGAGGAGCGAATGAGATCAATCATCCGCTTCCTGCACTGTGTGATGCTTCAAGCGCAGTTCCCAGTTGCACTGAGCTCCTGGGTGATGGCGTCCCAGGCTGGAGATCCCTGAGGACATACCTCTGCACCCAGACTCCTTGGTTGCTAAAGCAGGATGCTGCCTTCTTCTTTAGGCTGGTAACCTTTTAGCTTCTGGCTGGATGCCATCGCCAGTGGTCTCCTGAAGACAGGAGGACTGGAGAAAATAAGCTGTGTGTGTTGGACTGGCATTTAACTATAGCGCCCGGACTTTCGAACCCACAGTTGTGTCAGTGGGTGGACAAGTCAGCTCCTGACTCAGCAGGTGATGCAGTGAGATACTGGCCTGTGCATAATTAATTAAGTTCCAAGAATGGAAGCAGACGTGGGTTCCTTCCATTCCAGCCAGTGGGGATGTACCACCGGAACCGCCTGGCACTGCTGATGGGCTGAATGGCCTTCTTTTTTGCTGTGATTCTGCGATAAACATACCAAATTGATGTCTTGCGGTTTCATCAATAATAAGTAAGCTTTATCCAATATGTTGCAGGTGCTGTCTGAGAACAGTGAATAAAGCGCTGCACAATATTTCATCTTGAGAGCAGATAATTCTCACTCTCCCATTATCTTGGCCTTTAATTTTTGCAATAATTATTTTCTATTTTCACCACTCTGCTGTGGAGACACCATTAAAATATGAATCACTCAGGTAATCAAAGGCTATTTACAAACACTGCAGCTTAATTTATGTTTTGGAGCAGTGAGGCAAACCCCATTATTCTGCAGTGGCTCTGCAATGCTGTTAATGACACACTAACAAGCCACTCACAGCATTTAAATTAAAGTTGAATATTATAATCCACGGTGTTGCAGGTCGACATAAAGGAAATACAATTATTTTAGAATACCACTTGCACTTTGTTATTGATAAACTTACAAGAATAATCGGTTTGCAAGAGTGGCAGCAGTAAACTTTAATAGAAGAACAACATTGAACCATGGCACAGATATAGTCATAGGAGGAGGCAGTGGGGTAGTGGCATGGTCACTGGACTGGAATTTCAGAGATGCAGGGTAATTCTCTAGGGACCCAAGTGCGAATCCCACCACAGCAAGATGGTAAAATCTGAATTCAGTACAAATCTGGAATTCAAAGTCTAATGATGACCATGAAACCATTGTAGATTTTTAAAAAAAAAATTTAGATGACCCAATTACTTTGTTTTTCCAATTAAGGGGCAATTTAGTGTGGCCAATCCACCTAACCTGCACATCTTTTGGGTTGTGGGGGTGAAACCCACGCAGACACAGGGAAAATGTTCAAACTCCACAAGGACAGTGACCCAGAGCCGGGATTCGAACCCGGGTCCTCAGCGCCGCAGTCCCAGTGCTAACCGCTGTGCCACCGTGCTGCCCTGAAACCATTGTTGATTTTCACAAAAACACATCTGGTTCTTTAGGGGAGGAAATCTGCTGCCCTTACCTGGTCTGGCCTACATGTGACTCCAGATCCACAGCAATTGGTTGACTCTTAGATGCCCCCTCAAGGGCAATTAGGGGTGGGCAATTAATGCTGGCTCAGCCAGTGCTGGCAACGAAAGAATAAAATAATATTGTGAAATCTGTTTATATCCAGTATTTACTACGAAGGGATGCAACATATTATTATTATTATTATTAACTTAAAACTTCCTGATCAGGGCCCATATTTCTTTGGATGCAAAGGTGCTTTCTCCTTTTGCCACTGCTCATCTTTTCAATGTGAATGTGAGAGGGAAAGCACACTCAGACCCTCTGGAACATCTGTCTGATTCCCTGACCTTTACTGCAACCTCAAATGGTTTCTGTCATTCTTCTGTCACAGTTACAAGAGCAGCAAAACCTTCCATCCATTTGCTGCCTTTAATATACTGAAGTATATCAAGGTGCTTTATGAAACAAAATATGACACTGGATCACATAAGATATTGGGGCCGGATTGAGGAGGGGGAGGGCTGGGGATGGGGGGGAGAGGGTGAGCGGGTGCTGTCAGGAGGAGTCGTGTTAGTTCAGGTCCAGACAGCGGGAGGGGGGGGTGTTGGGCCAGACCAAGAGCGAAGGCTGTTGGGTTCGGCCGGTGGAGTAGGGGGTTGCGGGAGCAGCGGTCAGTGGGGGGGTGGACGACTGGAGTCGGGTCAGATTCGGACATGGGGGGACGGGCGAGCAGGTGTCAGGTCAGGTCGGGTGTGGTAGTCACCACTGTTGCATTATTTTGTATTTATGGGTATTTCGGTAAGGCACCTGTACTACAGGTACGGGGGTAGATCGCTGCCTGCTGGCTCCACCCAGGAGGCGGAGTATAAATATGTGTGCTCTCCGAACAGCAGCCATTTCATAAGCTGCTGTAGGAGGCCACACATCTCTGTGTAATAAAGCCTCGATTACATTCTACTCTCGTCTCGTCGTAATTGATAGCGCATCAATTTATTACACAGAGATTTTTCAGAAATGGACCTCCGCATCAAGTCGGATCGCCTGCAGCTGCATCCTCAAGCAGACAACGCCAAAAAGGACTTCCAACATTGGCTAGCTTGCTTTGAAGCATACATCGGGTCTGCGCCAGACCCAATCTCAGAAGCACAGAAGCTCCAGATTCTGTACACGCGGCTGAGCTCCAACGTTTTTCCCCTCGTCCAGGACGTGCCTACCTATGCAGAGGCCACGGCGCTACTGAAGGAGAATTACGCTCAGCAGACCAACAAGATCTACGCCAGGCACCTCCTATCCACGTGGCACCAACTTCCCGGTGAGTCTATGGAATATTTCTGGCGTGCCCTGCTCGCCCTGATGAGAGACTGTGACTGCCAGGCCGTTTCGGCCACTGAACATTCGAGCCTGCTAATGAGCGACGCGTTCGTTACGGGCATAGGGTCTGACTACATCCACCAGCGCCTCTTAGAAGGGGCCACCCTTGACCTCGCAGCGACCAAGAAACGAGCACTCTTGCTCACGGTCGCCTCACGCAATGTACAGGCTTATGCCCCCGACCGCATGGCCCACCCCTCCTATGCATCATGGACCCCCCCAGCGGCCACCCCATCGTGAACCCCATCAGCGACCGCCCTCAGACAACCCCACGCCTGCGCCGCGCGGCAGCCAACCAACCACGGGGGACCCAAGTGCTACTTCTGCGGACAGACAAAACACCCCCGGCAGCGCTGCCTGGCGCGGAGCGTGCTCTGCAAGGCCTGTGGCAAGAAGGGACATTTTGCTGTAGGGTGCCAGGCCCGCTCAATCGCCGCTATTGTCCCGGCACTCCCACGTGCGGCCAGTGGGCGCCGCCATCTTCCTCTCCTCAGACCACGTGTGGACCATGGGCGCAGCCATCTTGCTCCACTCACAACACGTACGGCCTGTTGGCGCCGCCATCTTGCTTGCCTCAGAACCAATGGGCACCGCCATCTTGCCTGCCCCAGGACACGTGCGGCCCGAGGGCGCTGCCATCTTGCCTGCCACAGGATATGTGCGGTCCATGGGCGCCGCCATCTTACCCGTCTCAAGACCCCTGCCCATCGGGCACCTCAGCAGGCCGCTCATTGCCTGCAACCGCCGATGACTAGCCGCATCTTGCCTCAGTCACGATCGACCAGTCTCGACCGCACAACCTCGCGACCGCTTCGACAAAGGTGAAGGTCGACGGGCACAAGACATCCTGCCTTCTGGACTCCGGGAGCACTGAGAGCTTCATCCACCCCAATATGGTAAGGCGCTGCTCGCTCGCGGTACACCCCGCTAACCAAAGAATCTCCCTTGCCTCCGGATCCCACTCTGTGGCGATCAGGGGGTACTGCATCGCCACCCTCATCTTCCAAGGCGTAGAGTTCAGCGGCTTCCGGCTCTACGTCCTCCCCAACCTCTGCGCTGCCTTGCTACTCGGCCTGGACTTCCAGTGCAACCTCCAGAGCCTAACCCTGAAATTTGGCGGGGCCTACATCCCCTTACTGTTTGCAGCCTCACGACCCTTAAGGTCGACCCAACTTCCCTGTCTGCAAACCTCACCCCGGATTGCAAACCCATCGCCACCAGGAGCAGATGGTACAGTGCCCAGGACACAGAGCGGGGTAAGATCAAAAACGATAAAATCTTGAGGTGGAGGATCGAGCTCTCCACTTACAATTACGAGATTTTGTATCGCCCCGGTAAGCTCAACGAGCCCCCTGATGCCCTGTGTCGAGGTACATGTGCCAATGCACAAGTGGACCGACTCCGGACCTTGCACGATGATCTCTGTCACCCGGGAGTCACCCGCTTTTGTCACTTCATTAAGGCCCGCAATCTGCCCTACTCCATCGAGGAAGTCAGGGCTGTCACCAGAGACTGCCAGGTCTGTGCGGAGTGTAAACCGCAGTTCTACTGGCCAGACCGTGCGCGCCTGGTGAAGGCCTCCCGCCCCTTTGAACACCTCAGCGTGGACTTCAAAGGGCCCCTCCCCTCCACCGACTGCAACACATACTTTCTTAATGTGGTCGACGAGATTCGGCTTCGCTGTCCATGCCCCGATATGCCGTCTGCCACCATCATCAAAGCCCTCAACACCACCTTCGCTCTGTTCCGTTTCCCCGCCTACATCCACAGCGACCGGGGATCCTCATTTATGAGCGATGAGCTGCGCCAGTTCCTGCTCAACAGGGGCATTGCCTCGAGAAGGACGACCAGCTACAACCCCCGGGGAAATGGGCAGGTGGAGCGGGAGAATGGGACGGTCTGGAGGGCTGTCCAGCTGGTCCTACGGTCCAGAAATCTCCCAGCCTCCCGCTGGCAGAAGGTCCTGCCCGACGCTCTTCACTCCATTCGGTCGCTCCTGTCCACCGCGTCCAACGAAACCCCCCCATGAACGTCTCTTTGCCTTCCCCAGGAAGCCCACCTCTGGGGTTTCGCTCCCAACATGGCTGGCAGCTCCAGGACCTGTTCTCCTCCGCAAGCAAGTGCGGCTCCACAAGGCGGACCCGTTGGTTGAGAGAGTACAGCTATTCCATGCGAACCCACAGTACGCCTACGTAGCGTACCCCAACGGCCGCCAAGACACAGTCCCCCTCGGGGATCTGCCACCAGCTGGGTCATTCCCCCCCCCCCGCCCTGGCGCCACCCTCCCCTCCTCTGGCATACCCCACCGCAGCCCCCGCTCAGGGACAGTCCGTCCTCCCCTTGCTCCCACCCGGGGATGAAGAGGATTTTGACACACTCCCGGAGTCACCGAAGACCAAGCCAACGCCTGAGTCGCCACCAGCACTGCGGTGCTCTCAACGACAGATCAAGGAGCCCAATCGTCTAAATTTGTAACCTTCTCTGTAATTTTAAAACCAATCTGTATGTATATAGTCTTCCACCACCCCAGCTGGACTGATTTTTAACAGGGGGTGAATGTGATAGTCACCACTGTTGTATTATATTGTATATATGGGTATTATGGTAAGGCTTCTGTACTACAGATAGCGGGGGTAGATCCCTCCCTGCTGGCTCTGCCCAGGAGGTGGAGTATAAATGTGTGTGCTCTCCGAACAGCAGCCATTTCATAAGCTGCTGCAGGAGGCCACACATCTCTGTGTAATAAAGCTTTGATTACATTCTACTCTCGTTTCATCGTAATTGATAGTACATCATCGGGCCAAACCTTTTGGGTGGGGGATGAACGGGTAGGCGGTGGTGGGAGGGGTTCTTGGTTCAGGACATGTGGTTGTCGGAGAGTGTCTTGAGTCCTATCTGGATATGAACGTGCGGGGGAGGTATTGGGTCGTATTGTGAGGGTTTTGAGGATGGGAGGCTGGGCCTATTGGGGGAGTTTGGGGTTTGCGGGGAATCAGGGTATGTCCTGATATAGTGATGGGTGTAAGGTCGGCTCAGGCCAGGCAAATGGAAGGGGGTGTTGATTTACGTTGGGCCAGTGGATGGTGGAGATAGTTGTCAGAGAGTACGGAAGGGCCGGATATGGAGGTTGAGGGGGTGGGGAGAACAGTGTTGGGTCGCGTCTGGATGTGGGATATTGGGTGAGACCAGGCAGGGACCTGTGTCGGGTCAGGTCGAGAGTGTGTGCAGTGTGTGTGTGGGGGGTTGGGGGAGAGTGTGTGTGTGTATGCGTGTGGGGGCGGTTTTGTGATATCAGTTATGGGCATCAGGGTTCACTTGGGGCAGTGGGGGAGCTGAGGCTGATTGGGGGTTACTCTGAGTTCGAATTTAATTTTACCTTCTAAATGTTTCAGTGTAACAATGACTGAAAAACTGGCAGAACCATCTGAATTTAATGATTTAAATCGCTTTGTCGGATGGCTCCCAGCCCAGTGCAATTATTCAGGGAAAGTTAAGCCTGCAGGACACTTGCAAGGCGAGTCCTTATGTGGTCACTTCCAAGAGGGATTCCCCAGTGCATTTTTGGGGTAACCCCCAAACCTGAATTTGTGGAGCCAGAAAGTTAGTGTCCATTGACTTGGGCAAAAAGACCAAACATTTAGCAAGGTTGCTAAATTTGCTGACAGCATAAAGATAGATAGGAAAGTAACTTGTGAAGAGGACATAGGAATCTGCAAAGGGTTATTGATAGATCAAATGAATGGGAAAAAGTTTGTCAAATGGAGCATGATATAGCAAAATGTGAACCTATCCAGTTGGGGGAAAGAATAGAAAAGCAGCATCTTATTTAATGAGAGATATTGCAGAACTCTGAGGTACAGAGGGACCTGGGTGTATGGGCACATGAATCACGAAAGCTTGGCATGCAAGTACAGCAAGTGATTAGGAAAGCAAATGGAATGTTATTGTTTTTTGCAAGGGAAGTGAAACATAAAAGTAGGGTTAAAAATAGAAAATGCTGGATAAACTCAGCAGGGCTGGCAGCATCTGTGGGGAGAGAAACGGAGTTAGCATTTTGAGTCCATATGGCCCTTCCACAGAACTGAAGAGGGGTCAAAATGCAATGAAATTAGATAGTTGGAGAGGGGGGGTGGAGGAGGTGGGGTAGAATAGAGGTCAGGGATAGGTCGGAGCAAAAGAGATTGACAACGGTGTCATGGACACAAGACAAAGGGTGTGATTGTGGTGTCATTAAGTGGCAAAAGGCAGGATGTCAGAATGTATTCATAGGATAACAAGGATCAGTTTGCCCCAATACACCCTCCCCCTCCCCCATATGGACACCAGTGCTTTGTTCAGTTTTGTTCCCACCGAGCACCAACTTTTTATTTCAGATTTCCAGCATCCACACAATTTTGTTTTTTATAAAAGTAGGGATGTTTTCCAACAATTGCATAAATGCATTGGTGAGACCAGATTTGGAGCACCGTGTACAGATAGATCTCCTTACTTAAGAAAGGATATAAATGTGTTCATGGACATTCAGTAAAGATTCACTCAATTGATACCTGGGATGGGTGGGTTAACTTGGACAGAACGATAGGAAAGGCTGGGCTTATATCCATTGGATTTTAGAAGAATGAGGAGTGATGACATATAATTTCGGGCAGCGCGGTGGCACAGTGGTTAGCACTGTTGCCTCACAGCGCCACGGGCCCGTCTTCAATTCCGGCCTTGGTGATTGTCTGTGTGGAGTTTGCTCTTTCTCCCCGTGTCTCCGTGGGTTTTCTCCGGGTGCTCCGATTTCCTCCCACAGTCCAAAGATGTGCAGATTGGCCATCCTAAGTTCGCCCTTAGGGACCAAAAGGCTAGGTGCGGTTACAGGGATAAGGTGGGGGCCTGGCACTAGATAGGATGCCCCATCAGAGGGTCGGTGCAGACTCGATGGGCCAAATGGATTCCTTCTGCACTGTAGGGATTCTATGAAAATACTGAGTGGACTATGCTGAGAGAATGTTTGCACTCATGGAAGAGACCAAAGCAAGGTGACATGGTTTAACAATAAGGGGTCGCCCATTTAAAATGGAGATGAAGAGAAATGTTTTCTCTCTGAGGGTTGTGAGTCTTTGGAATTCTCTTCTCCAGGGGGTGTTGGAGGCAGGATCACTGAACATTTTTAAAGCAGTGGAAAATAGATTCTTGACCAACAATTGGATATTGAAGTTGAACACGAATGTGGAGTTGAAGCCACAATCAGATCAACCATGATCTTGTTAATTGGTGGAGCATGTTCAAAGGGGCAGGATGGCCTACTCTTGCCCTGGGGCGACATTCTCCGACCCCCCGCCGGGTCGGAGAATCGCCGGGGGCTGGCGTGAATCCCACCGCCGCCGGTTGCCGAATTCTCCAGCACCGGATATTCGGCGGGGGCGGGAATCGCGCCGCGCCGTTCGGCGGGCCCCCCCCCCGCGCGATTCTCCGGCCCGAAGTCCCAACGCTAAAATGCCTGTCCCGCCGGCGTAGATTAAACCACCTACCTTACCGGCGGGACAAGGCTGCGCGGGCGGGCTCCGGGGTCCTGGGGAGGGCGCGGGGCGATCTTGCCCCGGGGGGTGCCCCCACGGTGGCCTGGCCCGCGATCGGGGCCCACCGATCCGCGGGCGGGCCTTTGCCATGGGGGCACTCTTTCCCTTCCGTCTTCGACACGGTCTCCACCATGGCGGAGGCGGAAGAGACTCCCTCCACTGCGCATGCGCGGGAATGCCGTCAGCGGCCGCTAACGCTCCTGCGCATGTCCCGCCCGGAGATGTCATTTCCGCGCCAGCTGGCGGGGCACCAAAGGCCTTTTCCGCCAGCTGGCGGGGCGGAAATTTGTCCGGCGCGGGCCTAGCCCCTTAAGGTTGGGGCTCGGCTCCCCAAGATGCGGAGCATTCCGCACCTTTGGGGCAGCGCGATGCCCGACTGATTTGCGCCATTTTGGGCGCCAGTCAGCGGACATTGCGCCGATACCGGAGAATTTCGCCCCTGATTTCAGATGTCATACGCGCATATGTAACTCAATTTTCTCAGCCGCTCCCCGTATCCCTTAGTTTCCTGAGAGACCAAGAATTTGAACATTCCCAGCATTAAATGCATTCACCGCTGGAGCATCCGCAACGTTCTGAGGGAGAGAATTCCAAAGATTCACAACCCTTTCGGTGAAGTAATTTCTCCTCATACATCCATCGGCAATCCTCAAGCAGGACCTTGGCGGAGGATGGGGGGTGGGCATTGTCAGCAGCAGCCACAACTCCCAGTGGTGTTGCCAGCAATTGAGAGCAACGGCAGCTGTTTTCACAAGCGGAATTTCTACCCCGTGAGAGGTTAATTCTGTGGTTCTCCAGCAGATCCCCCCAAGCTGCGAACGGTCCCACTGTTCTGCCAGGGACCACATTGTGAAAATTCCAGCCAACCAGTCCCATAAAGTGGAGGCCATTATTCCACCAAATGAAAATGCACATGCTCCGGCTTCTTCCCTCCAGAGGAAACATTATTCACTCTTTATATTGGGACAATATAACTTGTTGAATTAGGCAGGGTTTATGCAGGATTTTGCAGTAGCAATGACAGCAAAACTGTCAGCACTTACTCATTAGTCCGCTGATACTGACTGCAGCTTCAGGAGGTTGCACAAGTGCAGGATGACATGGGAATCCAGAAGTTTATATCAGTGATCCGACACTTTTCCAGAGCGTGCACTGTTGAGGCACTGCCCAACTGGAACCTGGGAAATCTACTGAATTGAGGAGAATTTCCACAATGATGCTTTTGTCTCGCTATAAACACCCTTGAAAAAGCTTTTCGGATAAGGAGTAACAGGGTTTTGAACAGCAAACCCACTTCACAATGACTGTTAAACATCCTCACTGGCCCTGAGAAGTTAATTTTATATTAAAGGGCTGTAAAACGTTTTTATTATTTCTTCGTTAACACTGCTGCCTCACAGCGCCAGAGACCCGGTTTCAATTCTGGCCCTGGGTCACTGTCTGTGTGGAGTTTGCACGTTCTGCCTATATCTGTCTGGGTTTCCTCTAGGTGCTCCGGTTCCCCCATGTCCAAAGATGGGCAAATTAGGTGGATTGCCCTGGATAAATTTCCCCTTAGTGTCCAGAGATGTGTGAGTTAAGTGGGGTCATGGGGTTGCAAGGATAGGTTGGGAGCTCTTTCAGAGGGTTTGTGCAGACTTGATGGGCTGAATGGCCTCCTCTTGCACTGCAGAAATTCTATGATGCTATGATAATGATGCAAAATTTCATGTGATTTTAATTTTTGAATACATTTGTTTCTCTTTCAATAGATATGAAATGGTTATAAACCACTCTCTGAATTTAAAAAAAGACTAAAACCACATTCCGAAGATTTGAAATCAATTATGACCAAATATTTGCATCACTGTCCCTTTTACATCTAAAGCCATTGAAATGAAGACAGTGAAGAAGCAAGATCCTTGTGCGCGTCTCGCTCTCTCTCTCTCTCTGCATCCAACTTGCAAGTTTTTAACCCTGACCGTTGATTTTGACTGTTGAGGTGCTGCAGTCGGAAACCTTTTTAAAGAACTCAACTCAGCAACTACTATCTCCGGAAAAATAGATAAATTGGCCGACTACCTCGTTAATCTGCTGCGATGCCTAGAGCAGAAGGATTAGCAATTGTGGCTCAAAGTCACCGTTACTGGATTTTATATTGTTTAATCTATATTCCTACTCTCTAATCTATTTGTGTGTGTGTGAACTTTGAGTATATGTGTGCGTGAGAGAGAGTTGGAACATTTCTATTATATTTTTCTTAGACGGGTACAAGAAATATTATTCTCTTTCTTTTTAAAAACTCGAGTCACCCTTTTATTGTGTCTTTTTGTAGTCACAGCAGACGAGCCCTTAGTGAACTGTAAAGCATATCATTTTTAAATAAAACTGTCACCATCAAGAGAGGAGTGGGGAAAGAGAGCGAGCCATTTGGCCTCTCTTATCCTGGGTGTAATATTAACTTGTCTCTCAAACTAATCATAATGGTGGGGGGGGGGGGGTGATTGTATGGGGGTGATGGTAACCAGCATGACAGTTTGGGTACCTGTCCTGTATCCATTGGTCAGAAACGTTCAGATAGCTGAGTGAGACTGAGTAAGCTGCCAACCCCCAGGCACAAGGGTCGGGTTCTGGTGAGATGGCAGTGCTCGCTGGCAGCCACCTTCTTCAGATGCACGAAGCGGAGGAGGATGATAGGGGGTAGTGTTTCCTCGCCTTCAACTAGAGAGCGGAATGCTGCGGTCACAAGCTACTGAGATCAACACGCTGGGGGTGAATTTCACCGCCGCCCAGCCATCTGTTTTGCGCCGGCCCGCCAACGCTGGTCGGCGCCACTGACCAATGGGATTTGCCATGCTGGGAAACCCGCGGGTGGGGATATGCAGCTGGAGAAACAGCGAATCCCACCGGCGGAGAATTTACCGCACTCTGCCTGTCCTCTTGGATCACTAAACCCCTCTGAGTGGTCCCAGGTCCTGTATTTCTTTCTGTCTAATTAGTTATTGCATCATTTCCAGATGTTGCTTCTTAATACGTTTAATGTACTATCTTAAAGTAGTTCACTGCCTGTCTTAGGTTCTTGTGGCCACCCAAAATCATACAAGTATACTTCCACGTCAATATCTATTCCTCCTGATCAAGTCACAAGAGGATCTCAGGACTAAGAACATCTCATCCAAAATCTGTCATTTAAATGTGTGTGGATTTGATTATATTCAATAGAGCATTTCATATATTAACAACTGACTTAACAACTTAGTTACCTTGCAGGTCAGCTGTTTAGTTCGGGAGTGAGAGCCGGGACCTTAGAAACAGCGCGGGAATTTGAAAAAGCACGGGAACTGCGAGGCAGAGGGGACCGTTTAAAAGGTTGCTGCCTGGGTGAGGTAAGTACTGATTAACAACTTACTTACCTTGCAGGTCAGCTGTTTAGTTCGGGAGTGAGAGCCGGGACCTTAGAAACAGCGCGGGAATTTGAAAAAGCGCGGGAGCTGCGAGGCAGAGGGGACCGTTTAAAAGGTTGCTGCCTTGGAGGTAAGTACTGATTAACAACTTACTTACCTTGCAGGTCAGCTGTTTAGTTCGGGAGTGAGAGCCGGGACCTTAGAAACAGCGCGGGAATTTGAAAAAGCACGGGAACTGCGAGGCAGAGGGGACCGTTTAAAAGGTCGCTGCCTGGGTGAGGTAAGTACTGATTAACAACTTACTTACCTTGCAGGTCAGCTGTTTAGTTCGGGAGTGAGAGCCGGGACCTTAGAAACAGCGCGGGAATTTGAAAAAGCGCGGGAGCTGCGAGGCAGAGGGGACCGTTTAAAAGGTCGCTGCCTGGGTGAGGTAAGTACTGATTAACAACTTACTTACCTTGCAGGTCAGCTGTTTAGTTCGGGAGTGAGAGCCGGGACCTTAGAAACAGCGCTGGAATTTGAAAAAGCGCGGGAGCTGCGAGGCAGAGGGGACCGTTTAAAAGGTCACTGCCTGGGTGAGGTAAGTACTGATTAACAACTTACTTACCTTGCAGGTCAGCTGTTTAGTTCGGGAGTGAGAGCCGGGACCTTAGAAACAGCGTGGGAATTTGAAAAAGCGCGGGAGCTGCGAGGCAGAGGGGACCGTTTAAAAGGTCGCTGCCTGGGTGAGGTAAGTACTGATTAACAACTTACTTACGGAACTTCCGGGTGCGGCGATGACCAGCTGAGTCGCACGTTTCGGCAGCTCCCGGTGAAACGGACTTTTGGGCTCTTGATAGGAGCCCCAACGTCAATTTTGATGGCTAAAAACACTGTGCGGTAAACCAGAAGGGAATCCCCCCTGGATACGGATGGAAAAAGGAGGAGAAAGTGGCCGGATTGCAGTGGATCCTTTAGAACAGCAGCAAGGAAGGCAAGCAAAAACCAAGATGGCGTCGGAAGGTGGCAGTTTAACATGGGGCCCTGAACAACAAGAGTTCTTGAAATGCTGTGTGGAAGAGCTCAAAAAGGAAATGAAGAAAGAGCTGTTGGCCCCGATACTGCAGGCGATCGAAGGGCTAAAGGAGGAACAAAAGACCCAGGAGCGGGAGCTTCGGGTCGTGAAGGCAAAGGCAGCCGAGAATGAGGACGACATACAGGGCCTGGTGGTGAAGACGGAGACGCATGAGGCACATCAGAAACAATGTGTGGAAAGGTTGGAGGCACTGGAGAACAACGCAAGGAGGAACAACCTGAGGATTCTTGGTCTTCCTGAAGGTGCGGAGGGAGCGGACGTCGGGGCATATGTGAGCACGATGCTGCACTCGCTAATGGGAGCGGAGGCCCCGGCGGGTCCGTTGGAGGTGGAGGGAGCATACCGAGTGATGGCGCAAGGACCGAGAGCAGGAGAAATTCCCAGAGCCATAGTGGTGAGATTCCTCCGTTTTAAGGATAGAGAAATGGTCCTTAGATGGGCAAAGAAAACTTGGAGCAGTAAATGGGAGAACGCGGTGATCCGCGTTTATCAAGACTGGAGTGCGGAGGTGGCGAGAAGGAGGGCGAGCTTTAATCGGGCCAAGGCGGTGCTTCATAAAAAGAAGATAAAATTTGGAATGCTGCAACCGGCAAGACTGTGGGTCACATATCGAGGGAGGTACCACTACTTTGAGACGGCGGATGAAGCGTGGACTTTTATTGTGGAAGAAAAACTGGAATGAGCGGGTTATTAAAAAGAACATTTGAACAAAGTGGTGGGGCGTATGTGGGGGGCGAAGAGGGGGGTTAAAAAGGGGGGAAAGAGGAGTTTTATGTACTAATCCTGCGATGTGGTAACTTTTCTCTCTTCCACAGGTGGTGATGGGGGGAG
This sequence comes from Scyliorhinus torazame, assembly GCF_047496885.1. NCBI lineage: Eukaryota > Metazoa > Chordata > Chondrichthyes > Carcharhiniformes > Scyliorhinidae > Scyliorhinus > Scyliorhinus torazame. Next base: position 237,302,399 of record NC_092716.1, read on the forward strand.
GAGGGGAGGCGGAGGAGATGAGGCGTTGGCCATTGGGGGCGGGGCCAAGGGAGAAGCGCGGGCTTGGTTCCCGCGCTATGATAATCATGGCGGGAATAGAGAAGCAGGAAGGAGGGGGCGTCGCACGGTGCGAGCCGAGGTCACGGGGGGAAGCCGAGGTCGGCCAGAGTTTGCTGACTTCTGGGAGCAACATGGGGGGAGTAATTACGCTAGCGGGGGGAGTGGGAGGGGGGAATTACTGGGTTGCTGCTGCTGGGGAGAGGGGGGAGCTGGTATGGGAGGGGATGGGCGGGGGGGGCACCGCCTGGGGGAGATACAGCTGCGTGGGAACCGGGTGAGGAGCTGGAAAAAGGGGATGGCTAATCGACGAGGGGGGGGGGTAGGACGCCCCCCAACCCGGCTGATCACGTGGAACGTGAGAGGGCTGAACGGGCCGATAAAGAGGGCACGGGTACTCGCACACCTTAAGAAACTTAAGGCAGATGTGGTTATGTTACAGGAAACGCACCTGAAACTGATAGACCAGGTTAGGCTACGCAAAGGATGGGTGGGGCAGGTGTTCCATTCGGGGCTAGATGCGAAAAACAGGGGCGTGGCTATATTAGTGGGGAAGCGGGTAATGTTCGAGGCAAAGACTATAGTGGCGGATAACGGGGGCAGATACGTGATGGTGAGTGGCAAACTACAGGGGGAGACGGTGGTTTTGGTAAACGTATATGCCCCGAACTGGGATGATGCCAATTTTATGAGGCGGATGCTAGGACGCATTCCGGACCTAGAGATGGGAAAGCTGATAATGGGGGGAGATTTTAATACGGTGTTGGAACCAGGGCTGGATAGGTCGAAGTCCAGGACTGGAAGGAGGCCGGCAGCAGCCAAGGTACTTAAAGATTTTATGGAGCAGATGGGAGGTGTAGATCCGTGGAGATTTAGCAGACCTAGGAGTAAGGAGTTCTCGTTTTTCTCCTATGTCCATAAAGTCTACTCGTGAATCGACTTTTTTGTGCTGGGAAGGGAGTTGATCCCGAAGGTGAGGGGAACGGAGTATATGGCTATAGCCATTTCGGATCACGCTCCACACTGGGTAGACTTGGAGATAGGGGAGGAAACAGGAGGGCGCCCACCCTGGAGAATGGACATGGGACTAATGGCAGATGAGGGGGTGTGTCTAAGGGTGAGGGGGTGCATTGAAAAGTACTTGGAACTCAATGATAATGGGGAGGTCCAGGTGGGAGTGGTCTGGGAGGCGCTGAAGGCGGTGGTTAGAGGGTAGCTGATATCAATAAGGGCACATAAAGGGAAGCAGGAGAGTAAGGAACGGGAGCGGTTGCTGCAAGAACTTTTGAGGGTGGACAGACAATATGCAGAAGCACCGGAGGAGGGACTGTACAGGGAAAGGCAAAGGCTACATGTAGAATTTGACTTGCTGACTACGGGCACTGCAGAGGCACAATGGAGGAAGGCACAGGGTGTACAGTACGAATATGGGGAGAAGGCGAGCAGGTTGCTGGCACACCAATTGAGGAAAGGGGGAGCAGTGAGGGAAATAGGGGGAGTGAGGGATGAGGAAGGAGAGATGGAGCGGGGAGCGGAGAGAGTGAATGGAGTGTTCAAGACATTTTATAAAAAATTATATGAAGCTCAACCCCCGGATGGGAGGGAGAGAATGATGGGCTTCTTGGACCGGCTGGAATTTCCCAAGGTGGAAGAGCAGGAAAGGGTGGGACTGGGAGCACAGATCGAGGTAGAAGAAGTGGTGAAAGGAATTTGGAGCATGCAGGCGGGAAAGGCCCCGGGACCGGATGGATTCCCAGTCGAATTCTATAGAAAATATGTGGACTTGCTCGCCCCGGTATTGACGAGGACCTTTAATGAGGCAAAGGAAAGGGGACAACTGCCCCCGACTATGTCTGAAGCAACGATATCGCTTCTCTTAAAGAAGGAAAAGGACCCGCTACAATGCGGGTCCTATAGACCTAGTTCCCTCCTAAATGTAGATGCCAAGATCCTGGCCAAGGTAATGGCAATGAGAATAGAGGAATGTGTCCCGGGGGTGGTCCACGAGGACCAAACTGGGTTTGTGAAGGGGAGACAGCTGAACACGAATATACGGAGGCTGTTAGGGGTAATGATGATGGCCCCACCAGAGGGGGAAACGGAGATAGTAGTGGCGATGGATGCCGAGAAAGCATTTGATAGAGTGGAGTGGGATTATTTGTGGGAGGTGTTGAGGAGATTTGGTTTTGGAGAGGGGTATGTTAGATGGGTGCAGCTGTTGTATAGAGCCCCGATGGCGAGCGTGGTCACGAATGGACGGGGATCTGCATATTTTCGGCTCCATAGAGGGACAAGGCAGGGATGCCCTCTGTCCCCATTATTGTTTGCACTGGCGATTGAGCCCCTGGCGATAGCGTTGAGGGGTTCCAAGAAGTGGAGGGGAGTACTTAGAGGAGGAGAAGAACACCGGGTATCTTTGTATGCGGACGATTTGCTACTATATGTGGCAGACCCGGCGGAGGGGATGCCAGAAATAATGCGGATACTTGGGGAGTTTGGGGATTTTTCAGGGTATAAATTGAACATGGGGAAAAGTGAGTTATTTGTGGTGCATCCAGGGGAGCAGAGTAGAGAAATAGAGGACCTACCGTTGAGGAAGGTAACAAGGGATTTTCGTTACCTGGGGATCCAGAGAGCCAAGAATTGGGGCACATTGCATAGGTTAAATTTAACGCGGTTGGTGGAACAAATGGAAGAGGATTTCAAGAGGTGGGATACGGTATCCCTGTCACTGGCAGGGAGGGTGCAGGCGGTTAAGATGGTGGTCCTCCCGAGATTCCTCTTTGTGTTTCAGTGCCTCCCGGTGGTGATCACGAAGGCTTTTTTTAAAAGGATTGAAAAGAGCATCATGGGTTTTGTGTGGGCCGGGAAGACCCCGAGAGTGAGGAAGGGATTCTTACAGCGTAGCAGGGATAGGGGGGAGCTGGCACTACCGAGCCTAAGTGAGTATTATTGGGCCGCTAATATTTCAATGGTGAGTAAGTGGATGGGAGAGGAGGAGGGAGCGGCGTGGAAGAGATTAGAGAGGGCGTCCTGTAGGGGGACTAGCCTACAGGCTATGGTGACAGCCCCATTGCCGTTCTTACCGAGGAACTACACCACAAGCCCGGTGGTGGTGGCTACACTGAAGATTTGGGGACAGTGGAGACGGCATAGGGGAAAGACTGGAGCCTTGGGGGGGTCCCCGATAAGAAACAACCATAGGTTTGCCCCGGGGGGAATGGATGGGGGATATGGAATGTGGCAAAGAGCAGGAATAACGCAACTGAAAGATCTGTTTGTGGATGGGAAGTTCGCGAGTCTGGGAGCGCTGACCGAGAAATATGGGTTGCCCCAAGGGAATGCATTCAGGGATATGCAACTGAGGGCTTTTGCGAGGCAACAGGTGAGGGAATTCCCGCAGCTCCCGACACAAGAGGTGCAGGACAGAGTGATCTCAAAGACATGGGTGGGGGATGGTAAGGTGTCAGATATATATAGGGAAATGAGGGACGAAGGGGAGACTATGGTAGATGAACTAAAAGGGAAATGGGAAGAAGAGCTGGGGGAGGAGATCGAGGAGGGGCTGTGGGCAGATGCCCTAAGCAGGGTAAACTCGTCGTCCTCGTGTGCCAGGCTAAGCCTGATTCAGTTTAAGGTATTACACAGGGCGCATATGACTGGAGCACGGCTCAGTAAATTTTTTGGGGTGGAGGATAGGTGTGCGAGGTGCTCGAGAAGCCCAGCGAATCATACCCATATGTTTTGATCATGCCCGGCACTACAGGGGTTTTGGATGGGGGTGACAAAGGTGCTTTCAAAAGTAGTGGGGGTCTGGGTCGAACCAAGCTGGGGGTTGGCTATATTTGGGGTTGCACAAGAGCCGGGAGTGCAGGAGGCGAGAGAGGCCGATGTTTTGGCCTTTGCGTCCCTAGTAGCCCGGCGCAGGATATTGTTAATGTGGAAAGAAGCCAAGCCACCGGGGGTGGAGACCTGGATAAATGACATGGCAGGGTTTATAAAGCTAGAGCGGATTAAGTTCGTTCTAAGGGGGTCGGCTCAAGGGTTCACCAGGCGGTGGCAACCGTTCGTCGAATACCTCGCAGAAAGATAGATGGAATGGAAAAAAGAAGGCAGCAGCCCAGGATCGGGGGGGGGGGGGGGGGGGGGGGGGGGGAGGAACCAGAAGGACTCTCAGGGTTGTTAATATATACTGTATAATATGTATAGGTCGTTGCGACAGATAATTATACATTGGACTGTTAAATTATATTTTTGGAGAGTGTTACTTGTGATAAGGCAGTTGCCAATTAGGGTTAGTTTTCATTTTTGTTATTTATTATTTATTCATTTTTTGTTTATAAAATAGGTCATTGTTATTTGTGTTGTTGTAATATTATGTAAAGGATGCACAATGTACTGTGTTGGTTGACCAAAAATTTTCAAAAAATATTTATATTAAAAAAAACTTACTTACCTTGCAGGTCAGCTGTTTAGTTCGGGAGTGAGAGCCGGGACCTTAGAAACAGCGCGGGAATTTGAAAAAGCGCGGGAGCTGCGAGGCAGAGGGGACTGTTTAAAAGGTCGCTGCCTGGGTGAGGTAAGTACTGATTAACAACTTACTTACCTTGCAGGTCAGCTGTTTAGTTCGGGAGTGAGAGCCGGGACCTTAGAAACAGCGCGGGAATTTGAAAAAGCGCGGGAGCTGCGAGGCAGAGGGGACCGTTTAAAAGGTCGCTGCCTGGGTGAGGTAAGTACTGATTAACAACTTACTTACCTTGCAGGTCAGCTGTTTAGTTCGGGAGTGAGAGCCGGGACCTTAGAAACAGCGTGGGAATTTGAAAAAGCGCGGGAGCTGCGAGGCAGAGGGGACCGTTTAAAAGGTCGCTGCCTGGGTGAGGTAAGTACTGATTAACAACTTACTTACCTTGCAGGCCAAGTCGATTTCAGCAGGAGCGGAGCAGGCTAGTCCATTTCAGCGGGGGCAGTGCGGAAGTGATTTCTGGGAGGTAAGTCTCTCCTTTAAATTTTATTTTTTTTAAAAATGTTAGTGTTTAAGGTGGGAACAGGAAGTCGACCCGCGGACTTCTGGGAAGACCCTCACCAATAAATTCTGGTGGAGAGGAAACCCGAGACACTACAAGTGTAGTGTCTCCCACCCGCCCTCCTCCTCTAACCTAATAATAAAACCCATTGGTGTGAGGTAAGTACCATATTTTATTATTGTTATTAATATTTTTTTTAATATAAAAAATTTAATTTAGTTGTTAGCCAGATCTTGGTAGAGAGTTAGAGGGATGGCAGGGAAGGGAGTGCAATGTTTCTCCTGCAGGATGTTTGAGGTGAGGGATGCCGTTAGTGTCCCTGCTGATTTTACCTGCAGGAAGTGCTGCCATCACCAGCTCCTCCAAGACCGAGTTAGGGAACTGGAGCTGGAGTTGGAAGAACTTCGGATCATTCGGGAGGCAGAGGGGGTCATAGATAGCAGCTTCAGGGAATTAGTTACACCAAAGATTGGAGATAGATGGGTAACTGTAAGAGGGACTGGGAAAAAGCAGTCAGTGCAGGGATCCCCTGCGGTCGTTCCCCTGAGAAACAAGTATACCGCTTTGGATACTTGTGGGGGGGACGACTTACCAGGGGTAAGCCATGGGGTACGGGCCTCTGGCACGGAGTCTGTCCCTGTTGCTCAGAAGGGAAGGGGGGAGAGGAGCAGAGCATTAGTAATTGGGGACTCGATAGTCAGGGGCACAGATAGGAGATTTTGTGGGAGCGTGAGAGACTCACGTTTGGTATGTTGCCTCCCAGGTGCAAGGGTACATGATGTCTCGGATTGTGTTTTCCGGGTCCTTAAGGGGGAGGGGGAGCAGCCCCAAGTCGTGATCCACATTGGCACTAACGACATAGGTAGGAAAGGGGATAAGGATGTCAGGCAGGCTTTCATGGAGCTAGGATGGAAGCTCAGAACTAGAACAAACAGAGTTGTTATCTCTGGGTTGTTGACCGTGCCACGTGATAGTGAGATGAGGAATAGGGAGAGAGAGCAATTAAACACGTGGCTACAGGGATGGTGCAGGCGCGAGGGATTCAGATTTCTGGATAACTGGGGCTCTTTCTGGGGAAGGTGGGACCTCTACAGACAGGATGGTCTACATCTGAACCTGCGGGGCACAAATATCCTGGGGGGGAGATTTGTTAGTGCTCTTTGGGGGGGTTTAAACTAATGCAGCAGGGGCATGGGAACCTGGATTGTAGTTTTAGGGTAAGGGAGAATGAGAGTATAGAGGTCAGGAGCTCAGATTTGACGTCGCAGGAGGGGGCCAGTGTTCAGGTAGGTGGTTTGAAGTGTGTCTACTTCAATGCCAGGAGTATGCGAAATAAGGTAGGGGAACTGGCAGCATGGGTTGGTACCTGGGACTTCGATGTTGTGGCCATTTCGGAGACATGGATAGAGCAGGGACAGGAATGGATGTTGCAGGTTCCGGGGTTTAGGTGTTTTAGTAAGCTCAGAGAAGGAGGCAAAAGAGGGGGAGGTGTGGCGCTGCTAGTCAAGAGCAGTATTACGGTGGCGGAGAGGATGCTAGATGGGGACTCATCTTCCGAGGTAGTATGGGCTGAGGTTAGAAACATGAAAGGAGAGGTCACACTGTTGGGAGTCTTCTATAGGCCTCCAAATAGTTCTAGGGATGTGGAGGAAAGGATGGCGAGGATGATCCTGGATAGGAGCGAAAGTAACAGGGTAGTTATTATGGGAGACTTTAATTTTCCAAATATTGACTGGAAAAGATATAGTTCGAGTACATGAGATGGGTCGTTTTTTGTACAGTGTGTGCAGGAGGGTTTCCTGACACAGTTTGTTGACAGGCCAACAAGAGGCGAGGCCACATTGGATTTGGTTTTGGGTAATGAACCAGGCCAGGTGTTGGATTTGGAGGTAGGTGAGCACTTTGGGGACAGTGACCACATTTCGGTGACGTTTACGTTAAGGATGGAAAGGGATAAGTATACACCGCAGGGCAAGAGTTATAGCTGGGGGAAGGGAAATTATGATGCCATTAGACGTGACTTGGGGGGGTAAGGTGGAGAAGTAGGCTGCAAGTGTTGGACACACTGGATAAGTGGAGCTTGTTCAAGGATCAGCTACTGCGTGTTCTTGATAAGTATGTACCGGTCAGGCAGGGAGGAAGGTGCCGAGCGAGGGAACCGTGGTTTACCAAAGAAGTGGAATCTCTTGTTAAGAGGAAGAAGGAGGCCTATGTGAAGATGAGGTGTGAAGTTTCAGTTGGGGCGATGGATAGTTACAAGGTAGCGAGGAAGGATCTAAAGAGAGAGCTTACACGAGCAAGGAGGGGACATGAGAAGTATTTGGCAGGAAGGATCAAGGAAAACCCAAAAGCTTTCTATAGGTATGTCAGGAATAAGCGAATGACTAGGGAAAGAGTAGGACCAGTCAAGGACAGGGATGGGAAGTTGTGTGTAGAGTCTGAAGAGATAGGCGAGATACTAAATGAATATTTTTCGTCAGTATTCACTCAGGAAAAAGATAATGTTGTGGAGGAGAATGCTGAGCTCCAGGTAAATAGATTAGATGGCATTGAGGTCCATAGGGAGGAGGTGTTGGCAATTCTGGACAGGCTGAAAATAGATAAGGCCCCGGGACCTGATGGGATTTATCCTAGGATTCTCTGGGAGGCCAGGGAAGAGATTGCTGGACCATTGGCTTTGATTTTTATGTCATCATTGGCTACAGGAATAGTGCCAGAGGACTGGAGGATAGCAAATGTGGTCCCTTTGTTCAAAAAGGGGAGCAGAGACAACCCCGGCAACTATAGACCGGTGAGCCTCACGTCTGTAGTGGGTAAAGTCTTGGAGGGGATTATAAGAGACAAGATTTATAATCATCTAGATAGGAATAATATGATCAGGGATAGTCAGCATGGCTTTGTGAAGGGTAGGTCATGCCTCACAAACCTTATCGTGTTCTTTGAGAAGGTGACTGAACAGGTAGACGAGGGTAGAGCAGTTGATGTGGTGTATATCGATTTCAGCAAAGCGTTTGATCAGGTTCCCCACGGTAGGCTATTGCAGAAAATACAGAGGCTGGGGATTGAGGGTGATTTAGAGATGTGGATCAGAAATTGGCTAGCTGAAAGAAGACAGAGGGTGGTGGTTGATGGGAAATGTTCAGAATGGAGTTCAGTCACAAGTGGAGTACCACAAGGATCTGTTCTGGGGCCGTTGCTGTTTGTCATTTTTATCAATGACCTAGAGGAAGGCGCAGAAGGGTGGGTGAGTAAATTTGCAGACGATACTAAAGTCGGTGGTGTTGTCGATAGTGTGGAAGGAAGTAGCAGGTTACAGAGGGATATAGATAGCTGCAGAGCTGGGCTGAGAGGTGGCAAATGGGGTTTAATGTAGAGAAGTGTGAGGTGATTCACTTTGGAAGGAATAACAGGAATGTGGAATATTTGGCTCATGGAAAAGTTCTTGAAAGTGTGGATGAGCAGAGGGATCTAGGTGTCCATGTACATAGATCCCTGAAAGTTGCCACCCAGGTTTATAGGGTGGTGAAGAAGGCCTATGGAGTGTTGGCCTTTATTGGTAGAGGGATTGAGTTCCGGAGTCAGGAGGTCATGTTGCAGCTGTACAGAACTCTGGTACGGCCGCATTTGGAGTATTGCGTACAGTTCTGGTCACCGCATTATAGGAAGGACGTGGAGGCTTTGGAGCGGGTGCAGAGGAGATTTACCAGGATGTTGCCTGGTATGGAGGGAAAATCTTATGAGGAAAGGCTGATGGACTTGAGGTTGTTTTCGTTGGAGAGAAGAAGGTTAAGAGGAGACTTAATAGAGGCATACAAAATGATCAGGGGGTTGGATAGGGTGGACAGTGAGAGCCTTCTACCGCGGATGGAAATGGCTGGCACGAGGGGACATAGCTTTAAACTGAGGGGTAATAGATATAGGACAGAGGTCAGAGGTAGGTTCTTTACGCAAAGAGTAGTGAGGCCGTGGAATGCCCTACCTGCTACAGTAGTGAACTCGCCAACATTGAGGGCATTTAAAAGTTTATTGGATAAACATATGGATGATAATGGTATAGTGTAGGTTAGATGGCTTTTGTTTCGGCGCAACATCGTGGGCCGAAGGGCCTGTACTGCGCTGTATTGTTCTATGTTCTATATATGGCTCCAGGTTATTTAAGAGATACTCAAATTTTCTGTATTTTTCTAATTATACCTAGTTTTATTGTGTCAAACTCAACTTTTGATAAGTTAGAAGAACTTTGCACTGTCGATGCCCACCCCCACCTCTACCATCTTGGTGCTTCCATTACTAATGAATTCTAGGTTTGTTAACCAAACTATTTTTTTTGCCCAGGAGACAGTACACTATGTTTTTAAAGGTTAAATCAGAATTTCACCTTCCATATAACAAGTGGTGCAACATCTACTATTCAAATAATTAATAGTTTTCATTGGTGTTGTTTTATAATGGTGTTCACCAGATGTTTTGGCCAACTGATTGAATCTCAACAACGAATTCAAACATATTTCTACACTCGCTGGTTCACTATTGTTCCTGATGGCTCAACAAATCTCACAAGCTGATTGAGATTGTTCTTTTCCCACTGGCAGCGTATCCCCTCCCACGGGAAGATAGAATCCCGTCGCCAAAGGTCCGCGTGCCGTCGGGAAACACACTGGAGAGTCCAGCCCCAAGTGCCTGTTCTCACTTGGAGCCCTGCAGCACCATCATATATAAATGATTTGGAGGAAAATGTAACTGGTCTGATTCGTAAGTTTGCAGACGACACAAAGGTTGGTGGAATTGCGGATAGCGATGAAGACTGTCAGAGGATACAGCAGGATTTAGATTGTTTTGAGACTTGGGCGGAGAGATGGCAGATGGATTTTAATCCGGACAAATGTGAGGTAATGCATTTTGGAAGGTCTAATGCAGGTAGGGAATATACAGTGAATGGTAGAACCCTCAAGAGTATTGAAAGTCAGAGAGATCTAGGAGTACAGGTCCACAGGTCACTGAAAGGGGCAACACAGGTGGAGAAGGTAGTCAAGAAGGCATACGGCATGCTTGCCTTCATTGGCCGGGGCATTGAGTATAAGAATTGGCAAGTCATGTTGCAGCTGTATAGAACCTTAGTTAGGCCACACTTGGAGTATAGTGTTCAATTCTGGTCGCCACACTACCAGAAGGACGTGGAGGCTTTAGAGAGGGTGCAGAAGAGATTTACCAGAATGTTGCCTGGTATGGAGGGCATTAGCTATGAGGAGCGGTTGAGTAAACTCGGTTTGTTCTCACTGGAACGAAGGAGGTTGAGGGGCGACCTGATAAAGGTCTACAAAATTATGAGGGGCATAGACAGAGTGGATAGTCAGAGGGTTTTCCCCGGGGTAGAGGGGTCAATTACTAGGGGGCATAGGTTTAAGGTGAGAGGGGCAAGGTTTAGAGTAGATGTACGAGGCAAGTTTTTTACACAGAGGGTAGTGGGTGCCTGGAACTCGCTACCGGAAGAGGTGGTGGAAGCAGGGACGATAGTGACATTTAAGGGGCATCTTGACAAATACATGAATAGGATGGGAATAGAGGGATACGGACCCAGGAAGTGTAGAAGATTGTAGTTTATTCGGGCAGCATGGTCGGCACGGGCTTGGAGGGCCGAAGGGCCTGTTCCTGTGCTGTACATTTCTTTGTTCTTTGTTGTTTTAACTCTGCTCAGAATGTAATCAACAAGAATCGGCGTCATTCATAATGCATCAGTAAATAGCAAAATGAAATCCGCATTTTGCAAAAAAAATGTTCTTTTCAAGTGCAGAAATTGAGCTACGGAACAGAAACATGACTGGCATCTGAATGTGAATTGCAGCTTTTGTTTTAATTCATTCTTGGGATGTGGGCCTCGCTGGCAGGGCCAGCATTTGTTGTCCATCTCTAATTGCCCTTGAACTGAGTGGCTTGCTAGGCCATCTCAGTTGGGGGGCAGTTAAGGGGCAACTAAAGTATGAACTCCTGCTGACTGAGCACTGTTATTCATTCATTCCGATCTTTGTCTTCGGAATATACGTCTTTTGTGATAGAAATGGAAAGGAACTTACCTGAACATCTGGTCCTTTATTTCTGCACCACACAGGCTTTTTGCTAATGAAGCCAGTCTAAATATGAAAGGACCCTTGGGCACCAGGCACACTGTTATTACCCAGTAATGGACAGGTCTGCATTTCTATCCCATGGTTTCACTTTCAGAGGTACAAGTGCAGATAGAAACTGGTTAAATAATTAGTTTTATCCCTTTGCCATATTTCTATGTCCTATTTAACAGTAGACATTTATAGTAATTGCACTTATGTATGATAAGACCAAACATCAGACCTCAGTGAGTTGATCAGTTTTTATAATCAAAACCTTTGTCACCATCTACTTTAAATACGCTGTAGCTCTCTCACAATATCCATCATTTTAAGCGCCTTATCTTCCAAACCACTGTGATTTATTTCAGGGATATTTTTGCTTCAAGCATTAGTTTCAGAGGCAACTCAACGTGAGAAATTAGCTTGCGTGCAGAAATTGAGAGGTTTCTACCCCCGGGTTTGCTGGTGGCCAGTAATCAGGGGCGGGATCCTTTGTTTCGCCGGCAGCGCACTCACGCCCATGGATTTTCCGACGACATGGGGGTGCCACAATGGGAAACCCCATTGGCCGGCTGCCAGGACGGAGGATTCCACTGCCGGCGGGTGCGGCAGGACGGAGAATCCTGCCCAAGTGTCTATGTGAACATCTGTTTGATCTGGTTTGATTTAATTTATTGTCACAAGTACCGAAGTACAGTGAAAATATTTTTCTGCGGCCGAGGAATGTACACAGTACGTACATAGTAGACAGAAGAATAATCAACAGAGAGCATTGACAAATGGTACACCGACAAAACAGTGATTGGTTACAGTGCGGAACAAGGGGCCAAACAAAGCAAACAAAGCAGCAAAGGGCGTCGTGAATAGTGTTCTTACGGGGAACAGATCAGCCCGAGGGGGAGTCGGTGAGGAGTCTTGTAGCTGTGGGGAAGAAGCTGTTCCTATGTCTCGATGTGCAAGACTTCAGACTTCTGTATCTTCTGCCTGATGGAAGGGTCTGGAAGTAGAGAATGCCTGGGTGGGAGGGGTCTCTGATAATGCTGTCTGCCTTCCTGATGCAGCGGGAGGTGTATACACAATCAATGTGGGGGTGGCAAGCTTGTGTGATGCGTTGAGCTGAGTTCACCACACTCGGAAGTTTCTTGCGATCTTGAACCGAGCAGTTGCCATACCAAGTTGTGATGTAGATGGATAGGATGCTCTCTATCGCACATCTGTAGAAGTTTGTGAGAGTCGATGCAGACATGCCAAATTTCTTTAGCACCCGTAGGAAGTAGAAACGTTGTTGGGCTTTCTTAACTGGACCAGGACAGACTGTTGGTGATGGTGATCTTGCAGCAAAATTTCCAGGAGCCTAAGTGAGTGCTATTATTTGTTAAAAAGGATGAGTCGGAGAGTAAAACTGACAGAAACAGACTTGAACCTCTGTTTAATGGCGTTGAGAATTCAATAAAAACAATCCAATCCGTTGTTTGGCATTTGTATGTGCAAAATTAATTGAAAAGGTAATGCAAAATTATGGTTCCATACCCATGATGGATTTTTTTGTTGCATTTTTGGCCATTTTCATCAATAGCCGATGGCTGGTCTTTCTACAGACTAATGTGAATGTGAAAAAAGATATAGAATATGCTTCTGTGCATAAATTATGTGGCCCCTTTTAATTATTGCATCACAATTCACATCCAATGTTTTAGCAGGAGTCTGCCAATCTGGACATATATCACCCAGATCTCTATTTGCTAACTAGGCCACTTGAAACTCAGCAATTAGACAGTTTGGCCCAGTATGTAGCCCCTTCAGACTAAAATTCAATGCCAAGGCATATAACTGGTGTACGCCTCCAATGACCCTGATTGCAATCAAGGAGCAGCTATAATGAACAAAACGTTTCAGCACAGATGCCATAAACGTCAATGTGGGTTAATAGGTCAGGCTCCAGTAATTTGCTGGAATTCTTTAAGGGGCTTACTCAAATGATACAAGATTTTTACAGATCGTCCTCAATCTCCGGAACAGATTGCCAGCCTGTGAAGTCGATGCAGCTTCACAGTAAACTGGGTGAGTTACTGAATGTGGCCAACTTCACAGCACAGAGACGGGAGGAGTGAATTTCATAATGCGTTCCCCAGACATTGTTTTATTGCTTTTGGTGCGTGAAAGGTTGAAATTGGTCTCAACCTGTTTTTTAATGCTTCTCAGGAGATTTAAAAAAATTCTTTGACAGGATGTGGGCAACCTTTCCAAGACCAAGATATGCTGCCCATCCCTAGTTGCCCTTCAAAAGCTTGCGGTGAGTCCAGGTGTTGTAGGTACACTCACAGTGCCGTTAGGGAGGGAGCTTCATGAATTTGACCCAGCGACAGTGAAGGAACAAGTCAGGGTGGTGTGTAGCCTGGCGGGAACTTGCAGATGTGCTGGTCCCAAGTACCCGCTGGCCTGCCCCTAGAGATAGACAAAGTTGAGGGGTTGGAGTGCTAGTAGGGGAAGCTTGGTGAGTTTCTACAGTGCACTGTACAGACAGCTGTCACTGTGTGTCATGGTGGAGGCAGTAAATGTTTAGGTTGCTGGCTGGGGTGCAAATCAAATGTGCTACAATGTCCTGGAGGCTGGGGTTTCTGAGTGTTGTTGGAGCTGCACTCACCCAGGCAAATGGAGACTTTCCCATCCAATTCCTCACTTGTGCCTTGGCGGAAAGGCTTTGGGGAATCGGACCACATTGCTGTGGGTTTGGAGTCACATCTCAGGTAGACAGTAGATTTCCTTCTCTGTGGGACAAAATAAACCAGATGGGTTTTTATTGTAATCTGGGAGTTTCATGGTTACCATTGCTTTGCTAACTTGTTACTTTTGTCAATAAGATCATGGCGAATCTGGTTTTGTCTTAACTCCACTTTCCTGCCTGCATGGCCCTTAACCCTTGGCTCCCTTGTGTATCATAAACCTGTCTAATTGAGCCTTGAGAATATTCAATGACCCAGCCTCCACTGGTCTCGAGAGAAGATTATTCCATGATTATTGCCTTTGAGAGAAAGCATTCTCTTCATCTCTGTCTGAATTGCGAGACCCCTTATTTTTAAACTCTGTTGCCTAGTTCTAGTCTCTCCCATAAAGGGAAGGAACCCCTCAATGGTGGCATGGTAGCACAGTGGCTAGCACTGTTGCCTCACGTCACCAGGGACCTGGGTTCAATTCCAGCCTTGGGTGACTGTGTGGAGTTTGCATGTTCTCCCCGTGTCTGCTGTGCAGAGGGACCTGGGTGTCCTTGTACATGAATTGCAAAATATTGGTTTGCAGGTGCAACCGTGATTCCAAATAAAAACAACTGATTCTACTTTTCTTAGCCTCTGGATGCTAAGCAGCAGCTTAGTTTTTTCACTGCTATAATTGTGTTTACGTCAGAAACTCTTAATTACAATTCAGGCATAGTTTAAAGTGGAACTAAATCCTACAGACATGCAGGTACCTTTGTTCAACGTAAAGCTAACTGAAGTTTTAATGCTTATTAGCACACAAATACAGAAATACAAATTAAGCTTAAACTTAAACTGATACCATGGGCTGGATTTTCCATCAGCGTGATCCTCCGTTTCGCCGGCAACACACTCACGCCCGCGGAATTCCCGACAGCGTTTGGGTGCCCACATTGGGAAACCCCATTGGCCGGCTGGTAGGATGGAGAATCCTGCTGCCGGTGGGGGCGCACCACATCCGAAAATGGGTGCGGCAGAAGGGAGAATGCCACCCTATATTTCTAATACCCCCAATAAAATTTAACTTGTTTAAACCAGCTCTATTTCCTAACGGTACATTTTTGTAAAAATTAATAAACAAAGTTTGAAAAAAGAACTTACCCAGTGATTTTTTTGCCAGAAGATATATAGAATCAATTTTTTCTAAGTCATGTCTTCCTAATAAAACACCAAAGTTTCTTCTGGGCCTTGACAGAGTAGATGCTGTGGGGATCTACTTCTGGCTTTTAAAGCAGACCAAGGCAGGCCAGCAGCACGGTTCAATTCCCGTACCAGCCTCCCCGCACAGGCGCCGGAATGTGGCGACCAGGGGCTTTTCACAGTAACTTCATTTGAAGCCTACTTGTGACAATGAGCGATTCTCATTCTCATTGTGGGGAATTCCAGAACTATGAAGCACATGATAAAAATAAGAGGTCTCCCATTTAAGACAGGGATGACGAGGACATTCTTCTCTCAGAGGATCGTTATAGCCCGTGGAATTCTGTTTCCCAGAAAGATGTGAGCATTGAATATTTTTAAGGCAGAGTTAGATAGATTTTTGGTTGCTAAGGGACTCGAAGGCACAGCAGGTAGACAGAAAAGCAGAGTTGATGTCGTAGTCAGATCAGCCATGATCGTTATCAAATGGTGGAGCTGGTTTGAGGGGCTAACTCCTCCTTTTAATTCATATGTATGTTCACATGTAAATATGCATAGGTGTAATCAGAGAAAACTGGACAAAAAACACAGAAAAGTAGATTGATGAAGCGGTGATTAAAAGTATGAATTAAAAACACATCAGATCCTGTTGGGACGTGACAGTGTAGCATTGCACAGTGGTTAGCACTGTTGCCTCACAGTGCTAGGGACCCGGGTTCAATTCGCCCCATTGGTGACTGTGTGTGTGGAGTTTTCCTGCTATCCCCGTATCTGCGTGGGTTTCCTCCGGCTGCTCCGGTTTCCTCCCACAGTCCAAATATGTGCAGGTTAGGTGGATTGGCCATGCTAAATTGTCCCTTAGCATCCAAAGATGTGTTGGTTAGGTGGGGTTACGAGGATAGTGTAGGGGAGTGGGCCGAGATAGGGTGCTCTTTCAGAGGGTCACTACAGGCTTACTGGGCCCAATGGCCTCCTTCTGCTCTGCAGAGATTCTCTGGATGCTGAGGGGATGTTTCCCCTTTTGGGAGAGACTAGAAGTCTCCCATTTAAGGCCGAAACGATGAGGAACTTGTGTCTGGAATTCTCTGCCCAGAGAACAGTGGAGTGTTGGTCTTTGAATACATTCAAAGCGGGGATAGATTTTTTGATTGATGAGGGAGTGAAAAGTTCTGGGAAACAGGCAAGAAAGTGGAGTTGAGGCCACATCTGCTCTTACTGACTGGTGGAGCAGCTTTGAGGGGCAAAGTGACTCACTGCTGCTCCTATTTCTTCTGTTCTACAGACAAAAGTGTTGGAGAGATCACACTTTAATGAGTGGCCACTAACAGAATTGAAAAATAGTTGATTAAATGAATAGGCTTGGGAATGGCAGCTGGATATTACTAATGACAAGAGACGACAGCCAATAAACTTACATTCAATGAAAGTGTGTCCATTAGCAAAAGTGACAATGGTAAAAGACCAGTCTCTGATTGCTGATACTGCACTTCCCGTCAATATGAAACTGTTATCTCTGAAATAAATCACATCCTAAGACACATCGCAAGAGTTATTCAAAGTTTTCAATCACCATAGTAGGAACATCATGTGTAGCATTGGGTATCTTACCATTCAAATGACATTGATGCATTGGTAAGGATTCCGAGAACGAGTGCAAGGAACAGCATAAAGCTCTAAATTATAAGTAGACGCTTATTGGGCTGAAAATATGTTAGTTGGAGTGAACTCATTTCTAAGGACAAACGTACAGATCTTTAAAAGGTGGTTGTGGGGGAAGATTGTTTGGCTGACGGAAATTTGGGGAGGGTGATGAAGTCGCAAACAACAGAGATCAAACTGTGAATGCACAATAAACCTCTGCGCAAGCACCTTGTAAAATCTTAATACACTTACAATCAGAGTATCATAGAACTTACAATGCAGTAGGAGGCCATTCAGCCCATCGAGTCTGCACCGGCCCGTGGAAAGAGCACCTTACCTAAGCCCATCGCTCCACCCTTTCCCCATATTCCAGTAACCCCACCCAACCTTTTTTGGGGGCACTAAGGGCACTTTACCATGGCCAATCCACCGAACCTGCACATCTTTGGACGGTGGGAGGAAACCGGAGCACCCGAAGGAAACCCACACAGACACGGGGAGAACGTGCAGACTCCAGACAGGCAGTGATCCAAGCCGGAAATCGAACCTGGGACCCTGCAGCTGCGAAGCAACTGTGCTCACCATTGTGCTACCGTGCCGCCCCTTATTGAATTCTTTTTCTACCTCTATTGAGAAGAAACTTTCTTTCATTAACAAACACGTGAGATTGTAGGCCATCATCCCTGCCAAGGTCATGTCTCCAGTACAGGCTCTGAAACAAGACCTTTGTAACCTGGAGAATTTCTTACCATGACCTATACAAAAGGTTAAGCAGAATGTCCCAGCAGGTGGTGAGCCACAAGATGGACTTCCAACAGAAGCAGGAAGGAATACCTTGAATGTCTTTCCCTTGCTGATACACAAATGAATGAATGATTGACATAAGGCTCCCAGAACAGCTTGGAAGACGGAAAGATCACTTCAGATAGGAGAGAATTTCTCGAGGTGTGCTGGCTCTGGCCTAACACCAAGGTTGGCGCAAGAGCACTTTGGGACGGAGAAGCCTTTTCAAAGTGATCCATGCTGGCTTTGGCTAGCTGAAGAAGACTGAAGAAAACAGAAGAAGCTGACTCATCCAGTAATGGAGATTTGCTTCATCTGTCCCATTTGTCCAATCCAGGATCTGACAGCCATCCCAGGGAGGCTGCACTGTCAACCATGGGGATCAACATCCCACACTTCCCCACCCCTTCAACTAAGCCAGGAGCAGTAAACTGTTTTCAGCTGTAACGGGTCATATGTATTTTCTGCCTATTTAACTGATGTATAGTACCTAACTTGTTCCTTCTTAATAAATTGCTTTAAAACATGACTTAATCACCTTATTGTGTAATCTGTAATTCCTAAAGTCTGACAGCAAGCAATGGTCCATATTTGGTGCACAATTGCACAGTGGTTAGCACTGTTGCTTCACAGCAGCAAGGACTTTGGTTCGATTCCCAGCTAGGGTCACTGTCTGTGTGGAGTTTCCACGTTCTCCCCGTGTCTGCGTGGGTTTCCTCTCTCAAGTCCCGAAAGACATGCTTGTTCGGTAATTTGGGCATTCTGAATTCTCCCTATGTGCACCAGACAAGCGCCGGAGTGTGGCGACTAGGGGCTTTTCACAGTAACTTCAAAGAACAAAGAACAAAGAAATGTACAGCACAGGAACAGGCCCTTCGGCCCTCCAAGCCCGTGCCAACCATGCTGCCCGACTAAACTATAATCTTCTACACTTCCTGGGTCCGTATTCCTCTATTCCCATCCTATTCAGGTATTTGTCAAGATGCCCCTTAAATGTCACTATCGTCCCTGCTTCCACGACCTCCGCCGGTAGCGAGTTCCAGGCACCCACTACCCTCTGTGTAAAAAACTTGCCTCGTACATCTACTCTAAACCTTGCCCCTCGCACCTTAAACCTATGCCCCCTAGTAATTGACCCCTCTACCCCGGGGAAAAGCCTCTGACTATCCACTCTGTCTATTCCCCTCATAATTTTGTAGACCTCTATCAGGTCGCCCCTCAACCTCCTTCGTTCCAGTGAGAACAAACCGAGTTTATTCAACCGCCCCTCATAGCTAATGCCCTCCATACCAGGCAACATTCTGGTAAATCTCTTCTGCACCCTCTCTAAAGCCTCCACATCCTTCTGGTAGTGTGGCGACCAGAATTGAACACTATACTCCAAGTGTGGCCTAACTAAGGTTCTATACAGCTGCAACATGACTTGCCAATTCTTATACTCAATGCCCCGGCCAATGAAGGCAAGCATGCCGTATGCCTTCTTGACTACCTTCTCCACCTGTGTTGCCCCTTTCAGTGACCTGTGGACCTGTACTCCTAGATCTCTTTGACTTTCAATACTCTTGAGGGTTCTACCATTCACTGTATATTCCCTACCTGCATTAGACCTTCCAAAATGCATTACCTCACATTTGTCCGGATTAAACTCCATCTGTCATCTCTCCGCCCAAGTCTCCAAACAATCTAAATCCTGCTGTATCCTCTGACAGTCCTCATCGCTATCCGCAATTCCACCAACCTTTGTGTCGTCTGCAAACTTACTAATCAGACCAGTTACATTTTCCTCCAAATCATTTATACATACTACAAACAGCAAAGGTCCCAGCACTGATCCCTGCGGAACACCACTGGTCACAGCCCTCCAATTAGAAAAGCATCCTTCCATTGCTACTCTCTGCCTTCTATGACCTAGCCAGTTCTGTATCCACTTTGCCAGCTCACCCCTGATCCCGTGTGACTTCACCTTTTGTACTAATCTACCATGAGGGACCTTGTCAAAGGCCTTACTGAAGTCCTATCAAGTTAGTGAGACACGACCTGCCCTTCACAAAACCATGCTGCCTCTCACTAATACGTCCATTTGCTTCCAAATGGGAGTAGATCCTGACTCGAAGAATTCTCTCCAGTAATTTCTCTACCACTGAAGTAAGGCTCACCGACTTGTAGTTCCCTGGATTATCCTTGCTACCCTTCTTAAACAGAGGAACAACATTGGCTATTCTCCAGTCCTCCAGGACATCACCTGAAGACAGTGAGGATCCAAAGATTTCTGTCAAGCCCTCAGTAATTTCCTCTCCAGTCTCCTTCAGTATTCTGGGGTAGATCCCATAGGCCCTGGGGACTTATCCACCTTAATATTTTTTAAGACGCCCAACACCTCATCTTTTTGGATCTCAATGTGACCCAGGCTATCTACACACCCTTCTCCAGACTCAACATCTACCAATTCCTTCTTTTTCGTGAATACTGATGCAAAGTATTCATTTAGTACCTCACCCATTTCCTCTGGCTCCACACATAGATTCCCTTGCCTATCCTTCAGTGGGCCAACCCTTTCCCTGGCTACCCTCTTGCTTTTTATGTACGTGTAAAAAGCCTTGGGATTTTCCTTAACTCTATTTGCCAATTACTTTTTGTGACCCCTTCTAGCCCTCCTGACTCCTTGCTTAAGTTCCTTCCTACTTTCCTTATATTCCACACAGGCTTCGACTGTTCCCAGCCTTTTAGCCCTGACAAATGCCTCCTTTTTCTTTTTGACGAGGCCGACAATATCTTTTGTTATCCAAGGTTCCCGAAAATTGCCGTATTTATCCTTCTTCCTCACGGGAACATGACGGTCCTGAATTCCTTTCAACTGACACTTGAAAGCCTCCCACATGTCAGATGTTGATTTGCCCTCAGACATCCGCCCCCAATCTAGGTTCTTCAGTTCCCGCCTAATATTGTTATAATTAGCCTTCCCCCAATTTAGCACATTCATCCTAGGACCACTCTTATCCTTGTCCACCAGCACTTTAAAACTTACTGAATTGTGGTCACTGTTCCCGAAATGCTCCCCTACTGAAACACCTACCACCTGGCCGGGCTCATTCCCCAATACCAGGTCCAGTACCGCCCCTTCCCTAGTTGGACTGTCTACATATTGTTTTAAGAAGCCCTCCTGGATGCCCCTTACAACCTCTGCCCCGTCTAAGCCCCTGGCACTAAGTGAGTCCCAGTCAATATTGGGGAAGTTGAAGTCTCCCATCACCACAACCCTGTTTTTACTCTTTTCCAAAATCTGTCTACCTATCTGCTCCTTTATCTCCCGCTGGCTGTTGGGAGGCCTGTAGTAAACCCCCAACATTGTGACTGCACCCTTCTTATTCCTGATCTCTACCCATATAGCCTCACTGCCCTCTGAGGTGTCCTCCCGTAGTACAGCTGTGATATCCTCCCTAACCAGTAGTGCAACTCCACCACCCCTTTTACATCCCCCTCTATCCCGCCTGAAACATCTAAATCCTGGAACGTTTAGCTGCCAATCCTGCCCTTCCCTCAACCAGGTCTCTGTAATGGCAACAACATCATAGTTCCAAGTACTAATCCATGCTCTAAGTTCATCTGCCTTACCCGTAATACTTCTTGCATTAAAACTCTGCACTTCAGGCTACCAGACCCGCTATGTTCAGCAACTTCTCCCTGTCTGCTCTGCCTCAGAGCCACACTGTCCCTATTCCCTAGTTCTCCCTCAATGCTCTCACCTTCTGACCTATTGCTCCCCAGCCCACCCCCCTGCCATACTAGTTTAAACCCTCCCGTGTGACACTAGCAAACCTCGCGGCCAAGATATTTGTGCCTCTCCAGTTTAGATGCAACCCGTCCTTTTATATAGGTCACACCTGCCCCGGAAGAGCTCCCAGTGGTCCAGATAACGGAAACCCTCCCTCCTACACCAGCTGTTTAGCCACGCGTTTAGCTGCTCTATCTTCCTATTTCTAGCCTCATAGAATTTACAGTGCAGAAGGAGGCCATTCGGCCCATCGAGTCTGCACCGGCTCTTGGAAAGAGCACCCTACCCAAGGTCAACACCTCCACCCATCCCCATAACCCAGTAACCCCACCCAACACTAAGGGCAATTTTGGACACTAAGGGCAATTTATCATGGCCAATTCACCTAACCTGCACATCTTTGGACTGTGGGAGGAAACCGGAGCACCCGGAGGAAACCCACGAACACGCGGGGAGGATGTGCAGACTCCGCACAGACAGTGACCCAAGCAGGAATTGAACCTGGTACCCTGGAGCTGTGAAGCAATTGTGCTATCCACAATGCTACCGTGCTGCCCTCACTGGCACGTGGCACAGTGAGTCATCCCGAGATTACAAATCTAGACGTCCTGTCTTTTAACTTTCTGCCTAGCTCCCTGAACTCCTGCTGCAGGACCTCATGCCCCTTCCTGCCTATGTCGTTAGTACCAATATGTACAACGACCTCTGCCTGTTTGCCTTCCCCCTTCCGGATGCCCTCTACCCGTTCGGAGACATCCTGGACCCTGTCACCAGGGAGGCAACATACCATCCTGGAGTCTCTTTCACGTCCACAGAAGCGCCTATCTGTGCCCCTGACTATAGAGTCCCCTATTACTAGTGCTCTTCTGCGCTTTGACCCTCCCTTCTGAACATCAGAGCCAGCCATGGTGCCACTGCTCTGGCTGCTGCTGTTTTCCCCTGATAGGCTATCCCCCCCGACAGTATCCAAAGGGGTATACCTGTTCGAGAGGGGGACAACCACAGGGGATTCCTGCACTGACTGCCTGCCCTTTCTGGTGGTCACCCATTTCTCTGCCTGCACCTTGGGTGTGACCACATTTATATAACTGCGATCTATGACACTTTCCGCCACCTGCATGCTCCTAAGTGCATCCAATTGCTGCTCCAACCGAACCATGCAGACTGTGAGGAGCTCCAGTTGGGTGCACTTTCTGCAGATGAAGCCATCCGGGACGCTGGAAGCCTCCCGGACCTGCCACATCTCACAGTCAGAGCACTGCACCCCTCTAACTGACATTGCGTCAATTAATTAGTAAATTAAAATTAAAAGTTAAAAAAAAAAAGTTACTGTTAACTATCTGTTTCCTAGCACTAGATTTCTACCATAAATGTGAAAGCTAAATATAGTACTCTCCGATCTCTGGCTTAGATACCCCTCTAAATTATAATTAAGTAATTATGTTTAATTAGTTACCAATGCTTAATTTTTTTAATTTAGTGTAGATTCCCAACCAGCCGCTCAGGTCACAGCTTTTCTGTGATGTCACTTCAGTCCCCCCCCCCCACACACACAATTTGAAAAAGTAATAAAAGTAAAAATGAGTAAAAATCACTTACTTACCTTCTGAGGGTCTTAGATGTTCTCAGGTTCTCTCCCTGACAGAGACTGCTCCTCCTCCTCCGAACGGCTCCCAAAACTAGGCCGCAATCTTTTTAAATCTCCGCTCCGACTCGCTGCTCCCGCGCTTTTTAAATCTCCGCTCCGACTCGCAGCTCCCGCCCTTTTTAAATCTCCGCTCCGACTCGCAGCTCCCGCGCTTTTTAAATCTCCGCTCCGACTCGCAGCTCCCGCGCTTAAATCTCCGCTCCGACTCGCAGCTCCCGCGCTTCTTAAATCTCCGCTCCGACTCGCAGCTCCCGCGCTTCATTGCAGTGTTAATGTAAGCCTACTTGCGACACTAATAAAGATTATTATTATTTTAAATCTGGGTTTGGGAGAAGCAATCCTACTTTGCTTGGCTCCATAATCTTTACGTTGACAGCCTGTAGCAGTCCTTTTGTAGACCTTTCTGTGCAATCAGTTGGTACCACTAGCTAGGGTCGAGCAAACAAATGCTGCATAAAGTGCCTGTACAGATGTTTAGGTGGAAATCCAATTGCACGTGTCAAAAGTGGTCATGGACCCCTATTTCCTTGCAAATATCAGTATGGTTGGCGGCGTCTTTTCAGAGCCTTGCAGCTCCTGCTTACAATTTTAGAATAATGACAGGGTAGTGACAAGCCTTAAAGTGAAAGGCTGTGACACTGACTGGGTGTGACGCTGTTTAATTTAGCACTAATTGTGCATGCTGCTCATTTGTGACTTTGAGAGTGTAGAATCCCTAACTTTCCATAAAGCGATGGAATTTGTGGCAGCACAAAGGTATGATCGATAATCCCCTGGACTTTTGGGAAATGTGCCATTTAATGGAATTGCTCATGCTGCTGTCAATGGCCCATGGGAATGACGATAAATTATGTAGCTCAAGCAAAGAATGCAGCTGGATGCACTGTTGATTTATGATGGCTGCAGGGAAGCTTGAAATGACCCAGTGCACAAAATCTGAATACGAATGTGACTTTTTACACCCAGTGACCACCGCTGTCGTTGGTGGTGGGGTTTGGCTGTCGGTGAGATAGCAACACATGGTGTAGTATGGTTTGGGGATACTAAGTGCCTTGGATGTATCCCAGTGTTGGGACCCATCTCGTCTCCATTCAAAAATATAGCTACAAATTCCTGGGGGAAAAGCCGTGGTCATTGCAAGAGCGTGAATCAATAAAGGGAAGTACCACGGCAATTGCCTCAGAAATGATTGAAAGATGTTAGTGGTAATGGGAAAAAAATTATGGTACAAGAAAAGCCTCAGCAATTTCCAGATAATATGTCAATCTGATTCCTGAATGGGTTTTGGTGTGGAGTTTGGTTCCTCGCAACCCTGGGCACACAGCTTATGTGGACAACGAAAGGGAATGTGAAATGGACACAATGGATGGAAAACGACGCAGATATCATCATGTTATTAAATCCTGATAGGCGTACATTAGCTTGTTGCACCAAAACAATTCCAACTGGATCAGAACTGCCGACACAAATTTAAAAATTAAATCCAATACAACTATTTTTCCAATTCCGATACCAATTTTATGTCCAAAGATCAGACACGCCTGATCAGAAATCTACCCAATGAAGATGAGTGTCAGTGGATTTGAAATGACATTGTGCCCAGATCAGAAACAATGGCGGCAGTTTTGAGCCCGCACTAGCCGCACGAGGGATCGGCGATGCGAGCGCAAAATCCAGAGGGAACCGGAAAACGTTAATATCTCCGGCGAGATTCGATTTCCGATTTTCAACCCCCCTTCTGGCAGAGCAACGCAAAATGCGCCGCGGGAACCCGCGAGCCTCATTTTAATACATTAGCATGTCATTAGCGAGCACTGACTCCGGGACCTCACTCCCTCGCATGAATATTCATCAGGCCCTGGCGTGGTGTCATGCTGGCACCAATTACAACAGTTTTACATAAACGTAAACCTGCCGACCTCAACTCCAAAGGAGATTTTTGAGGTAAGCGCTCAGGCAGCCATCACCGTCCAGGATGTTGTAAGCTTAGGGGACACAGGAGAGGATGCGGAGGACACATATAAGTTCAACTTTGTCGCGAACTCAGGGGCAGAGGTCGATTGCTGGCCTTACCTACCCGTCATGCAGGGCAACCCCTGTTTTAAGGGGGTCTGGAGGCTGGCATGCAGGCAGTGCATCTCGTGCCCTCTTTCTGGTCTTGTGTCCAAATCACCATTGAGGGAATGCTTCCTTAGTGGGAGCTGGAATGTGGGTGAGAGGAGGTGAATACACAAGGTCAGCTCTGGGGCAACTGCAAGGTTATTAGGTGGAGCTCCATGAGAGGGCAGGCTGCAGGGCAAAGTTGGGGGCTCAGGAGTGGGGTACATCTCTGTCACATGAGGCACGAAGACCCTCTCACTGGGGGGAGGACAACTGAAGTGTGCGTTGAATCCCACACTCAGGCAGCACGTTGAGGACAAAGGCGTTCAGCTGCAGAGGAGTTCAAATCCACTTGTCTGGGAAGTTTGAGTATGAGAAATTAGTGTTGGGGGGGGGTGGAATGGGGTGCTGGGGTGGGTGGAATGGGGTGTTGGGGTGGATGGAATGGGGTGTTGAGGTGGGTGGAATGGGGTGTTGGGGTGGGTGGAATGGGGTGTTGGGGTGGGTGGAATGGGGTGTTGAGGTGGGTGGAATGGGGTGTTGGGGTGGGTGGAATGGGGTGTTGGGGTGGGTGGCTGTGACTGATGGAAGGTTTGTGAACTCTGTATCCCTTGTAACCTGGGAGAAGGAGGGTGCCCTCTGGGGATGTGCTTGTCATGCTAATTACAGATTTCACTTGAATCAGCTGTGCCTCGACTGCAAAGGAGGCAATCATTTGCCTGAAATTCTCTTACTCCTCCCTGACTAGTCAATTGTACCACATAATTTTTTTTGATTTGATTTTGATTTAATTTATTATTGTCACATGTATTGGTATACAGTGAAAAGTATTGTTTCTTGCATGCTGTACAAACAATGCATACCGTACATAGGGAAGGAAGGAGAGACTGCAGAATATAATGTTACAGTTATAGCAAGGTGTAGAGAAAGGATCAACTTAATACGAGGTAGGTCCATTCAAAAGTCTGATGGCAGTAGGGAAGAAGCTGTTCTTGAGTCGGTTGGTACGTGACCTCAAACTTTGGTATATTTTTCCTGACGGAAGGAGGTGGAAGAGAGCATGTCCTGGGTGAGTGGGGTCCTTAATTATGCTGGCTGCCTTTCTGAGGCAGCGGGAATTATAGCTAGAGTCAATGGATGGGAGGCTGGTTTGCGTGATGGATTGAGCTACATTCACAACCTTTTGTAGCTTCCTGCGGTCTTGGGTAGAGCAGGCTCCATACCAAGCTGTGGTACAACCAGAAAGAATGCTTTCTATGGTGCATCTGTAGAAGTTGGTGAGGGTCGTAGCTGACATGCCAAATTTCCTCAGTCTTCTGAGAAAGTAGAGTCGTAGAATTTGCAGAGCTAAACATCAGTGCCACTGATAGGGGCCACATTCACAACCCTTCGGAAGTGTTGGCCCCAAGCATAGAACTCCAATGCTCACATGAACATTGACATTGCACAGATAACACTGATGTGTAACCCGATGCAAGGTGTGATGCTGATGTCTGTCATCACTCACCCTTTTCAAGGTCATTATGGGAACATCTTTTAGATCCCCAATGAGGATATAGACATGTCCCATGCATCCACTCAATTGCCCTTTCACCGAATGCCAGGGTTGGGAGTGGGGGGATGATGGTGGAGGAATAGTGTAAGGGGTTGAGAGGGGCAATTGTGGGAAAGTGGCTATAGTGTGAGCAGGGAGTCTTTGTGGAGCAGTACTCACCAAGGGGGAAGTGTATGGGTGGATATCCCAGGGCGTGAATGGCCAAGGGTCACGATTCTGGGGCGGGATTCTCCCAATGGGCGGCTGAGTGCCGACGCTGGAGTAAAAACGGGAGTGTTTTACTCCGGCGTCTGCGCCCGTTCCGGGACCCCATTCTGCGGCCCACAGGGGGCTGGGACAGCGTGGAGCGGCCTCCGCCACTCCGGCTGCCGATCCTGGCCTGAACCCAGCGGCGCGAGGTCCGCGCATGCACAGTTGGGCCGGCGCCAACTAGAGCATGCGCAGTGGCCTTCATCCCTGCGGCGGCCCCGGCGCCCAATGGCGCAGGGCGACAGGAGCCGGCGCGGAGGAAAGGAGGCCGGGGTGCAGAGAGGCCGGCACACCGATGAGTGGGCCCCGATCGCAGGTCAGGCCACTCCGGAGGCACCCCCCCGGGGTCGGACCCCCCCTCCCCCATCACAGGCCGCCCCCGGACCCATCAATGTCGAAGTCCCGCCGGCCCAGAGCAGGTTCGAACGGCGCCGGCGGGACTCTCCGTTTTGTTGACGGCCGCTCGGCCCATGCCAGCCCGGGCCGGAGAGTCGGCCCATACCCCGACCGGCGCTGCGCCGACCACGGTGGCGCATTGCGGAGAATTGCGTCCCGGCGTCTGGGCGGCGTGGCGCGATTCGCACGGTGCCGCGCCGATTCTCCGACCCAGCGGGGGATCGGAGAATTCTGCCCCTGATTCCTCAACACTCACTTTGATATTCTCTTCTGTTCAGTGAATGAGTCTGGAGAATGATGGAACCTGTTGAGTTGGCTATTCTACTCATAGTGATGGAGACATTGACATGCCGCTGCATAGGGCCAGGACCAGCACACTGCAGAGGAGGGGGAGGCTGGGCCCAAAGCTCTTCCGGGAGGTGGTGGAACCATGTAGAAGACAATACCGGCAGAGAGTTTTCCGACGTCGGACATCCTACATGCTCCTCTCATCCTCAGCGATTTAATTGACCTCCTGCTTGACAGAGAGCTGAAGGCATCGTGCCAGTGAACGGGCTTATCATGGGGTCCAGAGATGCTGGACGACCTCTCATCTGCTACAGCACCCCCCCCCCCCCCCCACTTCGAGGTTACGGTTCTGGTGTTTTCCTACGAGGTGGGGCAGCCTCCCTACACTTTGTCAGACCATGGGCTCCTCATCACTGCAGAAGAGTGGAAGAAATGAGAGGCCTGAGTGTTGTTGCTGAGGTCAGGAGAAGAGGGGAGCCAGTAGCTGCGCGTCTTTACTGAGCTATTGGTGGGAGAGGTCGGTGAGACACAGCACTGCCATTTTCACATTTTCACACTCTATAGGGATGAAGCACTGATGGAGAATGGTGTAATGAAAGGAGAGGGTAGAAGATCTGCCAGTGAACATGGAAATATTTAATACAAGAGCTATATTACAATGGTGACCTATCTCTACTGGTGCCTACGTTCACCCGCTAGGTGCCTACAGTTTCTTTCTCTTCCTCACCCTATCACTATGTCTAGGTGCATTTCCAGGATCTGCAGCTGAGAGTGAGAGGTCCGCTGCCTTCCACGTTCTGTTGCCTGAGTGACCTTGACGGGAATCTCCTGGGATGCCTGTAACTTAATGGTCTGGTTCACTTTTGGGCAGCACGGGTGTTGCAGTGCTACTCTCCTCGGTGTGCTGGGTTGGAGGTGTGTCTCTGACAAGGAGGGGGCTGTCAGACCCTGAGCATCCCCTGGGTGGTGGGACTAGGGCTGTGCTTCTGCTGATCCTCTTCCCTTCGGGAGTCTGCAGGCCCCTGTGCTCCTCCATGGGATCGAGGGGCTGCTGGAGTGAGAGCAGAAGCCTCACCTCTGACATACACACTCATGGATTCCCGCTCGTTCCTGCACCATGCAGTTGAAGCCCTGCACCATGGAACTTATGCCCTCAGCCATGGAGGTCAAGAGCTGAGCCATGGAGCAGACATTCCCCGCCACGGCGTGTACCTCCTGCACCAAGGCCTCCACTGCAGACACCACCCTTGTTGACTTTGTTGTATAGGAGTGATGGCATCATCACCTCAGACAGAAGTAAATGGGACTCCTCCAGTCAACCTTGCACTATGAGGAGAGATGTTGTCATCCCTTCCTGATTCTTGGACTCTGCCATTGCAGTTCCAGGAGTTCTGAAATGATTGGACCCAGGGGCACGGCATCGACCAGGGACTCAGCTGAGTCCTGGGCTCCGGCATCATTCCGAGTGCCGGTTCCCCGGGATGCTCCTTCCTCCGCCGACTGTGGACCTTTGATTGTGAGGTGGTCACCAGTGAGTGAGCCAGAAGCCGGCCTACTATTTAAGCCCACCAAGGTGTGAGCATCTGCATTGGGGAGGGTGTGGGTAACACCTGTGATGCCTATTCTGTGCTGGTGTCCGGGATGCCTCACTCTGAGCAGCTCCTGTCTGTGGTCGCCAAGGGGCATGAGGATGGTCCGGGCTGGTTGACTGATTGTCCTGCAAGGGAAGGGAGATGGCATCTGTATATCGGGGGGATAAATGGTGGGAAAATGTTAACTCATCTGAGGCTTGAAGAATGACTGTGTGTCCTGAGGGTTCTCACTTTTACCTGCATCCCTCCCATCAGCCTCTGCTCAGGCGCAGTCTTTTCCTCCCCTGCCAAAGTAGGTGAGGCAGCTGAGCTCACCCATGAATCCGGGTGGCTGCGCCCGCTCATGCCAGTTATGCTCGAGTTTGTCCTGCAATGAGACAGATGGGGAGAGTGTAGACGGGAGCCCTACCAGTTCAGATGGTAAGCAGGCATGGCACGCGTGAGACTTGAGTGGGAGCGTGATTGTCATTCATATTTTTGTGGCACTGTTGCCCCACCCTGCAGTGAGCTGGTGCTGACTAGGGCTGCCATTGTCTCCCAGGCGGGGATGGTCAATTAGCCGGATGGATGTCTGCGTGACCGTGGATTGAGAGCATCCCACCTCTACTGCATACCATCCAAAGCCTGGTCAGTGCTCCCTCTGTGAAACGCGGTGCTGGCTTCCTCGAATGGATCTGGAACAAGTACTGGGGAGGTGTTTATGTGGAGCTCCCTACTGATTCTGAGATTAGGGTGCCCCGGGCCGAGCAAATCAGCGGGAGGCCGCCACGGATGCGGCGTGATTCAGGTGGCAAAAAAGAAATTGTAAAAGAGGTTCAATATTCCGTGAGATTTCCCACCGACTGCGCCGGCAGGGCCCGCACAGATTTTCTCACCGGACCCAACACTTTGCTAAATTTTTTCCGCCGTTAATGTGTTCCCAATGCCTTCGACCATTCATTTAACAGAGGAGCTAACTTATTTACTAATTTCAAGACTTTTTTTTCTTTCCGTGTTGTTTCTCTTTTATTCATCTACCTTTTAGTGTCAGAGAATGTATTTCCAGGCACCACAAATCTGCATTATGCATTTTAGGTGCTTGACTGTTCAAGAATTCAAGAAAACCCTGTCAGATATTCATGGACTTGGCGACTTCTAGCTTAATTAAAACTTTATTTCAGATGTCCATGCTCCTGTTTCGATGCACTGTGAAACATAATGAGGCAGGAATTATTTGCATTTCAGGCATTTTACATGTGTAAAGTAGCGCCAGGCGTTCTAATTTGGCAGTGAGATATTGGTCTCCATTGCTACTTTCATGCCTACAAAGCTTTCGATGACCCAGGTGGATGGGGTTCATTATGGAAACAATCTTCAATGATGGTTCCACATTCAGCAAACAACTTCCAAAGTAAACAGTGTTCTCAGATTTCTGAGGAGGCATCTGGAGTTTGCAACAAAAACATCAACAGTTATTCGTTGCCAAATGCTTTGTTTGTCCAAGTAGGCACATTGTGTGAGTGGGATCTATGTATGGTGGGAGGTATAAACAAGATTGAAATGGTCCAAAGATGTGCTGAACGCTTCTGGAGAAATCAGAATCGGAAATACACCAGTGTCACATTTTCGACCGGAAATTTGGAATGGGAACCATTCCCCGAAGGAGGGGGAAAATAGCCTGACCATGGTCTATAAAATATGAATAGGTTGGGCGGAATTGACAGAAACAAATACCTAGTGCCATACAACAACTACACAACATGAGGTAGCCATCCATACAAACGACAAAGTCCATGGGGTGGATTCTCCGTCGCTGGGATTTTCTGTTGTGCCAACAGCGCACCCATGCCCCCGGGTTTCCCGGCGATGTGAGGTGACCACAATGGGAAATCCCACTGGCAGGGTGGTGGGAACGGAAAATCACGGCTCGCCACCCAGGAATATGCAGCTGGCGGACAGGAGAATCCCACCCCATTTGTTTACAATACAATGAGCGCAATTTTCCACTTTGTGCTGACTGAGGCAAGAAAATCAGCATGCAGCTCTCCAGCTACACAGCTGAGTTTTCTCTCCAGATAATCCGGCACCCAGTGCAGGAAAGACCTGGAGGCGTAGCCCACGCTGTCACAGTGTCGGGGAAGGGCCTGATAGAGCCGGCAATGCCGTTTCTGTAGGGATTGGGCTGTCCTTTGTGATCTGTGCTAAAAGGAACACAGGCCCCCAACGTGTACTGGGACCCCCTCCACCAGTACCAGGGCAACCCCCCACCACTCATATAGAGAGCCACCCACCATACGCACAAGAGCAACCCCCCCCCCGCAACATGCACATATGGGAAACCCCCCATTGGAGCTCCCCTTCACTGCCCGCTCACAGGAGTTAACTCCTAAAGTGCTATTTGTGCCATGGCTAATGCAGTTTGTCCAACCCCATTACTCTGCAGGTTGCACCATTAGTTTAAAGTTCACTCACCTAAATGGACAAATATTTACCTTCACTGCTGTAAGACCCAGAATAAAAGTGACTTTAACTAGACTTCTTTTTGTAAACTGAAAGTGATTGATTTATTATTATGAAACAACAACTTATTTTTAAAAACAATTTGCATGAAGAATTGTACCCTGGAAGGGTGACTATTTATCCATTATTTAAAATACCCCAACATAGGGCGGCATGTGGCGCAGTGGATAGCACTGGGACTGCGGCGCTGAGGACCTGGGTTTGAATCCCGGCCCTGGGTCCCTGTCTGTGTGGAGTTTGCACATTCTCCCTGTGTCTGCGTGGGTGGCATAGCGGTTAGCACCGTGGCTTCACAGCGCCAGGGTCCCAGGTTCGATTCCCTGCTGGATCACTGGCTCTGAGGTCTGCTACATCTCCGGAAAATGGAGAGGTCTCTCCTGAGATTTGCGATGCTCGTAACGCCTCGCCAGATTTAGCGGAGTCTTGCGAGACCATTAGGCTCATTTAAATATGTGTTCGCGGGATTCGCCCGGCACATTGAACCAAACGGACGTGCATGGGAGACATCGGCAGGGCGCTGTTTACTACCGGTTTCCACAAACTTGGACCAGTCCTAAAGGCACCTGGGGGACTTTCCCAGGTCATTAGAGACCCCCGGGTGGTCAGGGACAGGTGGCATCCTGGTATTCCCTCAGGCACCCGTACACCCGCACCAGTTAGAAGGGAAGGCGATGGTATGCTCCCGGGGACCTCCCCGAGGTTTGGGGCCAGAGGGGGGTCAAAAGGGGTGCTTAAAGTGGGGAACATTTTGGCAGCCAGACAAAATGGCGTCCCGATCGCACGCCGTCTTTCCTGCTGGCGGGTTTCAGCTCACCAGAAGGAAATGACTCGGCAGAGAGAAACTCCCCAGGGCCAAAAGAAAGCGGCAAATGCCGTTAAATAGCAAGAAATTTCTCGGTGCTTCAGCTGCCGAAAAACACCCCGCTAAACACACCCAAAACCGGACATAGATTTTTTTCCGGTTAAATCTCGATCCAGGGGCGTCATTCTCCGACCCCCCGCCGGGTCGGAGAATGGCCGTTGGCCGCCGTGAATCCCGCCCCCGCCCCCGCCGAAGTCTCCGAAGGGAGAAAAGTCGGCGGGGCGTTAATGGCGCCGCTGCCGCGGAGAATGTCACGGGCCTGCGCAAGGCAGCCGATTTTCGGCCTGCCGATATTCTCCCTACCGGATGGGCCGAAGTCCCGTCGACGTGATGACCGTTCACGTCGACGTCAATCAAACCTCCTTTTCATCGGCGTGACCCGGTGCTCCAGGCTCACGCCGACCAGCGAGGAGGTGAGTGACGGCCTGGGGGGTTGGCTCTGGGCAGGAAATGCGTGGCCGCAGACTGATTGCCTGAGGAGAGGTGTGTCTCGGCTTGTGTGTGTGTGCGGCGGGGGGGGGGGGGGGTGGTTAGAGTAGGCTGGGCTCCGGGGGAGTGCCGGGAGGGGGTCCGTGCCGGGGTGGAGGTTGGGGGTTGTGGAGGGGGTCCGTGCCGGGGTGGAGGTTGGGGAGGGGGTCCGTGCCGGGGTGGAGGTTGGGGAGGGGGTCCGTGCCGGGGTGGAGGTTGGGGGTTGTGGAGGGGGTCCGTGCCGGGGTGGAGGTTGGGGAGGGGGTCCGTGCCGGGGTGGAGGTTGGGGAGGGGGTCCGTGCCGGGGTGGAGGTTGGGGGTTGTGGAGGGGGTCCGTGCCGGGGTGGAGGTTGGGGGTTGGGGAGGGGGTCCGTGCCGGGGTGGAGGTTGGGGGTTGGGGAGGGGGTCCGTGCCGGGGTGGAGGTTGGGGAGGGGGTCCGTGCCGGGGTGGAGGTTGGGGAGGGGGTCCGTGCCGGGGTGGAGGTTGGGGGTTGTGGAGGGGGTCCGTGCCGGGGTGGAGGTTGGGGAGGGGGTCCGTGCCGGGGTGGAGGTTGGGGAGGGGGTCCGTGCCGGGGTGGAGGTTGGGGGTTGTGGAGGGGGTCCGTGCCGGGGTGGAGGTTGGGGGTTGGGGAGGGGGTCCGTGCCGGGGTGGAGGTTGGGGGTTGGGGAGGGGGTCCGTGCTGGGGTGGAGGTTGGGGGTTGGGGAGGGGTTCCGTGCCGGGGTGGAGGTTGGGGGTTGGGGAGGGGGTCCGTGCTGGGGTGGAGGTTGGGGCGGGGGGGGGTCCGTGCCGGGGTGGGTGATGGGAGGGCAAATGAGTTGGTCCACCTGGCCAGGTGCCAGCCTCCAACAGTTGGACCCATGCGGTCCATGCCACCTGGCTGGGGGGAGGAGGGGATATGGGCAATGATGACATGTCGTCGTTCCCCTCCCCCCCACCAGGTCGTCATGTTTTCAGATCATCCAGCGATGTTGGCCGCCGTGGTGGCAGCCGCTCATGTCTATGTTGCCCTGGATGAGGAGGAGGAGGAGGAGGAGGAGGAGGAGGAGCGTGCCAGAGAGGCGGCGCAGGCTGCCGCAGAGGGGCAGGCGGCAGCCGCCCAGGCTGGAGGGACACCTGACCGACAGGACGAGGAGGGGGAGGAGGACGTCGCGGCCCCACGGCAACGGAGGCACCCGAGGGCGCCCCGTGTGTACCGGCCCCGGCAGTCATACCAGGACCTCACGGACCGGGAATGCAGGAGGAGACTCCGGATGAGCCGGGAAACCGTGGCACACATCTGCCACCTGCTGGCACACCTGTCACCGCGTGGCACTGGCGGGGGACACCCTCTCCCCGTGTCCGTCAAGGTTACGGTGGCCCTGAACTTTTATGCAACGGGGTCATTCCAGGCACCGAGTGGGGACCTGTCTGGCATATCGCAGACATCGGTGCATCGGTGCATCCGGGCAGTGACAGATGCCCTTTATGCCATGGCGCACCGCTACATCCGCTTCCCCGTGGACCGGGCCAGCCAAGATGCCCGGGCCGTGGGCTTCTCTGCCATTGCCGGGTTCCCCATGGTCCAGGGCGCGATCGATGGGATGCACGTCGCCGTGCGGCCACCTGCAGATAACAGGGCCGTGTTCACTAATAGGAAGGGGACCTATTCGATGAACGTACAGGTGGTCTGCGACCACCGCATGATGATCCTGCACGTCTGCGCCCGTTACCCAGGCAGTGTACACGACTCATTCGTGTTGTCGCGGTCATCCATCCCCGGCATGTACGAGGGACGCCATCCCCGGCTGAGGGGCTGGTTGCTGGGCGACAGGGGCTACCCATTGCGATCGTGGCTGATGACGCCTATACGGAGGCCACGCAATGAGGCGGAGAACCGCTACAATGATGCCCATGTAGCGACAAGGGGAGTGATCGAGAGGTGCTTTGGCGTGCTGAAGATGCGTTTCAGGTGCCTGGACCTCTCTGGGGGCGCCCTCCAGTATCGGTCAGATAGGGTCGGCCGCATCATTGTGGTGTGCTGCGTCCTGCACAACATAGCCCAGCAGAGGGGCGATGTGCCGCAGGCAGAGGAGGGCGGAGTGGAGGAGCAGCAGGAAGAGGCCCAGTCCTCCCCAGATGAGGGGGATGGGGGCAATGGTCAGGGCAGACGGGGTAGACACAGACGGGTGGCTGTCCACCGTTACCGGCTGGCCCAGCGGGCACGGGACAGACTGATAGACGCCCGCTTCACTGACTAGATGGGCGTGGGAATCGGGTAGTATGGCCACAGACCGCACACCATGACAACAGCCGACCACCCACACCCCCCACCCATCCATCCACCCAGCACCATCACCCCCCTCCCCAACCCCACACACCCCACCCGCATGCACACCACCCCCCCACTCCCAATTGCCGATCCACCGGCGGCACAACGGGCCGGGCTCACCCAGTTGCGGGTGGACGCGTGTCTATCGCAGGCCATGGAGAATGATGACAGCCCGCCTCCGATGAGCTCCTGGCTCTACATCGTTGGACTATGTCTGACCCATGGCCACAGTACCACCATCCACCCGGACCATCCCTGCATGCGGCTGTGACACTGCAGCGCACGGTCCCGTCCTCTGCCCGGGGGATGTTGATGGCGGCCCAGGGGGAAGGGGGCAGACTCACCTGGGGCTGAGGTAAGACCACCCCTCACACACACACTTGCGCTCAACGTACATGACACCCCCGCACACTTTGGACAGAGCACAAAGGCAGCTTCGGTAGGTGTAACATTGACTTTAATAACCAAAGGAGTTCATGCACGTGCCCTAGCGCCGAAAACTCATCTGTGCCCTGCACCCGTGCCAACTTACTCAGTGTCTAATTGTTTGGCCTTACGGGCCCTTTGACTACGTCTACGTGGTTCCCCAGACGGTACAGCAGAACTGGAGGTGGACTCCTGTGATTCCTGCCCTCTGACACTGGATCCCTTTGGCGGCCGTTTCCTGGGGCGTCCTGGCCTAGATGTGCCAGGCTGCGGCCCGGGCGACTGGGATGGCGAGCTGCCAGCCTGTCCTGCCCGTTGCCCACCCGATGCACCTGGGACGGAAGGGGGGGAGTCCGAGGTGTCGCGGTGTACCGGGACCTCCCCTACAGAGGGAGCCGGGACGGACCACACCACCTCCTCCTCCCTCGGGGTGCCCGATGGCCCCCAGGCCTCTACATGGGTGGGGGATGCGAACGGACTGGCCATCCGACGCGCCCCCGACATCTGGCGCTGCCAGTCCTGGAGGCCCGTGCTGGTATCGACAGGGGTCTGCAGGTTTGCAGCCATGGAGCCCAGGGGGTTGTCGAACCCTGTCTGCGACAGTGCGACGCCAGCTCGCACATGGCCACTGGCGCCGATGCCCTCAGCGATGGCCTGCTGAGACTGGGCCATGGCCTGCAGAGACTGGGCCATGGCCTGCAGAGACTGGGCTATGGCCTGCTGAGACTGGGCCATGGCCTGCTGAGACTGGGCTATGGCGTTGAGCGCCTCTGCCATCTGGCGCTGGCACTGGCTCATTGCCTCCTGTGAGAGGGCAGCCATTTCCTGGGCCACAGACGCCGCCTGCACGGAAGGCCCCAGGCCTCGCAAACCGTTCCCCATGTCTGACACCGTCGCACCCATTGCCTCCACCGCGGACGCCACCCGTGCGGTGTCAGCCTGGGTGGCACGCATGACCGGGACCACTCCCAGCTCCTGGACGCGGGTGGACTCCTCCACCTGCGACCGCAGCCGCCGCAAGCCACCCGTCACCCTATTCGCTCGTCTCCGTGTCGGTGGTTGCATCGGATCTATGTGTGGGTGTGGTAACTGCAGGAACCCGGGATCCATCTGGGCGGCAGATGTTCGCTTGGCCTGGGCTGCCCTCCGACCGCCCGGTCCCTCTGCTGCTCCTACCTCCACCTGCTGTACCGGGACGGCTGTGTTGTGCGCACCAGTGAGTGTACCAGACGCCTCATCACTAAAGTGCCCAACCGTGGTGAGTGTTTCTGCGATGGTGGAGGGTGTTGGTGACAGCAGTGGCGTTGTGTCGTGCTCTTCGTCCCACTCTGAGTCCATGGCACTTTGGGGTGGGGGTTCGTCTCCACCCATCCACTCTGAGTCACTGTCCGGTATTTCGTCTTCCCGGGTAGGGGTGTCCTGGGTAGTGCTGTCCCGGGTAGTGCTGTCCCGGGTAGGGGTGTCCTGGGTAGTGGTGTCCCGGGTAGGGGTGTCCTGGATAGTGGTGTCCTGGGTAGTGGTGTCCTGGCTCGGATGTGACGGGGGCCTGTGGCTGCCCCCCTCATCGCTGGGTGGTCGCTCCCGCACGTGACGGGGGTGTCGTCTCCCTGTTGCTCCGGGTCTCTCCGTCTCCCGTGGTCTCCGAGGGGCATCCTGCGGGCGTCGCATGCTGGAGGGTTCGGGTCTCTCCGTCTCCCGTGGTCTCCGAGGGGCATCCTGCGGGCGTCGCATGCTGGAGGGTTCGGGTCTCTCCGTCTCCCGTGGTCTCCGAGGGGCATCCTGCGGGCGTCGCATGCTGGAGGGTTCGGGTCTCTCCGTCTCCCGTGGTCTCGGAGGGGCATCCTGCGGGCGGTCTGCATCTGCGGGGATGGGTGCCTGGACGTTTGGTCCTGCGATACACAATGAAGCATGCATGGTTAGACATCAGGCAGTGATCAGGTGATACGGGAGAGGGGGATGTAGGGGAGGGGGGATATGGGGACGGGCTGTTGGTGGCTCACTTGCTCGTGGGGCCCCGACCTCTGCATCAGCAACCTCCCGGTCGTCAGGTCCGCCAGCCAGTTCCAGGGCCCTTTCCTCGTGTACGGTCAGTGGCCTCTCATCAGCGGGCCCTCCTCCAGTCCTCACATGCTCCCTATTGTTGTGTGCGCGCTTCTCCTGGGGGGGGGGGGGGGGGGGGGTGGCAGGGGTAAAAGGCAACAGTGTTAGGCAGGTATATGAATGCACGCCATCGGTTGCGCGTGCATTGCAGAGGTTAAGGTTAGGGCTGGATTCACTTGGGGATATGGGGGATATGGGGGAGGGGGGATATGGGGGAGGGGGATATGGGGGATATGGGGGAGGGGGGATATGGGGGATATGGGGGATATGGGGGAGGGGGGGATATGGGGGAGGGGGGGATATGGGGGAGGGGGGATATGGGGGATATGGGGGAGGGGGGGATATGGGGGATATGGGGGAGGGGGGGATATGGGGGAGGGGGGATATGGGGGAGGGGGGATATGGGGGATATGGGGGAGGGGGGAATATGGGGGATATGGGGGATATGGGGGAGGGGGGGATATGGGGGAGGGGGGATATGGGGGATATGGGGGAGGGGGGATATGGGGGAGGGGGGATATGGGGGAGGGGGGATATGGGGGAGGGGGGAATATGGGGGAGGGGGGAATATGGGGGATATGGGGGATATGGGGGATATGGGGGAGGGGGGGATATGGGGGAGGGGGGGATATGGGGGAGGGGGGGATTTGGGGGAGAGGGGATATGGGGGATATGGGGGACGCTCACCCTGCCTGCTCTGACGAGGTCGTTCACCTTCTTGTGGCACTGGGTGCCTGTCCGTGGTGTCAGGGCCACAGCGGTGACGGCCTCTGCCACCTCCCTCCACAGACGCCGGCTGTGGCGTGGGGCAACTCTGCGGCCGTGCCCGGGATACAGGGCGTCCCTCCTCTGCTCCACCGCATCCAGGAGCGCCTCCACATCGCGTGACTCGAACCTCGGGGCTGAGCGACGGCCAGCCATCAAGTCGGGTGTTGCGGTCGGCTGTTCCGGTCGGGTGGGGGGGAGCTGCGCGGCCTTATGAGCCGTCACGCCGTGCAGCGCGTATGACGCTGCACGGCGTGAACCACTGCGCAAGCGCGGATCCCGTTACGTCGCTGCTAGCCCATTTCGGGCCGCAGACTATCGGCCCATTTTTATGACGTGACGCAAGTGGGATTTGCGCCGTTTTTTGCGCCGATCGGCGGACTTTCCGCCGATAACGGAGAATTTCGCCCCAGGTCTCTGCAGAAAGGAGTTTTGCAGAGTCAGTGGGGACACTGTCGTGATTCACATCAGCATGCCCTCATAAATGGAAAAGTTAACGAGCGGAGATTATCACGAGCGAAGGCTTGATAATTATATTAAAATGTATGGAAATGGGATCCCAACCTTAAAATCATCTTGATAGTAGGATATGGGATCTGGGAGGTTTGGATTTTGGAGAAGGGAGACGATCATAGGAGGTTTTTGATACTGTGGGGGAGTTGGACATGGGGGTGCAAGGTTCGGATATAATGGTGAGTCGGACATCAGGGGGAGAGTTGAACATCGGTGAGGGGTGAGTCAGACATCAGGGAGTGTGGGTCAGATCAGAAGGTGCCGGCCAGGTCGTGGGGTAGGGTGTTGTTTTGGGGGGCCTGTGGTCATTTAGGTCAGGAGGTGTGATTGGGTTGGTGGGGGGCGGAGTCCAGTCGGGTCATGTTGAGGGTGGGGCGGGGAAGCTGCAGAATATCACATCGGAGGGGTATTCTTAGAGGAGCATGTAGGTGGTAATGCCCCATGCGGGGCTTGGTCTGGGTCTTTATAATACAGGTTGAGTATCCCTTATCCAAAATGTTTTCAAGTGCTGATGTGATGTCATGAGTGACAAATCCCACAAGGCTGTTGGGCGATGCGCTGTTCTCAACGTGCGTCACACATGAACAGTTCCTAACGTTGCACACATTTACAGTTCCCAATTGTCCACACACTCGCAGTTCCCAATAGTCCACGTATGCGCAGCTCCCAACGTGTGCTGCTTATGCTGAGTCACGAACGTTCCACACATCCACAGTCCCCCCTGTGTGCTGCACATATGCATGTATTTTGAAATCCGAAAACTTCCAAAATCCGATACACACTTGGCCCCAAGGATTTTCGATAAGGGATTTTCAACCTGTAGTCGCGCTGAAGTTAAAAGAGCTTTATTTTGTGTGGCAAGCTGGCGCAGTGGTTGTCACTGCTGTCTCACGCCGCCAAGGACCCGGGTTTGATCCCGGCTCTGGGTCACTGTCCGTGTGGAGTTTGCACATTCTCCTCTTGTCTGCGAGGGTCTCACCCCCACAACCCAAAGATGTGCAGGCTAGGTGGATTGGCCATGCTAAATTTCCCCTCAATTGAAAAGAAAACTTCCTATTTTCTAACTCTGACTAACTATGGGAGGAATTTCCCGGCTCTGCCACCGGCTGAATGGGAACCCCTGCAACTCATTCACTGACATTGGGGAGGGCAGGCCCTGAAAATGCCATAGACCTCACGGGGACTGGAAGATCTTGCTTTTGGCCAATGACTGTCCACCTTGGCTGCCGGAAATCTAGCTATAAGGGGGACAGAAATTCCTGCCCTATTTACAACTGGCAGAACCATCCAAAGTTAGCGATTTGAATCGCTTTGTCCAATGGTTCCCATCCCAGCATATTTGTGCAGGGGAAGTTGTCATAATATCCACTCATGTATATAATGAGGTGCAGACAGGCAGTGATTGACACACAGGATAATCAATGAACACACACGACACAGAACAACCAATCCCCTGACAGGACACAACCACTATCAAGCCCACAGGGCATTAAGACTCTATCTCTCTCACACGACTCAGCTACTGAGATAGTTAGAGTGCACAAGCCAGTGAGCACCATCTCCATGTGGTAGAGAGCTAGTCTGGTCAAGCCAGTAGGAGGTTATCAGTTAGATTAATAGAGTGTCAACCCACAGCAGATTATGTACAGCAATCAGCAAGTTCAATAAAACAGTGTTGGACCATCTCCTGTGTTGGAAGCCGGTTTCTAGTTTCACTGCATCCAGTTGCAGTCAACGTTGAACCAACTCACTTTACACATCAGAAGTTATCACATCTTCACTGGGGAGCCAGGAAGTTACAGACCGTAGATTTGAAAGCTATGATTCTAA
This sequence comes from Scyliorhinus torazame, assembly GCF_047496885.1. Classification (NCBI taxonomy): domain Eukaryota; kingdom Metazoa; phylum Chordata; class Chondrichthyes; order Carcharhiniformes; family Scyliorhinidae; genus Scyliorhinus; species Scyliorhinus torazame. The sequence goes on from NC_092716.1 coordinate 237,343,274, forward strand.
CACAGGATATACATAAGAAATGTGCTGAAGAATATGCTCCATGAACATGACAAACAGCAGCAAAGAGAACGTCAAGCTCAGCCCATCCATCTATGGTGCAGACACAATCAAGTAAATTGCTAAAGAGATGGACCAATTTCAAGGACTATAAGATATCGAAGCAGAAGTAGGCCATTCAGCCCATCAAGTCTGCTCTGCCATTCAGTGAGCTCATGGCACATCTGACATAATAATCCTCAACTCTATTTTCCTGCCTTACCCCATAACCCGTGATTCTCTCACTGTCTTGAACATACTTAATGACCCAGCCTCGACAGCTCTCTGTGGTAAAGAATTCCACAGATTCACTACCGTCTGAGAGAAGAAATTCCTCCTCATCTCTGTTTTAAATGGGTGATCTTGTACTCTGAAATTATGCCCTCTGGGCCTAGACTCACCCACGAGGAGAAACAACCTCTCAGCATCTACCTCGTCAAAGGCCATGAGAATCCTAAATTTCTTAATAAGTTGCCTCTTATTCTTCAAAACTCCAATGAGTACAGTCCCATTAAAAAATTCCTCCAAAACTGGAATCAACCTAGTTGTAGAAGTGCTGGGTTGCAATGACTAGCAACCAAGTACTTAGAATCATAGAGGTTTAACCTTTAATCTGAGCAGCTCTTGCATGTTGTGTGTCTGCCCGGGCTCCAGCGTGAACTCACGTGCTTCCGCCATGTGACCCCTTTCGCACCCGCATCATCCCAGTGCCCACGTGCCCACCTGATCCAGACTAGTAAACCTTCTCTGGACTGCTTCAAATGCCAGTATGTCTTTCCTTGGAAAAGGGGACCAAAACTGTTCCCAGTGTTCCAGGTTTGGTCTAACTTGTTTTAGCAAGACTTCCCTATTTTTTAATGCTCCATTCGCATTGAAATGAATAGCCTTCCCTATTTTGTCTGCTGAGAGGAGAAAAATATTTTTAAAAAAGAGATGTGGAAAATATATTCCAGGATCAACACTGAGAGATTCACTCAGTGCAAGTGGGCAGGAACAAGAATGGGGAAAGGATGGATACAAGGAATTGCCCAGGCATGATTCGCTCCTTCCTGAGGCATTCACTCACCTGAACTCCTCCGGCATCTTCTGCTCACCAGGTGCATGCTATGGACGATATGGTAGCACAGTGGTTAGCACTATTGCTTCACAGCACTAGGGTCCCAGGTTCAATTCCCGGCTTGGGTCGCTGTCTATACGGAGTCTGCCCTGTCTCCCCGTCTCTGCCTGGGTTTCCTCCGGGTGCTCCAGTTTCCTCCCATAAGTCCCCAAAGACGTGCTGTTAGGTGATTGGGACATTCTGAATTCTCCCTCAGTGTACCCGAACCGGCGCCGGAATATGGCGACTAGGGGCTTTTCAGAGTAACTTCATTGCAGTGTTAATGTGAGCCTACTTGTGACACTAATAAATATTATTATATTATTATATGGCTGGGCAACAGGAGACAGAGAGTACTAGTGGAAGGGAGTTACTCAAAATGGAGAACTGTGACCAGTGGTGTTCCACAGGGATCCGTGCTGGGACCACTGTTGTTTGTGATATACATAAATGATGTGGAGGAAGGTATAGGTGGTCTGATTAGCAAGTTTGTAGATGACACTAAGATTGGTGGAGTAGCAGATAGTGAAGGGGACTGTCAGAGAATACAGCAGAATATAGATAGATTGGAGAGTTGGGCGGAGAAATGGCAGATGGAGTTCAATCCGGGCAAATGCAAGGTGATGCATTTTGAAAGATCCAATTCAAGAGCGAACTATACGGTAAATGAGAAAGCCCTGGGGAAAATTGATGTGCAGAGAGATCTGGGTGTTCAGGTCCATTGTACCCTGAAGGTGGCTGCGCAGGTCGGTAGAGTGGTCAAGAAGGTATACGACATGCTTTCCTTCAGCGGAAGGGGTATTGAGTACAAGAGTTGGCAGGTAATGTTACAGTTGTATAAGACTTTGATTCGGCCACATTTGGAATACTGCGTACAGTTCTGGTCGCCACATTACCAAAAGGATGTGGATGCTTTGGAGAAGGTGCAGAGGAGGTTCACCAGGATGTTGCCTGGTATGGAGGGCGCTAGCTATGAAGAGACGTTGAGTAGATTAGGATTATTTTCATTAGAAAGACGGAGGTTGAGGGGGGACCTCATTGAGGTCTACAAAATCATGAGATGTATTGACAGGGTGGATGGCAAGAAGCTTTTTACAGATTGGAGGACTCAATTACTAGGGGTCACGAGTTCAAGGTGAAAGGGGAAAAGTTTAAGGCAGATATATGTGGACAGTTCTTTACGCAGAGGGTGGTGGGTGCCTGGAACGCATTGCCGGCGGAGGTGGTAGAGGAGGTCACGATAGCGTCATTTAAGAGGTATCGAGACAGATACATGAATGGGCAGGGAGCAGAGGGATACAGATCCTTAGAAAATAGGCGACAGTTTTAGATAGAGGATCTGGATCGGCGCAGGCTTGGAGGGCCGAAGGGCCTGTTCCTGTGCTGTAATTTTTCTTTGTTCTTTGTTATTATTATGGAACATCTGTCGTGAAGGCACGCCATTGTGAAATGGACTGATCTAGCTTTAGCTGCTGTTTGTGGGGCAGAGGTAAAAACCTCTACCACCCTTTGAGTCATAGAGTCATAGATGTTTACGGCATGGAAACAGGCCCTTCGGCCCAGCTTGGCCTTGCCTAAGCTAGTCCTATTTGCCCGCATTTGGCCCATATCCCTCTATACCCACCCTGCCCATGTAACTGTCTAACTCTTTTTTAAAGGAAAAAATTGTACCCGACTCTACCACCGCTTCTGGCAGCTCGTTCCAGATACTCACCACCCTCTGTGTGAAAGAACTTCCCCTCTGGTCTCTTTTGTATCTCTCTCCTCTCACCTTAAACCTATGCCCTCTAGTTCTAGACTACACTACCTTTGGGAAAAGATGTTGACTATCTACTGTCGTGTTATTCACCCTGGCGTAACACGGACTGCAACTGGATGCAGTCGTACTGTAAAGTAGACACCAAACTTAGACATTAGTTCAATACATTTTATTGAACTTCTGAAGCAGTGCACAAAGCTTGCTGTGGGTTGACACTCTACTAACCTAAGTGTGCTAACTATAACTAACTAGACCAGACTAGCTCTGAGCCATGTGTAGAAGGTGCGAACTGATATATACACCCTGACTGTCACTACAGCTGTCATCAGTGGAAAGAGGCAGAGCGCTGATGCCTCGTGTGTTTTATAGTGGGAAACCCCCCTCTCATGTTCTGCCTGTGAATTGGTTGTGTTCTGTCCTGTGTGTTGATTGGCTGTACTGGGTGTCTGTCACTGCCTGCCTGTATCTTATTATGTGCATGAGTGCATATCATGACATCTACCTTACCTATGCTCCTCATTATTTTATGGACCTCTGTAAGTTCACCCCTAAGCCTTCTACCCTCCAGGGAAAAATGTCCCAGCCTCTCCTCAGAGTGAAGAAGTGCTTCCTTACATCTCTCTGAATGTCTGGCCCTAATTTTTACTGTGAGTGTTAAAGTCTGACGCTAGCAAGTGACAGAGGCACTACGGGAGAAACACCTGCAGTTCACCCTCAGAGTTTATAGAAACCTTCCCATCGCTTCTTCAACCAGAGTCTCACATCACGCCGTCAATGAAGGCACAGAAACCTACATCAACACAAATGACGAACAGGGAAAAGGAGCGTACTCGAGAATGGGAGAGGTACCTTCAAAATGAAATTGGAGGGGCAGCCTGCCCCTGTGGGAAAATGGGAAAACCAGTGAATCGAGCATTGAGGAAGCAGATAATTTTATTTGTGTCAAGCAGCATGTGGTAATCTAATTTAGATATACTGCATTAATTAGTCACTCATGGACATAACGTAGATACCATGGAGAACTGAAAGGCAGCTTAATTAAGATGGAATGGACAGAATCCCCCCCCCCCCCCCACCCCCTCCCGAATGTCCCATTTTTCAGTGGGAAAAGTGCGGATGAAAGTTGAAGATTGCCCACAAGGTTTCCCCACACTCTGCCCTCTGGTTGAGCAAATTAGCTTGGGGAGAGTACGTATGGAAAATTCTGGTGTGCATATATTTTTTAAAAATCATCATCAAAGTAGTCAAAAAACGTGTATGCAGAATGAGGCAAGATCTCCCACAAGTGCTCTCTCTCAACACAATTTTACAGTGCAATGTTAGGGCAGGTTGTTACTGAGGACCTGATCTGAAAGGATCATAATATCCTATACTTGGTTAATATTGGAATTCATTTCTTGGAGATAATCTGTAGGAATGATCCATAAGGGGTGGTATGATATATTAATTCAACAGACTTTTATAGACACATTTTATTGCTCTTTCTGTGATTAATGGTGCACTACATCAGTAGTGTTCTAATTAAAAATGATTCAGGCAGTAAATCAGACAGTCTCAACACAATACAATAAACTGTTGCCTTTGCAACTTTGTTAAAGGTCCGCAGTTAATGACCAGCCTCTTGAGGATTTGCTTGTGTTTGCATCCTAATGTCTATTTGGTTTTTCAATATCTCCTGGCCGGCTATTCCAATTGAAGACTTTTTAGCTTCCGAAACCTGTCCATGTAACCTAAACTGGGAAGACATCTGCATTATCCTGGCTGAGATTAATAGGACGCATTTACTGGAGGATTATAGGCTATCAAATCATTGACAGCTGGACTATTTTATTGGACAAGCACATTTGTTTACTTTAACAATACTTTAACAAGAAGTCATCTGAATAAGAATATTAATTAACATCATCTTTCTGGGCCCTGTGTTGCTTGGTAGCTGACTGGAGAGGAAAGTAAACTGTAATTTATTTATTATTCCTAACAGATGGGTGTCTATGCGCAATAGGCGAAATATTGCCATCGTTAAGATTGATGGTTGAGCCATAGAATTTATATGCCTGATCTAATTAACTTTTTGGTCCAAAGTGACCCCCTCCCCTCCCCCACCGGATGTAGACAATCAGTAATGCCATTCAATACCCACACAATGGTAGTGCCACACTACACGATGGAGACTGTGCTCAGTGTGTCAATGGAACTCTGTTTCCACAAGGACTATATTGCGGTCACTTCTGCCATTACTGTCATGGACAGAAGCAACTATGACAAATAGCTTGAGGGTGAAATCAAGTAGATTTTTCCCTCTTGGTTCCTTTGCAAACAGCCGAAGACCCAGGCCGGGATTCTCCGATGTGAGTCTACTCGTCTACCACTGCTAATGAGTACAGAAAATCTAACGCTCAGTTAAATCTCCCATTCGCTGCAGCGAGACCGGAGAATTTGCTGCCATGAATGGATGGAGAATCCCGCCCCTAATCTAGCAGCTAAGTATTTTAGCAGTCAACCAGCTCAGTCAGTCGTCATGCTATTGAGTCATTCTTGGTGATGGGCTTTGAAATCTCCCACCCAGAGTACATTATGTGCCATTGCCACCCTCGATGCTTCTTCCAAATGGTGTTCAAAGTAGCAGAGAACTGATTCATTACTTAAGAGAGAGTGTCAGGTGGCAATCATTTCCTTGTCCATGTTTGACTGATTCTAGGTGATTTCATGGAAGTCAATGTTGCGTATTTCTGAGGTCATTCCCTCCCAGCTGTGGTATAATTGTGGTTATCTACCAAGAGATGGTGAGAGTAGTGTCTGGAACATCTGTAAAGTTTTGATTCTGTGAGATTGATATTACCAGGCTGTAGCTTGACTTAGCTGTGAGGCTACACTCCCAATTCTGGCCAAACCCCCAGGTGTTATTGAGTAGGGCTTTGCAGGTTTAACTGTACAGGATGTGCCATTGTCATTTCCGCTGCCTAGGTGGCCAGGTTCTTCTGCCTCGTTCAGTTATTGTTACATTTTTCTGCAGCAGTTTAGCACAACTAAGTAATTTGTTCGACCTTTTCAGAGGGCTGTTAAGAGTCAGCCATATTGCTGTGAGTCTCAAAGGTTTGTAGGTCAGATCAAGTTAGGATATTTGTGAACCAGATGGGTTTTTAATGACAATTTAAGACCATAGGAGCAGAATTAGGCCACTCGGCCCATCGAGTCTGCCCCGTCATTCAATCATGGTTGATACTTTTCTCATCCCTATTTTCCTGCCTTTGACAGTTTCGCGATCATTCTTTGGGCACACTTTGAAAATCATCATCCTCTAATTGTTTCAAGCTTGTTTAACAAGATCGTGGTCAACGATCCAGTTTTTTGTAATTCGCAGTTACTCCTTCACAGATAGTTTCCAAGTTGCACAAACATTGCGAACTTTCATGTGGCTTGTTTAGTATTTGCTCAACCTCAATACACCATTTTATTGTAAAAAAAATACACACATAATCAAAGGTAAGAGGAGTTATGGTTTCCCTGTCTTATCCTTTCGCCAGCTTGTCTCTCTCTCTCTCAAAGATTGGGAACATTGTTTCGTTTGAACTTTGGAGAATCTTACATTTATTTTGAAAAAGCAAAGTAGCAACTTGAGAATGGTCTCACTCGAACATTATTAATATGTCCATTTGAATATTTTTAAAGCAGTGCTAGACAGATTCCTTATTAACGAGGGGGTGAAAGGTTAAGGGGGGTAGGCAAGAATGTGGGGTTGAGATCACAATCAAATCTGCCATGGTCTCATTGAATGGTAGAGCAGGCCCGAGGGGCCGAGTGGCCTACTCCTGCAATTAATTTGCATGACCGAATGTACTCCCCCCCGCTACCCTGCCTGCCATTAAACCTGCCTTAGTGAGTATGGTAGAATTCCATCCAGAGTGTTTCTAAAAGCAAATTTCTGTGGATGTTGGAAATCATAGAATCCACAGAGCAGACGGAGGCTATTTGGCCCATCGAGTCTTCACCAGCCCTGGGAAAGAGCACCCTACACAAGCCCATACCTACACCCTATCCCCGTAACCCCACCGAAACATTTTGGACACTTAGGGCAATTTAGCACGGCCAATCCACCTAACCTGCATATCCTTTGGACTGTGGGAGGAAACCGGAGCACCCGGAGGAAACCCAAGCAGACACGGGGAGAATTTGCAGACTCCGCACAGACAGTGACCCAAGCCGGGAATCGAACTTAGAACCCTGGAGCTGTGAAGCAACAGTGCCAACCACTATGCTGCCGTGCCACCCTGAAATAATCTGAAGTAAAAACAGAAAATGCTGGAAAAACTCAGCAGGACGGGCAGCATCTGTGGAGAGAGAAACACGGTGAATATTTCATGTTTGCACACTCTTCTTCCAAACCGGAACTTCAGAAGTTGTCCTTTTTAACGAGACTCTGCCTCACCAGCATATGAATAGTAATGAATAATGTGTGATATTTCTGTGTAATTTTAGCAAGGCTCATGGAAGGAGTTTCAATTCTACCAAAACCAGCCTCCATTAAAAATGAAGACTGCTGATAGAATCAACCTTTTTAGTATAAATCTACCTTTTTAGTATATAACAAGTTTAAAGGAATAAATGATCTAAGATTCAAAATGGCTTCTTAAAATGGTTTGTTAAAAACCCACATTTCAAGCATGACAGTAAAAAACTGCTGAATCCCATGAGAAACATCCAGATAATGAAGCCAGACAGACCAAGGACACATTTTGCTAATTTAAAGTTTCTGGATTTATTCCCAGAAACTGTTTTCATGAAAACGGACAAGTATCATGAGAGAGACGTATTTCAATCACCCCAGATTAAAATTTGATGGACAGACATCTCAATCGAATTAAGAGCTGTAATTTGTATTGAATTCAACTCAGTACTCTGTATTTGCTTGGACAAAAAAAACTCTGTGCGCGATTCTCCGATCGCGGGACAGAGTGTCCGCGCCGTCGTGAATGCCGCCGCGTTTCACGACGGTGCGAAACGGGCGCTAGCGATTCTGGCCCCCACAGGGAGCCAGCACGGCGCTGGAGTGGTTCACGCCGCTCCAGCCTCACTTCCTGGCGCGCACTGGGTATCGCGGCAACCTGCGCATGCGCAGTGGCGCCGCACCAACCCACGCATGTGCGGTTGGGCCGCGGCAACCCGTGAATGCGCGGGGGACTTCTTCAATGCGCTGGCCCCGACGCAACATGGCGTGGGGGTTCAGGGGCCGGCCGCATAATAAAATAGGGCCGGGGCTGGAGAGGCCGGCCCGCCGATTGGTGGGCCCTGATCGCGGGCCAGACCCCATCGGAGGCCCCCCCCAATGAAGGAGCGCCTCTCCCCCCCCCATAGGCCGCCCCTGACCATACGTGCAGAGTTCCCACCGACTGCGAGCAGGTGTGAACGGCGCCGGCGGGACTCTGCCGTTTCCGCACGGCCACTCGGCCCATCAAGGCTGGAGAATCGGCGGCCCAGCCACGGACAGTGGCCCACGACCGGCGCCGCCCAAACGCGCCGGCACAAATGGCACCAATTTTCCGCTGCTCAGAGAATCGCCTGCCGGTGTCAAACCAGCACCGCGGGAAAAAATGGCGCGAACGGCAATTCTCCCATATGGCACAGCATGGGAGAATCCCGCCCTCTGTATTTGCAAGAAAACTGACTTGATCAAGAGACATCTGAAACTCACTGAATAAATGACAATTTACTTCACGCATGAAGCTCAGTTTCAAGATCTGTCGAGTAATGTATAAAATGCGGTGACACATAAGATATATTATGTGTACTGAAAGGGTACTGAAGGATAGGATTTCTGAGCATCTGGAAAGACACTGCTTGATTAGGGATAGTCAGCACGGATTTGTGAGGAGTAGGTCTTGCCTTACAAGTCTTATTGAATACTTTGAGGAGGTGACCAAGCATGTGGATGAAGGTAAAGCAGTGGATGTAGTGTACATGGATTTTAGTAAGGCATTTGATAAAGTTCCCCATGGTAGGCTTATGCAGAAAGTAAGGAGGCATGGGATAGTGGGAAATTTGGCCAGTTGGATAACGAACTGGCTAACCGATAGAAGTCAGAGAGTGGTGGTGGATGGCAAATATTCAGCCTGGATCCCAGTTACCAGTGGCATACCGCAGTGATCAGTTCTGGGTCCTCTGCTGTTTGTGATTTTCATTAATGACTTGGATGAGGGAGTTGAAGGGTGGGTCAGTAAATTTGCAGACGATACGAAGATTGGTGGAGTTGTGGATAGTAAAGAGGGCTGTTGTCGGCTGCAAAGAGACATAGATAGGATGCAGAGCTGCGCTGAGAAGTGGCAGATGGAGTTTAACCCTGAAAAGTGTGAGGTTGTCCATTTTGGAAGGACAAATATGAATGCGGAATACAGGGTTAACGGTTGAGTTCTTGGCAATGTGGAGGAGCAGAGAGATCTTGGGGTCTATGTTCATACATCTTTGAAAGTTGCCACTCAAGTGGATAGAGCTGTGAAGAAGGCCTATGGTGTGCTCGCGTTCATTAACAGAGGGATTGAATTTAAGAGCCGTGAGGTGATGATGCAGCTGTACAAAACTTTGGTAAGGCCACATTTGGAGTACTGTGTACAGTTCTGGTCACCTCATTTTAGGAAGGATGTGGAAGCTTTGGAAAAGGTGCAAAGAAGATTTACCAGGATGTTGCCTGGAATGGAGAGTAGGTCTTACGAGGAAAGGTTGAGGGTGCTAGGCCTTTTCTCATTAGAACGGAGAAGGATGAGGGGCGACTTGATAGAGGTTTATAAGATGATTGGGGGAATAGATAGAGTAGACAGTCAGAGACTTTTTCCCCGGGTGGAACAAACCATTACAAGGGGACATAAATTTAAGGTGAAAGGTGGAAGATATAGGAGGGATATCAGAGGTAGGTTCTTTACCCAGAGAGTAGTGGGGGCATGGAATGCACTGCCTGTGGAAGTAGTTGAGTCGGAAACATTAGGGACCTTCAAGCAGCTATTGGATAGGTACATGGATAACAGTAAAATGATATAGTGTAGATTTATTTGTTCTCAAGGGCAGCACGGTAGCATTGTGGATAGCACAATTGCTTCACAGCTCCAGGGTCCCAGGTTCGATTCCGGCTTGGGTCACTGACTGTGCGGAGTCTGCACGTCCTCCCCGTGTCTGCGTGGGTTTCCTCCGGGTGCTCCGGTTTCCTCCCACAGTCCAAAGATGTGCGGGTTAGGTGAATTGGCCAATGATAAATTGCCCTTAATGTCCAAATTGCCCTTGGTGTTGGGTGGAAGTGTTGAGTTTGGGTAGGGTGCTCTTTCCAAGAGCCGGTGCAGACTCAAAGGGCCGAATGGCCTCCTTCTGCACTGTAAATTCAATGATAATCTCTGATTAATCTAGGACAAAGGTTCGACACAACATCGTGGGCCGAAGGGCCTGTTCTGTGCTGTATTTTCTATGTTCTATGTTCTTAACCAAAATAGAGACCTATCAACTGCATATAATTGTTTTGATGTTCATCACTGGTAAAGTGAACAGCCGACTTTGTTTCATACTCCAAGCAACACGGATGGCACTACTTATTATGAATGAAAGTCGCCATTGTCCCAGAGGACCATAGGCTGCTCTCCCCTTTTGAGAGAGAGCTGACTGCTGGTGATTTAACCTGAGGGTCACCGTACCTCAGACGAGGAGGAAGGTTGGGAAGGCGGGGCCTTCATAAATAACTTCAGTCGGTACGGGACAGGAATTGAACCCGCCCTGTGGACGTCGCTGTGCATCATGAACCAGCCAACTGAGCTTGGCGAATGGGACAAACTGAAATAGCAAAGGTCAGTTCCCAACTTAAAATCTCACTCACCTTAATGGCTTACTGGTCCAGAACCTCTGTGGAGTGGCATCACCATCGGATTGCCGATCTGTTCCTGGTTTACTTACCTAGGCCGGGAGCTGGACATTTCTCGCCCAATTGTCCGACCTGATGTGAAAAGTGCAACACAGCAGCTCCAGAGCCCTTCCAGTCCAGGACAGCAGCATCAGGGGAAGTGAAACTATGCTCCCTCTTTACAGCACTAGCTGTACCAAACTAGGTAAGTTTAAAGGTCCCAGCCACTTTGAGAAGCTAAAGAGAAGTTAAATGCGTAAGGTAAGTGGGTAAGGAGTTACAGTGGTTGAAGGGTTGGAAGGGGTTTGGGTGGTCGGGATTGGGGGGGGGCGAGCGTTTGGTGGGGAGACCGGGTGCTTGGAAGTGCCAGGCTGATGTGCGGGGGGGGGGGGGGGGGGGGGGGGGGGGCGGGGGGGGGGGGGGGAGTTGGGTGGTCGGGGGAACCTGGTGGGCTGTGAGGAAGATTTGGGTGGTCGGAGAAGGGGGGTTGGAAAGTTAATCGGGGCGTATGGAGGGTAGTTGGTAGGGGGTGGGTTGGGGAGCGGAGTCCCCAGGGTACCGCTGATCTACGACTTCCCCAGGAGTGAAAGTTGTGGGCCACATTAATCTGTTTATTTGAACATTCAATCCAAGTTGCTGAAATGCTTCATTGCCGATATGCTGCTGCAATTTTATTTTGGATTGCACAATCTTTCAATGAAATTATTTATTGTGGCATCCACTCGTATTTACACAGTGGCTTTAATGTAAAAGCTGTTTCATAAGTGAAAAGCACAGATGTCAAGGCTCAGTGGGAATATTATGAGAATCGATCAAAAGCATGAGTGAAGGAACAGGTTTTTCAGGAGGCTTTTCCAGGTGGGGAGGCTCCAGTGTGGCGTTTTGGAGGCAATACTAGAAGCCAGGGCTGAAGTGGTTGGAACTTCTGCCACTATTGGTGGAATTGAGGAAGGGAAAGATGTTTTGAAGGTCGGGGTAGTAGGATGAGTGGGACAAAAGTTTGGAAGGTGAGGTGGAGATTGTGAACAATTAGTATATATGAGCGAGGGTGCTACATTCAATGTGTTGGTGGGTTGGGAGTAAATGGAGGTCGGTGTGGTTAGGGCGAGGAGTGAACAGGACGTAAGTGCAACATAGTACAAAGTGAAATTTAACCGCTGTACATTGCTACTGCTTCAGTTCAGGGATGATTCACAAAGGCACATTTAGAGTTCAAGTCGCAAACTTTTGCATTTTACTGTTACTTTATCAGTGAACTGCATTTGTAACCAAGGACAGATCACAAAGTATTCATTAAGACTTGGCTACCATATCATCCTGTTGCACCATGTTGCAGACCATACATATTGAAATAAGTGTTAATGATCTCAATGGGGTGTTTGCATGTCATTACATTACTGCCAATTTCCTGGTGACAGCACAATCTGTGACATATTCGTAATCTAAATCTCAAGTTTCAAACATCAATGTGTGGATGTACATTACTCCAAAGGATAAGCAACTTTTAAACTTTCAAAATAAATCTTTCCAGCAACAACAATGGAAAGTTATATTTGTATAGAGCCTTTAATGGAACGAAATGTCCGTAGGCCATTCACAGAGTGTTATAAAACACAATATGACATCAAGCCACGTTAGGAAATATCAGGTCAGGTGACTAAAGACTTGGTCAAAGAAGTAGGTCTTAAAGACAGAAAGATGTAGGGGGGCAAGGAGCTTGAGGCCTAGGTAATCAAAGTCATTGTCACTCATGGTGGAGCAATTGTAATTGGGGATTCACAAGAGACCACAATTAGAGGAATGTGAATATCTCAGAGGGTTGTGGGGTTGGAGGAGTTTGCAGAGATAGTGAAAACAAAGAACATTACAGCACAGGAACAGGCCCTTTGGCCCACCAAGCCTGCACCGATCCAGATTCCTTATTTAGACCGACTACTTATTGCCCAAACAATCTGCATCCCTCCATTTCCCGCCCATTCATGTGTCTATCAAAATACATCTTAAACATTGCTATTGTGCCTGCCTCCGCCATCTCCACTGGCAACGCGTTCCAGGCACCCACCACCCCGAGTAAATAACGTTCCCCGCACATCCCCCCTAAACTTTACCCCTCTCGCCTTTCCCCCTTGTAATTGAGTCTTCTATCCTGGGAAAATGTTTCTGACTATTCACCCTGTCTAAACCTCTTGTAATTTTCTAGACCTCTATCAGGTCTGTCTGTCTTTCCAACAAAAACAATCCGAGTTTATTCAACCTTTCATCATAGCTAACACCCTCCAGAACAGGCAACATCCTGATAAACCTTCTTTGCACTCTCTCCAAAGCATCGACGACCTTCTGGTAGTGTCACGGCCAGAGCTGCACGCAATATTCCAAATGTGGCCTAACTGAAGTTTTATACAACTGGAGCATGACGTGCCAATTTTTGTACTCCATGCCCCAGCAGATGAAGCGGGTGGTCAAGAAGGCATGCCGACCTCCAGCGGCGGCTATGAAGCAGTAAGTCGCACGTTTTGTAGCTGCCGCTCTGGTCGGACTTTTGGACCTTCCCCCCCATTTTTCTACTGGACTTGACTTGTAAAACGGATGTTAGTGGCAATTGTTTACTGAATTCCCACTTTGGTGCATGGAGAGAAGGTCTAGGAGTGTTCGTCAGGGCAGAAACAAAGAGATAGAGAAGGCTTGGGCGTTAGCTGCAACAGAAGACAGCATGGCGGAGGTTCGGATCTCTGGTTTGTCGACCCAGCAGTCTATGGAGCAGCTGATGCAAGTCACTCAGGAAGGCTTTGCTCTGGAGCGATTCGGGCTTGGAACAGGGTTCACCTCCTGGGTAAAGCTCCTATACAACGCTCCCATGGCGAGCGTACGGACCAACAATACCAACTCCCGATACTTCCAGCTGCACAGGGACACCAGACAAGGATGCCCACTGTCCCCGCTGCTGTTCGCTCTAGCGATCGAACCGCTAGCAATCGCGCTCAGAGCAGCAAAAAGCTGGAGGGGGATCCGAAGGGGAGGCAGAGAGCAAAGAATCTCACTCTATGCAGATGACCTGCTCCTCTACATTTTGGATCCACAGAGCAGCATGGCCGAAATCATCGCGCTCCTGAAAGAATTTGGTGCCTTCTCGGGCTACAAACACAACATGTGCAAAAGCGAGATCTTCCCGGTACACCCACAAGTAGGTGGGGCAACCCTAACGAGATTGCCGCTTAAACAAGCCCGACATAAATTCCGCTACCTGGGTGTCGTAATATACACCAGTATATCATGGTGCAGACACACACTGATGGACACACAGTGGGACCAATCAACATACACAACACCGCAGCCAATCACCAGTCAGCGCACATGCACCATAAAGACAGGGGACATCAGAGTTCCCACTCATTCGAGTAGCAGCTAGCTAGGAGCACAGAGCCCACAACCTGCAACACAGACATTCACCATGTGCTGAGTGCATCAACTGGTTAGGACAAGGCAAAAGGTCTTTAGTTAAAGCTGGTATCGTATTTACCCACTGTTCAAGTATGTTTAAATTGTTAACCTTTTAATAAAATAGTGTTGCACTACTTCAAATGTTGGTGACCTGTATGTGATCCAGAACACCCAACACATCATGATATCAGGTGTGGTTGCATACTAGCACTTCTTAGACCTACCTGCAAGTGATCTGCCTTCCGCCAGCATTCCGTCATTCTGCAACATGGACAACATCAGCCTGCCGCCGCCGCTCCGCATCGCCGGCAACCTAGGGGCCAACTGGAAGATATTCAAACAGCACTTCCAATTCTACCTCGAAGCCACGGACAGGGAGGGCGCCTCGGACACCAGAAAGATTGCTCTTCTCCTCTCCACGGGCGGGGACCATGCCATCCATATTTTCAACTCTCTCACCTTTGCAGATGACGAAGACAAGACGAAGTTCAAGACGGTTCTCCTCAAATTTGACACTCACTGCAGCGTAGAGGTGAATGAAAGTTTTGAACGTTACGTGTTCCAGGAGCATTTGCAGGGTAAGGATGACCCTTTCCAATCCTTTTTAACGCACCTCTGCATCCTTGCGCAATCTTACAGCTACAGGCCCACCTCCGACTCCATGATACGCGACCAGATCATTTTCGGTGTTCAGTCGGACCCCCTACGTCAGCAGCTCCTCAAAGTAAAGCAATTCACCCTAGCGACCACCATCGAGACCTGTGTCCTACATGAAAATGCCACCAGTCGGTACTCCCATATACAAGCAGCTGAAACGGCGCGGCAAAGTCCCGACGAGGCGGAACGGGTCCAAGTGATTGAACACCTCCAGGGCCTCAGCCTGGATGAGGGCGGCCATTTTGCGCGCTTTTCGCGGACTCCCGTGCTTGTACGCACCAAACGAGTGATGGCGACATGGAGGAATGTAATGCGCAAGCGTGCACCACGCAGGACAACACCGCGCATGCGCGGTGGCGCAGCAAACGTGATGACGTCACGACGTGCGGCAACTGTGGCTCCGCACATTTAAAGCGGCAATGCCCTGCAAAATCTCGACAATGCCTACGATGTGGAAGACTTGGCCACTATGCTGCCTGCTGTCGAGCAGCTCAGCCTTCCAATTCATATCGCTTCAGCCAGCCTCGCAGGAATGTTCGGGCAATTCAACCCACGGTCACCGAGTCCGATTCCGACCTCCCACACAGCAGTGACACCGAGGACCCGAAGGCGCCTTTTCGAGCCGGTGTCGTAACGAAAAACAGGCTGTCCCCGAAGCAAAGACACCAGCTGCTGTCGGTATACAGCATCGATCTAGACGATGAGTGGTGTGCCACCCTGACGGTCAACTGGTCCCAAATACGATTCCGTCTGGACACTGGTGCCTCCGCCAATCTCATGGCGTGGTCTGCTTTCCAAAGCCTTTGTGTCAAACCAACCATTCTCCCATCGTCTTGCCAGCTATTGGACTACAATGGCAACATCATTCCTGCTACCGGCTCATGCCAACTCGAAGTGACGCACAAGTCACGAAAAGCCATCCTTCCTTTCGAGATCGTGGGCTCCTCGAAGGACTCGCTGCTTGGTGCACAGGCGTGCAAATTGCTAAATCTCGTTCAAAGAGTTCACTCTCTCTCCTGATGACACGTCTGCCTTCCAGGATGCTGACTTCAGGGCGCAACTTAACGCCATCATCGACCAGCACCGCGACGTCTTCGAAGGGATGGGCACGCTCCCATTTACGTACAAGATCAAACTCAAACAGAACGCCACGCCTGTGGTGCATGCACCTCGCAGAGTCCCAGCGCCCCTCAAGGACCGCCTCAAGCAGCAGCTGCAGGACCTCCAAGACCAAGGAGTGATCTCCAGAGTTACGGAACCAACCGACTGGGTCAGTTCCATGGTGTGCGTAAAGAAGCCTTCCGGCGAGCTCAGAATCTGCATTGATCCAAAGGATCTGAATCACAACATAATGAGGGAGCATTACCCAATCCCCAAGCACGAAGAGATCACATGCGAGATGGCTCGGGCCAAGCTCTTCACCAAACTTGACGCCTCAAAAGGATTCTGGCAAATTCAACTAGACAGATCCCGCAGGAAACTGTGTACCTTTAACACCCCTTTTGGCAGATATTGTTACAACAGGATGCCGTTTGGGATTATATCGGTGTCAGAAGTATTCCACAGGATCATGGAACAAATGATGGAAGGCATTGAAGGTGTTCGCGTCTATGTTGACGACATAATCATTTGGTCCACCACCCCGCAGGAGCATATCAGTCGACTCCAGCGCATGTGCAAACGCATACGGGAGCAGGGCCTACACCTCAACAGAGCCAAATGCTCCTTCGGCCAGACGGAACTCAAGTTCCGAGGGGACCACATCTCCCAGCTGGTTGTGCGGCCGGATGCGGACAAGGTGGCTGCCATCACAGCCATGAAAAAGCCAGAGGACAAGAAGGCGGTCCTCCGATTTCTGGGCATGGTCAACTTCCGAGGGAAGTTCATCCCTAACCTCGTCTCCCATACCACAGTTCTCAGGAACCTGGTCAGGAAGACGACAGACTTCCAATGGCTTCCTGCCCACGAGCGCGAATGGAGAGAACTTAAAACCAAACTGACCACGGCCCCGGTATTGGCCTTTTTTGATCCAGCGAAAGAGACAAAAATTTCGACCGATGCCAGCCAATCTGGCATTGGGACAGTGCTCCTGCAATACGTTGAGGCCTCATCATAGGCCCCCGTTGCATATGCGTCATGCGCCACGACCCCCACGGAACAGCGCTACGCGCAGATAGAAAAGGAGTGCCTGGGCCTTTTGACCGGTGTCGTCAAATTTCATGATTATGTGTACGACCTTCCCCAATTCACCATCAAGACCGACCATCGCCCACTGGTCAATATAATACAAAAGGACTTGAACGACATGATGCCTCGCCTCCAGCGCATTGTGCTCAAACTCCGGCGATACGACTTTCAGCTCGTATACATCCCGGGCAAAGACCTGATCATAGCCAACGCTCTGTCCAGGGCAGTCAACACCCCATGTGACCCAGCGGGATTCGTCTGCCAGGTTGACGCCTATGTGGCCTTCGTGGCTTCCAATCTACCGGCCACGGAGGAACGCCTCGTCCAAATTCGCCGCGAGACTGCGGCTGACCCTTTGCTACAGCGTGTCATGCGCCACCTAACAGACGAGTGGCTCAAGGGCCAATGCCCGCAGTTCTACAACATCAGGGACGATCTGGCCGTAGTCAATGGTGTCCTCCTGAAGCTGGACCGCATTGTTATCCCACACAGCATGCGCCAGCTCGTCTTGGAACAGCTACACGAGGGCCAACTTGGCGTGGAGAAGTGCCGCCGACTGGCCCGAGAGGCAGTGTACTGGCCCGGCATCAATGACAACATTGCCAACACAGTGCTCAACTGCCCCACCTGTCAGCGGTTCCAGCCGGCCCAACCACGTGAGACCCTACAGCCCCATGAGTTGGTAACGTCCCCTTGGTCCAAGGTCGGCATCGACCTGTTCCACGCGCTGGGCTGGGACGATGTTCTGATTGTGGACTGTTTTCCAAACTACCCGGAGGTGGTACTTTTGCACGACATCACGTCGTCTGCAGTCATCCGTGCCTGTAAGGACACCTTTGCTCGTCACGGCATCCCACTCACTGTGATGTCAGACAATGGCCCCTGCTTCGCAAGCCAGGAATGGTCCAACCTTGCCAGGAGGTACAACTTTGTGCATGTGACATCCAGTCCCCTGCATCCCCAATCCAATGGCAAAGCGGAGAAGGGCGTCCACGTAGTCAAACGGCTCCTCTGCAAGGCTGCCGATGCGGGATCCGACTTCTACCTCAGCCTGCTGGCCTATCGCTCAGCCCCACTGTCCACTGGCCTATCGCCAGCCCAGCTGCTCATGGGTCGCACCCTGAGGACCACGGTGACGTCCATTCACGTCCCAGACCTCGACCACGTTCTGGTCCTTCAACGAATGCAACTGTCTCGTGCACAGCACAAGGCGGCTCATGACTCCCGTGCAGCTGATCTCCCTGCTCTGGCTCCAGATGACAAATGTCCGCATCCATCTTCTGGATGGTGGCTGGTCTGCAACTGCTGTGGTTCTTCGGCAGGTGGCTCCCCGCTCGTTCCTGGTTCGTCTACCGGATGGTTCCATTCTGCGCCGTAATCGGCGTGCCCTTTGTCTCGTTCCACGCTCGCTACGTGATCCTCCGCCAGTGCCACGCCCTCCTGATGTCCCTGACCTTGACTATGCAGAGATTCCGGTCGCTCTGCATCCTCCTCACTCTGACGCAGTCCAGCCGGTGGCTCCTGACCCACCCTTGAGGCGGTCAACCAGAATTTGTCGCCCACCTCAGAGACTTAATTTGTTAACTTTGCACTAATTGACTCTCTGGTCTGTTCTGGTCTTCCGTTTAATCGTTCAAGTGCTTTGTATTTCGTGTTCATCTCGTTATTTGTGTGACACTGTTTTTTCTGCACCAGGCACCTTCACATGTAAATAGCTTAGTTTTATGTACATAGTCCTGTAAATATTTCGCACACACATAGTCAGGAACATTCACCATACACTATTTATTGTCACGCAGGCAAATTTTTTTATATAAAAGAGGGAATGTCACAATATACACCAGTATATCATGGTGCAGACACACACTGATGGACACACAGTGGGACCAATCAACATACACAACACCGCAGCCAATCACCAGTGAGAGCACGCGCACTATAAAGACAGGGGACATCAGAGTTCCCGCTCATTTGAATAGCAGCTAGCTCGGAGCACAGAGCTCACAGCCTGCAACACAGACATTCACCATGTGCTGAGTGTATCAACTAGTTAGGACAAGGCAAAGGTCTTTCGTTAAAGCTGGTATTATATTTACCCACAGGTCAAGTATGTTTTAATAGATAACCTTTTAATAAAATAGTGTTGCACTACTTCAAGTGTTGGTGACCTGCATGTGATCCAGAACACCCAACACATCACTGGGGATCCAAATAGCCCATGACTGGAAAGGGATCCACAAATGGAACCTCACCGGTCTGACAGAGGAAGTAAAAAAGGACCTGCAAAGATGGAACACACTCCCACTCTCCCTTGCGGCGAGAGTCCAGACGATCAAAATGAATGTGCTGCCCAGGTACCTCTTCCTATTCAGATCCATCCCGATCTACATCCCCAAGGCCTTTTTCAAAGCACTAGACAAACTAATCATGGCATACGTATTTGGGGGGGGGGGGGGGGGGAGAGAATGCTAGGATCCCAAAGAAGGTCTCTTACAAAAAACAAAATCCAGGGGGGGTGGCTTGCCCTCCCAAACCTACAACTTTACCACTGGGTGGCGACGGCCGAGCGAATAAGGGGATGGATCAAGGAGCCAGAAGCCGAGTGGGTGCGTGCGGAAGAGGCCTCCTGCATGGGACCTCCCTCCGGGCCCTCGCCATGGTGGCGCTCCCATCCCCATCCCCACCCAAAAAACACTCCAGCAGCCCGGTGGTAATAGCCACCCTCCAGTCCTGGAACCAACTACGGCAACAATTTGGCCTGACCAGAATGTCGGGTAAAGCTCCCACCTGCAACAACCATAGGTTCACGCCATAGCTGACTGACACCACCTATAAAAGGTGGGGACAGGACAGAAGGACACTGACAGTCAGGGACCTACACACGGACGGCAGGATCGCAACACTGGGCAAACTGACAGAGAAATTCCAGCTAGCCAGGGGGAACGAGCTAAGGTACCTGCAACTAAAAAACTTCCTACGAAAGGAGACAGGGACATACCCACAACCACCACGACAGACACTACTGGAAGAGTTACTGGACGCAAGCATACTAGATAAAGGAAACTGTAGCGACATGTATAACCGACTGGTAGAGAGGGCCGACACCGTATTGGACGCAACAAGAATGAAGTGGGAGGAGCACCTGGGGATAGAAATAGGGTGGGGACTCTGGAGCGAAGCACTGCATAGGGTCAACTCCACCTCCACGTGTGCAAGGCTCAGCCTGACGCAACTAAAAGTGGTACATAGAGCCCACTTAACAAGAACCCGTATGAACTAGGTTCTTCCCGGAGGTGGAGGACACATGTGAGCGGTACCAAGGAGGCCCAGCCAACCACACCAACATGTTCTGGTCCTGCCTCAGACTTGTGGAGTACTGGACAGCCTTCTTCGAGGCAGTGTCCAAAGTGGTAGGGGTGAGGGTGGAGACATGCCCGAAAGTGGCGGTCTTCGGGTGTTGTGTTGGGTGCTCTGCTGCACAGACGAACCAACACGGTTGCGGAAGGTACAACTCAGTTTTATTACTAACAGTATTAACATTTGTAAACTGGTTACTGTGGTTCGTTCATTACCCTCTAACCTGTGGACCCAGCCCTAACATATCATGACATCCCCCTTTTTTACAAGAATATGTGCCGATGTGGTAATAAATATGGATGTGTACTGAGTGCAGCTGAATGTGTGTGTGTGCAATATCTACAACATGCACATGAGGCTAAACTATATACATAGGAAGGTGTCAGGTGCAACATAGCAACGAGGTTGTACCATTAACAAAACAAGTGTAAACATCAGGCATCAAAAACGAACTCCTGTAACGACAAAAGAGAAACTTATTAACATAGTGGCATAAAACTTTTAGTGAGTCCAATGTTCAAACAGGCTCATAAGTCTTGTCTGCCGGCTGCGGCATGGCTGTAATGGTGCTCACTTTGTCTGCATCCGGACACACTCCCGGCCGGGATATGTGGTCCCCCAGAAACTTTAGCTCAGGTTGGCCAAAGGAGCACTTTGCTCGGTTGAGGCGCAGGCCGTGTTCCCGTATCCGCGCGAAGACACGCTGGAGACGAGTGATGTGCTCCTGTGGTGTGGTGGACCAGATGATGACGTCGTCAACATAGACGCGCACCCCTTCGATGCCCTCCATCATCTGTTCCATGATTCTATGGAAGACCTCGGATGCCGAGATGATGCCAAACGGCATTCTGTTATAGCAGAACCTGACGAAAGGAATGTTGAAGGTGCACAGCTTTAGGCTGGACGGATCCAGTTGGATCTGCCAAAAACCCTTCGAGGCATCAAGCTTTGTGAAAATTTTAGCCCGGGCCATTTCGCTTGTGATCTCCTCCCGTTTGGGTATGGGGTACTGTTCCCTCATGATGTTGTTGTTTAGGTCTTTCGGGTTGATGCAGATCCGGAGTTCGCCAGATGGCTTTTTAACGCACATCATGGAGCTGACCCATGGCGTGGGCTCCGTGACCCGGGATAGCACTCCTTGGTCCTGGAGATCCTGCAGCTGCTGCTTGAGGCGGTTTTTGAGTGGTGCTAGGACTCTACGAGGTGCGTGAATGATCGGGGTGGCATCCGGTTTGAGCCGTATTCTGTAGGTATATGGCAGTGTGCTCATGCCTTCGAATGCCTCCTGGTTGTGGATGAGGAGCGAGTGGAATGTGCCCTAAATTCAGCATCCGGGAAGTCTGATGTGCCTTTTGGAGACAGAGCGTGTACCCGCTGAACGAGGTGGAGAACCTTGCACGCCTGTGCGCCTAGCAGGGAATACTTTGATGAACCAACAATCTCGAAGGACAGTGTGGCCTTATACGCATTGTGCGTCACCTGGAGCTGGGAGGGTCCCATGGCCGGGATAACGTTTCCGTTATAGTCGACCATCTTACAATGGGATGGCCGAATTGGTGGTCTGACCTTCAAGGCGTAGAAGGCTGACCATGCTATCAGGTTGGCGGAGGCACCAGTGTCCAGACGGAATGTGATTGGTGATCGGTTGACCGTTAGGGTGGCACACCATTCATCACCCGGATTGACACTGTTCACTGGCATCGGCTGGTGGGTCCTGCTTGAAGACATCCGGTTCCTGTCGATGACCGCAACGCGGAAGGCTTCCCGGTCGTTTGTATCGCCGGTCTGTTTCTCATTGGGTATGATTCGGAGTATGGAGGCTGAATGGTCCGCATGTCCCTGCGAGGCTGTCGGAATTGGGGAGCTTTGGCAGGCAGCGTAGTGGCCCATCTTGCCACAGCGGAGGCATTGTCGGTTCTTTGCTGTACATTGCCGCTTTAAATGTGCGGATCCACAGTTGCCGCACGTCGTGACGTCATGGCGTTCGTTGCGCCATCGCGCATGCGCAGTTCGGTCCTGCATAGAGCACGCCTGCACGTCACGTCCCTCTGCGTCGACGTCTCTTTTGGTGCGTACAAGCGCGGGAGGCCGCGAAAAGCGCGTGAAATAGCCGCCCCCGACTGGGCCGCGGGCCGGGAGGAACTTGGCCAGGTAGCCAAGAAACAGGGGAGAGTAGCCAAAGCATGAGAGGGAGAGATAGACCGGGAGTGGGGGGGGGAACAGCTAAATCTAAGAGGAAGGAAAGGCGCGCCACAGGGGGGGTGGGTGGGGGAAGGAGCGGGGAGAGGGGGGGGGGGGTAGAGGGAAGTGACGAAACAATAGAGGAGAGCCAGGGAGGGGGAGGGGGGAGGTAGGGAAATGTTAACCAAACTTAACGTCCACAGGTATAGAGAAAACGGGGAAGACGGGAGAGCCGCAGAAGCGGAAGTGCGCAGAAGCGGAATGAGCCGACAACGGCAGCGAACTCCGTCTGGGAGAAGCAAGCGATGACAACACCATGAACAGATGCCTACTTATGTGTGTAAATAATTTTGCCAAGTGTACAGAGCTGCTGCTGTTGAGCGGGGACATAATACCGTCCGATGGCTTCTCAGGGAAAATTAAAACGTCAGAAGCAGCAGCGACCCGTAGGGGAGTGGGGGTGAGTGCTCCGTTGGGAGAGTGTGGGAAGACTGAGGTGCGTGGGGTCAAGTCTAGTCAATTGCTATTGTATATTCTCTTTTTGCACTATGTTAATGTTCCACTCTATTTGGCTGTGTTAGGATTATTACTATTTATTATGAAAACATTTGCAAAATTTTAATTAAAAAAATATATATTGTTTTTAAAAAAGGAAGGCTTTGCTACGCAGAAATGGAACTGCCTGGACCCGATAAAAGAGTCGACTGAGCAGTTGGAGCACAGATTGGACGCCCAGGAACGGGTGATCCAGAAGGCGGAGAAGGCGCTAGCTGAACAGGAGGAACACCAGACTGCGGTGGAGCTGGAGGTGGGGATGCTGAGGGACCAGCAGAAGAAGCTCCTGGAGGAGGTGGAGGACCTAGAGAATAGGTCCCGCCGGCAGAACCGAATAATCGTCGGGCTCCCCGGAGGCGTCCGAAGGAACGGATGCTGGGGCATACATCGCAGATCTGTTTGTGAAGCTGCTGGGGGATGGGGCATTCTCCCGGCCCTTGGAGGTGGACAGGGCTCACAGAGCACTCACGAGGAAGCCGTGAATGGGAGACCCCCCGAGGGCAATGGTGGTGAGATTCCACAGGTTCTCGGATAAGGAGTGCATTCTACAGTGGGCCAAGCAGACACGCAGCTGTAAATGGGGCAATAGCATCCTGGGGGTTTACCAGGACCTGATTGTAGAGGTGGCCAGGAGGAGAGCAAGCTTCAACCAGATCAGGTCAATCCTTTTTAAGAAAAAGGTGAAGTTTGGACTGTTATATCCAGCCCGTCTCTGGGTCACGCATGAGGATCAGCCTTCCACTTCGAGTCGCCTGAGGACGCGTTGGACTTTGCAAAAAAGAAAGGGCTGGTGATGGATTGAGAACTTTTGAACTTGGCTGCAGCGTTCATGGTTTTTTTTTTCTTTTTGTTTCTCTGTTTTTGTGAAAAAGTTTCCCGTTTTGCATCTCATGGAAGATGTTTGTGATGCCGTTTGCATTGATTTGGAACCAACGGTAGAACTGAGTGAGTTAAGGTTTTCATTTGCACTGTTGGGGGATGGAGGGGTGCTTGTTTTGATCTTGGTGTTTTTCTGTTGGGCAATTGTGTGGGAATTGTTTGATGTTGGAATTTGTTTGTATGGGGGGGGGGAGAACAATAGGTGGGAGACTATCTGGCACCGGGGATGGGGGCCATCAAGCTAGCTGAGCGAAGCGCAGTGGGGGGTGTGCATATGTTTGGTTTGCGACAGAGATGAGGTTGGGGAGCGGGCTGCCTGGGGATGGACTGGTGGAGGTGCGGAGAACGGCTGGAGGCGGGCCGAAAAAAGGCTGATCAGCGGGGGGGGGGGGGGGGGGGTCAATGAGCCCCCAACTAGGCTGATCACCTGGAATGTTCGAGGGTTAAATGAGCCGGTCAAAAGGGCATGTGTGTTCGCGCATCTTAGGGGATTGAAGGCGGACGTGGTAATGTTGCAGGAGACACACCTTAGAGTTGTGGACCAGGTTAGACTGAGGAAAGGCTGGGTCAATCAGGTCTATTCGGGACTTGATTCAAAGACCAGAGGGGTCGCGATCCTGATCAATAAGCGGGTGGTGTTTGAGACGGGTAGAATAGTCTCGGACGTGGGAGGTCGGTAGATTATGGTCAGCGGGAAACTAGAGGTTGTGCAGGTGCATTAGTAAATGTGTATGCGCCAAATTGGGATGATGTGGAGTTTATAAAGAGGATGCTGGAGAAGATACCGGACCTGGATTCGCACAGGTTGGTCACGGGAGGGGACTTCAACACAATTATGGACCCTGGCTTGGACCGGTCAAGCTCGAAAACGGGCAGGGTGCCAGAAATGGCAAAGAAACTAAGAGGGTTCATGGAGCTGATGGGAGGGGTGGATCCATGGAGATTTGGGCAGCCGAGTGTGAAGGAGTTCTCCTTCTACTCACACGTGCATAAAGTGTATTCCCGGGTTGATTTTTTATTTTGAGCAGAGCCTTGCTGGCTGGGGTGGTGGACACGGGGTACTTGGCGATACAATCTCAGACCATGCTCCGCACTGGGTTGGTAAAGACAGCAACCAGCGCCCGCACTGAAGGTTGGATGTGGGACTTTTGGCGGATGAAGGGGTGTGCGAGCGGCTGAGGAAATGTATTCAGAGCTACCTGCAGGTCAACGACACGGGAGAAATTTCAGCAGCGGTGGTGTGGGAAGCACTGAAGGCAGTGGTCAGGGGGAAGCTGATTTCGATTCAGGCCCATAGGGAGACGGTGGACAGGGTGGAGACAGACCGACTGGTAAAGGAGTTACTACAGATTGATAGGAGGTGTGCGGAGACCCCAGAGGCAGGGCTTTTAAGGGAACGGCGGATGTTACAGGCGGAGTTTAGCTTGCTGACCACAGGGAGGACGGTGGAGCAGCTGAGAAAGGCGAGGGGGGCGATCTATGAGTATGGAGAGAAGGCCAGCAGAATGCTTGCACAGCAGCTTAGAAAGAGGGAGACAGCCAGGGAGATAGGGAAAGTAAAGGACAGAGATGGGAACCTGTTTGGTGATTCAGTAGGGGTGAATAAAGCGTTTAGGGATTTCTACAGCAGGCTGTACAGTTCGGAAACCCCTATGGGGCCGGAGGGGATGAGGCACTTCTTGGAGGGGCTGAATTTCCCAAAGGTGGACGGGGAGCGGGTAGAAGGGCTGGGGGCCCCAATCGGGCTGGAAGAGATAGTGGAGGGCTTGAAGGCCACGCAGGCGGGTAAAGCCCCGGAGCCTACGGGTACCCAGTGGAGCTTTATAAAAATTTCTCTGGGATATTGATGAGGATGTTCAATGAGGCAAGGGAAAGAGGGGTGCTGCCCCCGACGATGTCACAGGCAACAATTTTGCTGATTCTTAAGCGGGACAAGAACCCGGAGCTGTGTGGGTCCTACAGGCCAATCTCCCTGTTGAATGTAGATCCCAAGTTGCTGGCCAAAATCTTGTCCTCCAGGATCGAGGATTGTGTTCCGGACGTTATTGGGGAGGACCAGACGGGGTTTGTTAAGGACAGGCAGTTGGTGGCCAATGTAAGAAGGCTGTTAAATGTGATCATGATGCCCCCGAAAGGTAGAGAGATGGAGGTAGTGATCGCAATGGATGCAGAAAAGGCTTTTGATCAGGTAGAATGGGACTATCTGTGGGAGATACTGGGACAGTTCGGATTCAGGCGGGGCTTTATTGACTGGGTCAGGTTACTGTATCAGGCTCCTGTGGCAAGTGTACGGACGAATAGGACAACATCGGACTATTTTAGACTACACCAGGGGACGAGACAGGGATGCCCCCTCTCCCCACTGTTGTTTGCGCTGGCTATGGAGCCGTTGGCAATTGCTATGAGAGTCTCGAGGGGCTGGAGAGGACTGGTGTGGGGGAAGTGGGGGGAGCACAGGGTTTCGCTCTATGCGGATGACCTGCTTCTGTACATTTCAGACCCAATAGAGGGGATGGAAGAAATCATGAGGATTCTAGGGGAATTTGGCCGGTTTTCCGGGTTTCGGCGTATAAGCTTAATATGGGAAAGAGTGAGATGTTTGTTGTCCAGGCGAGGGGACAGGAGAGGAGACTGGGAGAGCTGCCGTTTAGGTTAGTAAAGGGATGCTTTAGGTACCTAGGCATCCAGGTGGCGCGGAAATGGGACTGGCTGCATAAATTAAATCTGGCCCGGCTGGTGGACCAAATGAAGGACGATTTTCGGAGATGGGATGCGCTTCCGTTGTCTCTGGCTGGGAGGGTGCAAACGGTGAAGGTGACAGTCCTCCCGAGATTCCTATTTGTATTTCAGTGTCTCCCCATCTTTATTCCGTGGTCCTTTTTTAAGCAGGTCAACAGAGTGATCACGGGCTTCGTCTGGGCGGGCGACTTGTGAGTAAGGAAGGTAATGCTTGAGCAGAGTCGGGGAGAGGGTGGGCTGACGCTGCCAAATTTTAGCAACTATTACTGGGCGGCTAATATAGCCATGATCAGGAAGTGGGTGGTGGGGAAGGGGTCGGCACGGGTGCGTATGGAGGCGGTTTCATGGAAGGGCACTAGTTTGGGGGCGTTGGTAACTGCGCCTCTGCCGTTCCTGCCGGCACGGTACTCCACCAGCCCCGTGGTGGTGGTGACCCTGAGAGTCTGGGGCCAGTGGAGGTGGCCTGTGGAAGCAGTGGGAGCATCGGTCTGGGCCCCAATCTGTAATAATCACCGGTTTGCCCCGGGGGGTATGGACGGGGGTTTCCGGTTATGGCGGAGAGCGGGGATTGAGAGGTTGGGGGATATGTTCATAGAGGGGAGCTTTCCGAGTATGAGGGCATTGGAGGAAAAGTTTGGGTTGGCGAGAGGAAACAAATTCAGGTACCTGCAGGTGCGGGACTTCCTACGTAAACAGGTGTCAACCTTCCCGCTCCTACCGAGAAGGGGGATTCAGGACAGGGGAGTTTCCAGAGGGTGGGTAGGAGAAGGAAGCATCTTGGGCATTTATAAGGAGCTTATGGAGTCACAGGAGACGCAGACCGAGGATCTGAAGCGCAAGTGGGAGGAGGAGCTGGGAGGTGAGATAGAGGATGGTCTATGGGCAGACGCGTTGAGTAGAGTCAATGCGTCTGCAACATGTGCCAGGCTCAGACTGATGCAATTTAAGGTTGTTCACCGGGCTCACATGACAGTGACCCGGATGAGTAGATTCTTTAGGGGGGCGGGGGGGGGGGGGAACAGGTGCGCAAAATGTGCGGGAGGACCGGCGAATCATGTCCACATGTTTTGGACATGTCCAAAGCTTAGGGGACTTTGGCAGGGGTTTGCGGACGTCATGTCCACGGTGTTAAAAACAAGGGTGGTGCTGAGTCCAGAGGTGGCGATTTTCGGGGTGTCGGAAGACCCGGGAATCCAGGAGGAGAAAGAGGCAGACGTTCTGGCCTTTGCTTCCCTGGTAGCCCGGAGACGGATACTATTTGCTTGGAGGGACTCAAAGCCCCCGAAGTCGGAGACCTGGCTATCGGACATGGCGAGCTTTCTCTGTTTGGAGAAAATCAAATTCGCCTTTAGAGGGTCACTGTTCGGGTTCACCCGGAGGTGGCAACCGTTCGTCGACTTCTTCGCGGAAAATTAATCATCAGCAGAAGGGGGGGGGGGGGGGGGGGTTGGGGGGGGGGCGTTGGGGGGAGTAGTTTAGATGAGAGTAGGGGGTCAATAAGGGTGGGACCTGTACAAGAGGTAAATGGTTTTTGCACAAAGTTTATGGTTTCATGTATATTGTTCATTTTGTTGTTGTCACTATACCGAAAATACCTCAATAAAATGTTTATTAAAAAAAAAGAAGGCATGCCGTATGCCTTCTTCACCACCATATCCACCTGCATTGCCACTTTCATGGAACTATGGACCTGAACACCCAGATCCCTCTGTATGTCAATGCTCCTTAGGGTACTGCATGGTGGCACAGTGGTTAGCACTACTACCTCACAACTCCAGGAACCCGGGTTCAATCCGGGTGACTGTGTTGAGTTTGCACTTTCTCCCTGTGTCTGCGTGGGTTTCCTCCGGGTGCTCCGGTTTCCTCCACAGTCCAAAGATGTGCAGGTTCGGTGAATTGACCTGGTTAAAGTGCCGCTCAGAGTCCAAAATGTTGGGTCGGGTTACTAGGTTTACTGGGATAGGGTAGAAGTGTGGGCTTAAGTAGGGTACTCTTTCCAAGGGCTGGTGCAGACTCGATAGGCCAAATGTTCTTCTTCTGCACTGTAAATTCTATGATTCTATAATTTACTGTATAATTCACACCTGAATTTGATCATCCAAAATGCATCACCTCACATTGTCAGGATTGAACTCCATCTGCCATTTCTCTGCCCAACTCTCCAATCTATCTATATTCCACTGTATTCTCTGAAAGTCCCCTTATCTGCAACTCCATCTACCTTAGTGTTAACTGCAAACTTGCTAATCAGACCATCCAGATCATTTATATATCTTACAAGCAACAGTGGTCCCAGCACTGACCCCCGTGGAACACCACTAGTTACAGGTCTCCATTCTGAAAAACTCCCTTCCACTGTTACTCTCTATCTCCTGCCTTGGTGAGGTGAGGCCATGCAGGGATTTAAAAAAACAGGGATGAAAATGTTTAAATCAAACCCTTGCTTGACCAAGTGTTGCAGAATAAAGGTAACACTTGTGGTGATATGCATTACTGTAAATACACAAGGGGTTAAATACACTAAGACTAAGTAAACACTAGAGGGAGCACCAGAGACATCATGACATGCAGACATACAGCTAATGAACACATAGAATAGGACACGACCAATGGGCAGTCAAGACACCTCAGGTGATTCAAGTGACACCTCAGGTGATTCAAGTGACCCTGAAATGACTCCGGAAGGGGAGTGTCAAGAAACCAAAGCTGATTCAGGTGAACCAGAAAGGACTACAGACGGGGAGCATCTACAAGCCAAAGATGATTCCAGTGAACCGGACATGACTCCAGACGGGGAGCGCCAAGGAATCAGAGACGGCACGCTCAATGCAACAGCAGATGCCGCAAAGGACGCTGACACAAGTAACTTTGTGAAGGACTCGAATTTTCCACTCAGTGTGGTCATTGAGCGCAACAAGCACAACAACAAAACCTACAAACACAACAACAAAGACAACAACAAGAAGCGTACCAAAGGCACCAACGTCAACAACAAGCATGACAAAAACAACACTGGAATAATGACTGGTACGACATGGTACAACTCTGCAACTGCAGGACAATGTAACAGCACAGCTCCTAACACTGGCAAGAGTACAGACATACCATGGCATGACAGCAAATCTCACCGATTCAGGTTTGCTCCACTACAAACAAGCAAACCAGCTTTCAAGGCAGATGAGTTTGCTCCACTATGAACAAGCAAACCAGCTTTCAACACAGATGACATACTGCATCGCTACCACAAGCATAGAAAAAAAAAGAGTCCAAATCAGACAACAAAGTGATTTGACCACTTACACACCTCCTGATGACTTCTTGGTTCCTTAAGCACAGGGACACTGATGGCGTTCACAAGGAAATGACAACATCAACGTCGACATTTCAATAACAAAACAAGAAAGCCACTCGACCATATTAATTCATGAACTTTGGACTCATACATATTATTTGGTATTGTATAATCATCACTGTCATCATGATTTGTACGTGTCATCACTTATCTACCTATTTTGTTCAATTTTCTTTAACACTGTACAGAAAATGTGTAACACGAAAAAAGGGGGGATGTGGTGAGATGCATCACTGTAAATACACAATGGGTTAAATACACTAAGACTAAGTAAACACTAGAGGGAGCACCCAGAGACATCATGACATTCAGACATACAGCAAATGAACACATAGAATAGGACACGACAAATGGGCAGTCAAGACACCCAGAGGTGACATCCACAAGGGGGCAACCCATATAAAAGGACAGGGCACACATGCTCTTTCTCTTTCCACAGGCGATACTCAGAGAGAATGACAGGGGCAGATCGGAAGCACCACACCCACCGCATGGCTTAGAGCAGACTGGTTAGTTAGACTGAGTTACTATAGCAAGAATAGCAAGAGAGTCGAGTTCAAGTAGGAGAATTGTTAACTATTCAATAAATGTGTTAAACCTATCTCCAAGTTTGAACCTTCCTTTGTCAGAGCATACATCAAGGAAGCAGCTTATGCTACATGAAGAAGCATAACACAACAACACTAATCATAGCTACTGAGTGATGTCACTCACTGAAGAAGATGGCTGAGAAGCACCTTAGAGAATAACTCCAGTCATGCCTTGCTCGTACATAACTGTTGTAAGTAGCTAATGTGTAAATA
The DNA here is from genome assembly GCF_047496885.1 of Scyliorhinus torazame. Classification (NCBI taxonomy): domain Eukaryota; kingdom Metazoa; phylum Chordata; class Chondrichthyes; order Carcharhiniformes; family Scyliorhinidae; genus Scyliorhinus; species Scyliorhinus torazame. The sequence continues at coordinate 237,374,183 of NC_092716.1, forward strand.
AAGGTGTTTTCAACAAAAGACGATTGCCTCCAGAAAGATCTCTTCCAGCCTAATCTTAAAGAATCCTGAGGTAAAGTCATGATGATAGAGTAACCAGTGTAGGTCAGCAAGCACAGAGGTGATAGGGGAATGGGATTTACTGTGAGATTAGAGATGGGAAGCAGAGTTTGGATGGCCTCAAGGTTACAGACAGTGGGATGTGGGAGAGCACCCAGGAGTGCATTGGAATAGCCGCGCCTAGAGTCTTGAGGGTTATCTCTGTGCAGCCTTACCACGTCAAGTGACTCACTCTCATACATCGACCTGCGATCAAAAGGACCCTGTACTGGGGAAAAAGAAAGAATGGAAGGTGAAGAAAAAAGTGAAACCAGAAATCCCTGATTTAAACCAATCAGTCCACACACTAAGTGACTTTCCCTTACTTTTAACAGTACAGACGGAAATAGGTCACATAATTTGCAGTCAATGGCAAGAAAGTTGGGGATGGGAGCTAAAGCAGACAACCAATCACTTGCTGCCCATTTTCCATTCGGGGTAAAATTGAAGATTCATCCTCGTAGGTTTGAGAATGAATGAAAAAATGAATGAATTGCTTATTTTTTACTGTATTCGGGGAAAACAACCGTCATAGACAATTTAACCAACTTTTCTTTGGATGTCAGTTTTAACATGAGGGGACACGAGTTTCCACTAAAGTTGCTTTGTTTTTTGCAGCACTGTTCACCAGAATAATGGGCAGCACGGTGGCACAGTGGTTAGCACTGCTGCCTCACAGCGCCAGGGAGTCAGATTCAATTCCATCCGTGGGTGACTGTGTGGAGTTTGCACCTTCTCCCCGAGTCTGTGTGGATTTCCTCCGGGTGCTCCGGTTTCCTCCCACAGTCCAAAAATGTGCAGGTTAGGTGGATTGGCCATGCTAAATTGCCCCTTAATGTTCATAAAGATGTATAGGTTAGATTAGGGGTTAATGGGATAGGGTGGGGGAGTGAGCTTGGGTGAAGTACTCTTTCAGAATGTCGATGCAGACTTGATGGGCTGAATGGCCTCCTTCTGCACAGTCGAGATTCTATGATCCTAAGTCAGCCCAACTGGCATAAAAGATCATGAAATTTTCAATGTGAATTGCATTCCGTGCAATTAAATTTTGGGGGATATATTGCATTTTATGTTAAATAGAATATCGAATAGTATAGGGCAGAAGGAGCTCATTCATCCCATTTAATCTGGGCCAGGTGTTTCTGGATGGAATCTTCTGTTTGTACTATTTCCAGTATCCAACCTTGCTCAGGCTGTCAGGGAGACGGTTTGTAAGATTTTCCTGGAGGTGACCATCTGCCAGGCTGACTCCGTCCCCTTCAAGATTATGACTCTCTTCCTCACAATTTACAACGTTTATTGTCACCTGCATGTTTAAAAATGGTGCCTCAGAGTCTAAGTTGTTGACATGTACCAATTTGGAATGTCAAGATTCATTGGCGAAGTGCCATCTCGGGTTGGAAAACTGGTGCGTTGCCCGTCAGCGTCATTGCTGGGTGTTCCTGCCCTACTTTTAGACACTTACGAAACAAACGTTTCTCTGGTTTCACTCCGCCTCTGTAGTGGATGGAATTGGATTCAGCCAAAATATTTCTATGCCCGATTTTGGGCACGTTTAGCGGGGTGTGTCTCGACAGCTGCAGTGCCAAGAGATATCTCGCTATTCAACGGCACTTTGCTGATTCTTTTAGCCTCAGGGAGATTCCCTCTGCCGAGGCCACACCAAGAGGGCTCAGCAGCTGGCAAGCTGAAGCTCGCCAACAGGAAAGGTTCCTTGCAGATACGGACCACCATTTTGTCTGGCTGCCCCAATCTTTTCCCTCCCCCATTTCAGCCCCCCCCCCCCCCCGTGTTTTCAATGCCCCCCCCTCACCCCCCAGACTCCAGAGAACCCGCCATCACCCGTCCCACACTACCTTTAAGGTTGCCTTGGCCTGATCCCTGGCGGTACCAACCTGGCACCCGAGCACCCTGGGACTGCCAGGCTGACAGTGCCAAGGAGTCCCAGTTCCAGAGAGAGAGCTAGGGTGCCACCCTGCCCTGTCCCTAAACATGGGCAGTCGCCATTGGCCTGGGAGAACACCCAGGTGCCGTTATGCCTGGTCCACGTTTGTGTGGACAATACTGAATGGCGCCCTCGTGAGGTCTCCTAGGCAGAGCCATTGAGTGCTGGGCGCTGGAAATGTATGTTCGGCTCATTTAAATACGCTGATCTGGATCACACCCAGTGAGGGCGAGATTCCCTAAGTGCAGAAAGAGGCCATTCGGCCCATTGAGTCTGCACCGACCCTTCAAAAGACCATCCTACCTAGGTCCAATCCCCTGTTCTGTAACCTCACCCTAAGGGGCAACTTAGCATGGCCAATCCACATAACCTGCACATCTTTGGACTGTAGGAGGAAACCGGAGCACCCGGAGGAAACCCACGCAGACACTGGGAGAATGTGAAAACCCCACACAGACAGTCCCCCGAGGTCAGAATTGATCAGTGCTAAAACCTGCACCACCATGCCGAGATTTTGTTGTATCTCGGCAGACGTTTTGCATGTCGCAAATCACACAAGAGCTTCTCTCGAGATTCAACAACCTCGTCCCGACACCAAGTTGGGCGCGACGAGGCTGCTGAATCGTGCCCTAGGTTACGGGGTCTTCCATTCAATAAAATGAGTGACTTCCTCTGCTCAGCCAGGGTAAGTCACTCTTCTTATCAATCTCTGAGCACCTGCTCATACACCCATACCAGTTCCGCTGGACATGCTGCCACCTGAAGGATCACCACCACTTGGCTCCCACATACCTCTCATCTCCCATCCTCTCCTCATCATATCGCTGTTCCCACCCGCCAGCCACAAATGACAGGCATCCTTACCATTTGAGCTGGCATGCACCTGCTTACACTCTCCCCATCTGTTCGCTTGCAGAAGAAGCTGGCTCACAATAGGCAGGAGAGAACACAGATGGACAGAGTAAAAACCGGTAAAAACCGGTCTCTCAGTTTGAGGAGAGAGCCCTCCTGTGGGCCTGGAAGGAAGGGGACCCATGCTGCGCCGAGGGTGTGAGGGGTCATGAAAAGAAATGTGAGGACCCCACAACACCATCGCCCATCTCGTGGAACTCATGTGAGTTCTATCTCTTATGTCCTTATGTCCCTTCCACGCACTAATGCCATCTCCTTTCTCTTGTCGGCACAGCAGGAGAGCTGCCCAAGGCTTCAACAAGTAGGGCTGAAGAGAGCGGCCTGGAGAGCAGCTCAGAGAATTTCTCAAACGCGCAGAAGGAAGAGACATTGCAGCTTTCTCCCATACCCTCCACCAGTACAGGACACACGCCTCCGTGGGACTTGATAGTACAGGGGCATCGGGGTCACAAATTAGAGAGCACCTCACATTTTCTGATCCACAGCAGTTGGAAGCAGGGACGTCCCAGGGGCCCAGCACCTGGAGGACTGTTGGGAGGCCAGAATTCTGCTGAGCCCTAGTCATGATGACGAGCCTCTGGACTCGGTTGTCTCTCAATTGCTGGAGCTCCAGATGTAGAGTAGGAAGCATCAGGAAGGGATGTCCGCACCAGCCCTCAGATTGCAAGGCCGACTGGAGGAGTCCCAATGCCTTCTGCCTGACGAGATTGTGCCAACACTCCAAGGCAGCCAGGGTCAATAATGTGAAGGTAGCAGCCATAGTGGAGACTTTGATGCAGGACTTCTGTCCTGCGCACATGGAGAGTACAACCTCCACAGCGAAGGGTGTGAACTCCATGATGCCAGTGACAGAGGATGGCGGGGCTTCTGGATCTCACCCTCGATGCCTCTATCCCACGGAGGAAGCAAGGGGCCCTTGAGCACCCACAGGGAGGAAAAGAAGCTGGTCCGGCGACTTCAACCTAGGGGATTCTGGAAATGTCCAACCCATCTGACTCCCCATTTCCTGTGACCATTCACAAGCTCCAGCCCTGCTCACCCAGGAGGGGGGCACTACCACATTTCAGCACCCCAAAAGCACGTTTGGGTCTTCCAGGCACTTTTGCTCCAGAAGATGCCCGATGAAGTTAAAACAAACAACAGGGTGGGGCAGACAGAAGGCTGCCTCTGCTGGCTCCTGGGCAGACACCAGGACATAGCGGCAGGGTTAGAAAGGTAAAGAGAGTTTAGTTGCACTGAGTGGGTGTGGGTGTTGTTCGGCAATTGTAGGTAGGGAACACTTATGTAAGAATGAAACCACTTTTATCCATTTATCGAACCTCACTTTTGATACCCTATTTGTGCCCCGCTCTCAGTAGATCTCTCCATGAAATGCCACTGAGACAATTCAATCCATCTCACACTGAATGGCTGGTTGTTCACACACAGAGCCTCCTCCATTTCCTCTCTACAACACAGATAGCTCATTGGTTGGTACTTCCTCACACTGACCCAGCACATCAGTCATGTCAGAGCCTCCCTGCTAATGCAGAGCTCCCCCACAATGCTCAAACTCTCCACTCAACCCAGTCATAGGGAAATGCTGATCTCATCACATCGATCCCATTTGGAAGCAAATGGACGTATCAGTGAGAGGCAGCATGGTTTTGTGAAAGGGAGGTCGTGTCTCACTAGCTTGATAGAGTTTTTCGAGGAGGTCACTAAGATGATTGATGCAGGTAGGGCAGTGGATGTTGTCTATATGGACTTCAGTAAGGCCTTTGACAAGGTCCCTCATGGTAGACTAGTACAAAAGGTAAAGTCACACGGGATCAGGGGTGAGCTGGCAAGGTGGATAAGAACTGGCTAGGTCATAGAAGGCAGAGAGTAGCAATGGAAGGATGCTTTTCTAATTGGAGGGCTGTGACCAGTGGTGTTCCACAGGGATCAGTGCTGGGACCTTTGCTGTTTGTAGTATATACAAATGATTTGGAGGAAAATGTAACTGGTCTGATTAGTAAGTTTGCAGACGACACAAAGGTTGGTGGAATTGCGGATAGCGATGAGGACTGTCGGAGGATACAGCAGGATTTAGATTGTTTGGAGACTTGGGCGGAGAGATGGCAGATGGAGTTGAATCCGGACAAATGTGAGGTAATGCATTTTGGAAGGTCTAATGCAGGTAGGGAATATACAGTGACTGGTAAAACCCTCAAGAGTATTGAAAGTCAAAGAGATCTAGGAGTACAGGTCCACAGGTCACTGAAAGGGGCAACACAGGTGGAGAAGGTAGTCACGAAGGCATACGGCATGCTTGCCTTCATTGGCCGGGGCATTGAGTGTACGAATTGGCAAGTCATGTTGCAGCTGTATAGAACCTTAGTTAGGCCACACTTGGAGTATAGTGTTCAATTCTGGTCGCCACACTACCAGAAGGATGTGGAGGCTTTAGAGAGGGTGCAGAAGAGATTTACCAGAATGTTGCCTGGTATGGAGGGCATTAGCTATGAGGAGCGGTTGAATAAACTCGGATTGTTCTCACTGGAACGAAGGAGGTTGAGGGGCGATCTGATAGAGGTCTACAAAATTATGAGGGACATAGACAGAGTGGATAGTCAGAGGCTTTTCCCCGGGGTAGAGGGGTCAATTACTAGGGGGCATAGGTTTAAGGTGAGAGGGGCAAGGTTTAGAGTAGATGTACGAGGCAAGTTTTTTACGCAGAGGGTAGTGGGTGCCTGGAACTCGCTACCGGAGGAGGTGGTGGAAGCAGAGACGATAGTGACATTTAAGGGGCATCTTGACAAATACATGAATAGGATGGGAATAGAGGGATACGGACCCAGGAAGTGTAGAAGATTGTAGTTTAGTCGGGCAGCATGGTCGGCACTGGATTGGAGGACCGAAGGGCTGTTCCTGTGCTGTACATTTCTTTGTTCTTTGTTCTTTGTTCTAGACCCTTGTGAGACCCGTGCCTCTGGCAGCAGTGAAACTGATCCGCAGGGGCAACCCTAAGCATGGAGGAGTCTGCATCAGGGGAGAGGAGTCTGTATGCGTGACAGTGCCCTGATATCATCCTGGGAATGTGTGAGCTGCCTGCAGGAGTCAGATATTTGAAGTATCTCTTTGAGGAGCCAAGCTCTCTCCTCACTGCAAATCATCATCATCTTCCTGTAATGTTGTGATGAAAGACAACTGCTGCCCTCCCATGACATATAATAGGTTACAATGAGCATTGCCAGCAGAGGGTGCATTCCCATGATGGGGCCCGGGCGGTCAGCCTCATGCTGGGCATCAGTGAAGTGTGAGGCAATCGGGGCATCCCGAGGTCTCCCCTTTCCGGAACCCACCACCACATGATGGCCTTCCTCCTCGTCACCCACTCTACATCCGCCTAATCAGAGGAGATGTGCCACTCATCCACATCCTCCTCTGTCTGCTCCTCGCCCGAGGACTATTGTTTCTGGAAGTTTCCCCACTACCAACATTAAACTGACTGGCCTATAATTGCCGGATTATCCTTCTTTTTTCGAACTTTCAAACGTTTGCAATGAAATGAAAAATGAAAATCGCTTATTGTCACAAGTAGGCTTCAATGGAGTTTCTGTGAAAAGCCCCGAGTCGCCACATTCCGGCGCCTGTTCGGGGAGGCTGGTACGGGAATTGAACCGTGCTGCTGGCCTGCCTTGGTCTGCTTTCAAAGACAGCGATTTAGCCCTGTGCTAAACAGCCCCTCATGCTCCACCTCTCCGACACCACCTCCATATCTAAGAAAATTTGGAAGATTGTGGCCAGTGCCTTGTATTTTCCATACTTACCTCCCTCACGAACCGAGGATAAATCCCATCCAGCACTGCCAGGTTACTACTCTAATTACTGCCAGCCTTTCAATTGCCTCCTGTGTGTCGATTCTTTTGCTTAACCAGTGTACTGCCAACATCCTTGTTTACTGTAGCTTTAGCAAAGAATTTTTCCTTGATGAACACTGATACCAAGTACTCATTTAAGCCATACCTTCTACTTCTCCAGCTCGTCCCTCACTGTTCTTTCACCATTAACGTGAAAGCAAAATATTGCAGATCCATGAAATCTGAAATCAAAACTCAGCAGCTCCGGCAACATCTGCAGAGAGAGATAAACAGAGTAAATGGTTCGTGTTGTCGCACTTTAAATAGAACTGGGGAATTTGGAGGCGGAACAGGATTGAAGCAAATTCAGAGACTGGGGTCGCATGGGGGAGGGGGAGGGGGGCGCAAATGTTGCCAAAAGAAAGTTCTGACTCTGGGCCCCAATTTGGGTGGTGCAGCCAGGTGAGAGGGTGGTGGAACATCCTCGGGGATTTTGTCATCTTCAGCCAATTAATATCCGGCATGGGGGGAACTGGCCAATAACGGGTGGTGGCCAGGATAAAGTTCTGACATTTCCAAGGCAGGCGCCACATTAAATGGACAGGCTGCTGCTTTTATGCAGGATGCACACAGTAAGGAGGGGATTGGGCGGGGGAGCAGAACAAGGGAGACTATGTTGGAGTCAGAGGGCCCAGTGACGAAGGTAGTGAGGATATCCATTGAGGCGCTGTTCCCAGTGGACAAGAGGAGGCCAGCAATCCTCACAAAGAATTGACATGGCTGGAGGTGGAGGAGGGATTCAGAGCCATGGGATAGTCTTTTGAACAAAGGTGCAGTGCTTCAAGCATTTCAGTCACCTGGTACAGTTAGTACCTCGTACCTGGTACCTCGTGAGTCACATTCGTGTAAAGTTGCGGTCCTTCATGTCAGAATGAGATATGAGGCCAGGTGGTCTATGTATGCTCCAGACATGAGCAAGGACCAGTGCACGTAGTGAGATATAGAGCGGACACACATATGAGGCTCATGGTGATTCAGAGAATGATCTCGCCATTGCCATGACCACTTGCAGCTGGCCTCGCCATGATGTTCTGATGAACATGGAAGCTGATATTGGCTGACAGATGTACCTAGGGAATGAGAGACGAGTGACATTTTGTATGGATGTGGTTAGAGGAGAGAGTGCTCATAATGCCAGCAAGGGGAGATGAATGGCTGGTAGAACTGGTCATTCCCAGTTGTATTTGTAGGAGGCAATGGAAATAGGATGGGTTAGATCCACGCGGCCTGTCACTGAGGTTGAGGTGGATGTGGAGCCCATGGAAAGTGGGTGATATGATGGATGCGGGCATCAACCTTTTTGACGAGGGATAACATCCCATTGCGGACCCGGTGAACACAGGAAACCCCGGCTCCAGGACAGGCAGGAGGAGCTAGTTGAAAGTGCGAGGTGCTGACATTACTTGTCTCTCCCGCTGATGCAGTAATGAACGAGGGACGAGAAACAGCTCTGGGACCTTGTGAAACTTCAAAAATGATCAGCCATCAGAAAAAAATATTCTTACTTCAGTGCAGCACACCCTTCACCAGTGAAGATAATGTCAAGTTGTTGGGCACTGACGTATGATTACAACACAGCACATACTTCTTTTTTTTATAAAAATAATTTTTATTAAAGGTTTTCATAAAATATCAATAACAAAATGAAAAAAAGAACCCAACAGGGTTAAGTACAAAACACAATGTAGAAAAGCAACCCCCCCCATACCACCCCCCCCCCTCCCCCCCTGTACATAAATAATAAATTAACATTAACACCACAACTTAACACAACAGGTATATACACCCCCTCAGACCCTTCAGTGTAAATAACAAAAGCAATAATAAAGTACCCCCCCCCCCCCCACCTCTCCCCGAGCTGCTGCTGCCATTGACCAATGTCTATCGTTCTGCCAGGAAGTCTAAGAACGGTTGCCACCACCTAAAGAACCCTTGTACCGACCCCCTCAAGGCAAATTTCACCCTCTCCAATTTAATGAACCCTGCCATATCACTGATCCATGATTCCACGCTTGGGGGCCTCGCATCCTTCCACTGAAGAAGAATCCTTCGCCGGGCTACTAGGGACGCAAAGGCCAAAATTCCGGCCTCTTTCGCCTCCTGCACTCCCGGCTCCTCTGCCACCCCAAATATTGCGAGCCCCCAGCCCGGTTTGACCCTGGATCCTACCACCCTCAACACCGTCCTCGCTACGCCCTTCCAAAATTCCTCCAGCGCTGAGCATGCGCAGAACATATGGGTGTGATTTGCTGAGCTCCCTGAGCACCTAACACACCTGTCCTCACCCCCAAAAAACCGGCTCATCCTTGTCCCAGTCATGTGTGCCCTGTGCAGCAACTTAAACTGTATGAGGCTCTGAGCCTCGTGTATGATGAGGAAAGTTCACCCTCCCTAGGGAATCTGCCCACGTCCCTTCCTCAATCTCCTCTCCCAACTCCTCCTCCCACTTACCTTTTACCTCCACCACCGAGGCCTCCTCCTCCTCCTGCATCACCTAGTAAGTTTTCGAGATCTTCCCCATTCTCCGCCCCCCCCGAGAGCACTCTGTCCTGTACTGTGTGTGGCAGTAGCCGCGGAAATTCCGCCACATGCCGTCTGGCAAACGCCCTTACCTGTAAGTACCTGAAGGTGTTCCCCGGGGGGAGCCCGTACCTCTCCTCCAGCTAACCCAGGCTTGCAAACTTCCCGTTCACAAACAAGTCCCCCAACTTTTGTATCCCTGCCCTGTGCCACCCCACAAACCCTCCACCTGTTCTTCCTGGGGCGAACCGGTGGTTCCCCCGTAATGGGATCCCCGCTGAGGCCCCCACTTCCCCCCTGTGCCGCTCCACTGCCCCAAATTTTGAGGGCAGCCACCACCACCGGGCTCGTGGTATACCTCCTTGGAGAGAGCGGCAGTGGCGCCGTTGCCAGCGCCCCCAGACTCGTACCCACACAAGACGCCGTCTCCAGCCTCTTCCATGCAGCCCCCTCCCCCCTCCATCACCCACTTGCGCACCATTGTCGCATTGGCGGCCGAGTAGTATCCACAGAGGTTGGGCAGCGCCAGTCCCCCCCTATCTCTACTCCGCTCCAGGAACACCCTTCTCACCCTCAGAGTCCCGCGCGCCCACACAAACCCCATTATACTCCTGTTAACCTGCCTGAAAAAAGCCTTCGGGATAAACACGGGGAGGCACTGGAACAGGAACAAAAACCTTGGGAGCACCGTCATTTTGATTGACTGCACCCTACCACCTGTCATTTTGATTGACTGCCACGGACAGTGGCAACGCGTCCCACCTCTTGAACTCCTCCTCCATTTGCTCCACCAGCCTTGTAAAATTAAGCCTATGCAGGGCCCCCCAGCTCCTGGCCACCTGGACCCCCAAATACCTGAAGTTCCTCTCCGTCCTTTTTATTGGGAGCTCGCCAATCCCCCTCTCCTGGTCCCCTGGATGAACTACGAACAGCTCACTCTTCCCCATGTTGAGCTTGTACCCCAAAAGTCCCCGAATTCCCTAAGAATCCTCATTACCTCCGGCATTCCTCCCACCGGGACCGCCACATACAGCAGCAGGTCGTCCGCATAAAGTGACACCCTATGCTCCTCCCCACCCCGCACCAACCCCCTCCAGTTCCTTGACTCCCTCAGTGCCATAGCCAGGGGTTCAATCGCCAGTGCGAAGAGCAGGGGGGACAAGGGACACCCCTGTCTCGTCCCTCGGTGCAACCAAAAGTACTCGGACCTCCTCCTGTTTGTGGCCATACTCGCCATCGGGACCTCATACAACAGCCTAACCCACCTGACAAACCCCTCCCCAAACCCGAACCTCTACAGCACCTCCCACAGGTACCCCCACTCTACCCTATCGAAGGCTTTCTCAGCGTCCATCGCCACCACTATCTCCGCCGCCCCCTCCCTCGCCGGCATCATGATTACGTTCAAAAGCCTCCGCACATTCGCGTCCAACTGTATCCCCTTCACAAACCCCGTCTGGTCTTCATGGATGATCTGCGGCACACAATCCTCAATCCTCGTGGCTAAGACCTTCGCCAGCACCTTGGAATCTACATTTAGCAAGGAAATCGGTCTGTAAGACCCACATTGCAGGGGATCCTTGTCCCGCTTCAGGATCAAGGAGATCAGTGCCCGGGACAAAGCCCCCCCATCCCTTGCCTCATTAAAGGTCCTGACTAACAGCGGGCCCAACAGGTCCATATATTTTTTATAGAATGCGACCGGGAAACAGTCTGGCCCCGGTGCCTTCCCCGCCTGCATGCTTCCTATCCCTTTGATCAACTCCTCCAGCCCAATTGGGGCCCCCAATCCCGCCACCAGTCCCTCTTCCACCTTTGGAAACCTCAATTGGTCCAGGAAGCGGCCCATCCCTCCCTCCTCCCGTGGAGGCTCGGATCGGTACAATTCCTCGTAGAAGTCCCTGAAGACCCCATTGATGCCAGCTCCACTCCGCACCACACTCCCTCCCCTGTCCTTAATTCCCCCGATCTCCCTAGCTGCGTCCCACTTCCGAAGCTGATGCGCCAGCATCCGGCTTGCCTTTTCCTCATACTCGTAAATCGCCCCCTGGGCCTTCCTCCACTGCACCTCCGCCTTCCTGGTGGTCACCAGGTCGAATTTGGCCTGGAGGCTTCGCCTCTTCCTGAACAATCCTTCCTCGGGCTCCTCCGCATACCTCCTGTCTACCCTCACCATCTCCTCGACCAGCCTCTCCCTCTCCCCCCCGCTCCCTCCGCTCCTTGTGGGCCCTAATGGAGATCATCTCTCTCCTCACCACCGCCTTCAGTGCCTCCCGTACCATCCCCACTCGGACATCCCCATTGTCGTTGGTCTCCAAGTACCTCTCTATACTTCCTCGGACCCGCTCGCTCACCTCCTCGTCCGCCAACAGCCCCACCTCCAAGCGCCACGGCGGGCGCTGGTCCCTCTCCTCCCCCATCTCCAAGTCCACCCAATGCGGGGCGTGGTCCGAAAGGGCTATTGCCGAATACTCAGTATCCTCTACTCTCGTTATCAGCGCCCTACTCAAAATGAAAAAGTCGATTCGCGAATAAGCCTTATGGACATGTGAGAAGAATGAAAATTCCCTAGCCCCCGGCCTTGAAAATCTCCAAGGGTCCACCCCTCCCATCTGGTCCATAAACCCCCTCAGCACTCGAGACGCTGCCGGCTTCCTACCCGTCCTAGACCTGGAGCGATCCAGTGCCGGATCCAGCACCGTGTTAAAGTCTCCCCCCCATTATCAGGCCCCCCACTTCCAAGTCTGGGATCCGACCTAACATACGTCACATATAACCCGCATCGTCCCAGTTCGGGGCATACACATTGACCAGTACCACCCTCTCTCCCTGCAACTTACCACTTACCATTATGTACCTACCGCCATTATATGCCACAATGCTCGACGCCTCGAATAACACCTTCTTTCCCACCAAGATTGCCACCCCTCGATTTTTGGCATCTAGCCCCGAGTGAAACACCTGACCTACCCACCCTTTCCTCAATCTTACCTGGTCTGCCACCTTCAGGTGTGTCTCCTGAAGCATAACCACATCCGCCTTGAGCCCCTTCAGGTGCGCGAACACGCGGGCCCGCTTAACCGGCCCATTCAGTCCCCCTACATTCCAGGTTATCAGCCGGATCAGGGGGCTACCCGCCCCCCTCCCCCGCCGACTAGCCATGACCCCTCTTCGGCCAGCCATGCGCCCGCACCCCACACCGGGCCCGTTCCCCACAGCGGCATACTCCCGTATCGACCCCCCCCCCACTCGCTCCAGCTCCTCCTTGACCATAGCAGCAGCAACTCGATTCCCCCCCCCCCCCCCCAACCCCGGCTAGGACCCATCCTAGCTTATTTACTCCCCCCATTGCACTTCCACAAGTCAGCTGACTCCTGCTGACACCAGCCACTCCCGCCTCTCCTTCGACTGCTCCCATTGTGTGGCACACCCTCCTCTCCCGTTCCCCATCCATAGGCTCTCCCCCTCCCCCTTCCGTTCTAAGCGCGGGAAACATCCCTTGCTTCCCCGCCCCGGCCCCACCCCCTCCAGTCTTCAGCACGGGAAAAAGCCCGCGCTTTGCACCTACCAGGCCGCCACCTCTGACGCAGCTCCTTTTGCATGCCCGGTCCCCTCACTCCCGACTCGGCCTCCCCCTCCCCCACGGGGCCCCATCTCACCGCCGTCCAGCCCCCCTGTTCCGTTTACCTACCCCCCTCCAAGAGCCACCCCGACCAACCCAACCAAAACGGTGCCCAACCCGCCCCAGCCACCCTCACCAACCCGAAAGAGAAGAACACGGAGAAAAATAAACCCGGAGCAATACAAAGGCCCCCCTGCCTCGTGAAAAAAAACCATAACGTATCAACCGCAATCCTCAAACACCCATACCGACCCTCAATCTGTGTCCAACTTCTCGGCCTGACCAAAGTCCCACGCCTCCTCCGGAGACTCAAAATAATGGTGCCGGTCCTTGTAGGTAACCCACAGTCGCGCCGGCTGCAACATGCCAAACTTCACCCCCTTCCTGTGCAGCACCGCCTTCACTCGATTGTACCCGGCCTTCCTCTTCGCCACCTCCGCACTCCAGCCCTGGTATATGCGAACCTCCGCGTTCTCCCACCTGCTGAGCAGCATCCTCTCCTTCTTGGCCCACCTGAGCACACACTCCCGATCGACGAACCGATGGAACTGCACCAGCACCGCCCGCGGAGGCTCGTTAACCTTGGGCCTCCTCGCCAGCACTCTATGGGCCCCTTCCAGCTCCAGGGGCTCCTGGAAGGACCCCGCTCCCATCAGCGTGTTCAACATGGTGACCACATAGGCCCCCACGTCCGGCCCCTCCAGCCCCTCCGGGAGGGCCAGAATCCGCAGATTCTTCCGCCTCGACCGATTCTCCATCTCCTCGAACCGCTCCTGCCATTTCTTGTGGAGCGCCTCCACCTTTACCGCCAGGCCTAAGATCTCGTCCTCATTGGCAGAGATCTTTTGTCGAGCCTCGCGGATCACCACCCCCTGGGCCGTCTGTGTCTCCAGCAGCTTATCAATAGACGCCTTCATCGGCTCTAGCAGGTCCGTTTTAATCTCTCTGAAGCAGCGCTGGATACCCTCCTGTTGCTCCTCCGCCCACTGCCTCCACGCTGCCTGGTCTCCGCCCGCCGCCATTTTGTCCTTCTTCCCTCGCACCTTCTTCGGGTCCACCACCACCTTTTTTGTAGCCCCGCTCCTAGTTGAAGCCATATACTGACGGGGAGCTGTTATAGACTCCTTCCCACACCGGAAATGTCAAAAAAGTCCCGTTGGGGGCCCTGAAAAGAGCCCAAAAGTCTGTTTTTGCGGGAGCCGCCGAATGTGCGACTTAGCTCCGCATAGCCGCAACCGGAAGTCACACAGCACATACTTCAATGAACACGTAACTGAGGAATGTTCGTAGAATCCCAACATAGCTGAAAGAGGCCATTCGGACCATTGAGTCTGTACAAACATCCGAAAGAGCATTCTATCTCGGTCCAGTCCCTCGCCCTATCCCCCGAGCCCCACCTAACCTGCACATCTTTGACACTAAGTGGCAGTTTTAACATGGCCAATCCACCTAAGCTGCACATATTTTAACTGTGGGAGGAAAGCGGAGCACCCGGAGGAAACCCACGCAGACACGGAGAAAATGTTCAAGCTCCACGCAGAGAGTTGGCCAAGGCCGGAATTTAACCCGGGGCCCTGGTGCTGTGAGACAGTGGTGCTAACCACAGTGCCAGCATGGGAGCTGTGGCTACACCCTATCGAGGAAAGGCCCAACGATATTCAGCTTCCTGAAGACATCTAGCCTTGGGAGTTATCAGCAAAGCAACAGATGCTGAAGCAGCAGCCTGAAATGAATGAACATCTGGCAGATTTTCCAGCTGTACCTCCACCTCGGTCACCTCATGCACCCAAGCAGAAAATGCAGCATCCTGCGTTCACATCAAGCACAGGCTCTGGAATAGCAAAAAGATAGGAAGAGTCAGAATAAATCCATCGACTTGTACTTACGGTCTCACTTGGTGATAGTTTTATTCCAAATGCCAAGGCGTTAGATGTATCTGCCACTTTAAAGGTCTTGTTCTGCATCTTATAACGGTTCATCTGTTCATCTCTCCACCAGTGGGCTGTCGCCAGCTGGTGAGTACTTGAGATAGAGGGCATGAAGAGGTATGCCCAGAACGAAGACAATAGTGAATTAATGATGGGACCAATGTGATGGTAACAGCATTTAATCAAAATCATCAAGGCTACATTTGGAAGAAAATTGAATTGTTTTCAGAGGTATTTAGCGGTATCTCAAGAGAAACATGTGCTTCCGAGTGAGTCACATGACTCCCTGGCCTGGTCTCTGCCCATTACCATTAGGTTCACAAGTGCATTTTAATTGGCTGCCTGGGGTCAACACCACTCCGTCTCTTCTTCCTCCTTCTCAGAAGAGGTAGCACACGCAATGTGGTTGTTATTCTCTAATGCTCCTCCGCAGTGTGTGTCCTCTCTGTCTGTGTGTCAGTGTGCAACACAGGTGTAAGCAGCAACTGTTCGTGTATTCTCTTTGTCACCCAGCATCTATCGACAAAGACATTTGGGTGGCTTGAAGAACTGAGGCACCTGGCACAAGATAAAATGGTTCTGTTCACAAACAGTCATTTGGTAGAACTTGAGTATCGCTGGAAAATGACACGTCAAAACGTTTCTGTACTCACCAGTACAAACACAAGAATACCAAGTGTAAAGGGAACAACAATTCATACTTCATGAGAAAAGAGTCCTGATTGGGTGGCAAGCAGACTCTCATTGGTAGAGGTACTGCTGAGAAAGAGTGCACCAGTTAACTGATGACTGACATTTCAAGCCTTGTTTAAATTCAAAGCAGGTAGGTTTACTCTGATTGGCGAAGGCATTGGATGGGGAATATAGTTCCTCGCAAGCATAAATGTACCACACTGCAAGCATTACTAATAATTTTAAATTGGCTGTCAGCATAATTATTAGCACCGTTACACATGCTAGAAGCTACATATATTAATACATAGAGCCATGTTCTTTGCAGACATAAACAATATATATGCACATTGCGGCCATTTCAGCAAAACAAAATAGGTCACAGCCATAATAGAAACCTACAAAGAAAATAGAAACAGGAGGAGGCCATTCAGCCATTCAAGACTGCTATGTCATTCATTATGATCGTGGCTGATCATCAGGCTTAACACCGTGATCCTGACTTCCCCCCCGATCCCTTGGTTCCTTTAGCCCCAAGAGCTATATCTAATTCCTCTTGAAATTACTCAATGTTTTGGCCTCAACTACTTTCTGAGGTAGTGAATTCCACAGATTCGCCAGTCTCTGGGTGAAGAAATTTCTCCTCACCTCAGTCTTAAAAGCTTTACCCTTATCCTCAAACTATGACCCCCAGTTCTGGACTCCCCCACCATCGGAAACATTCTTTCTGAATCTACCCTGTCTAATCCTGTTAGAATTTCATTGGTTTCTATGAGATTCACCTTTCACTCTTCTAAACTCCAATGAATATATTCCTAACCCACTTAGTTTCTCTTCATACTATAGTCCCGCCATCCCAGGAATCAGCCTGGTAAACCTTTGCTGCACTCCCTTCATAGCAAGAACATCCTTCCTCAGATAAGGATACCAAAACTGTACACAATACTCCAAGTGTGGCCTCACCTATACCCTATACAATTGCAGTAAAACATCCATATTCCTACACTCGCATCCTCTCCCCACATTGGTCAACGTACCATTTGCCTTCTTTACTGCCTACCATGACTGATGCATGAGGACACCAAGATCTCGCTGAGTATCCACCTCTCTCAATTTACACCCATTCAAATAATAATTTGCCTTCCTATTTTTGCTCCCAAAGTGAATAACCTCACATTTATCACATTTTACTGCATCTGCCGTGCATATGCCCACTCACTCAGTCTGTCCAAATCCTGCTGAAGCATCTCTGCATCTTCCTTATAGCTCACCCTCCCACCTAACTTTATACCATCTGCAAATTTGGAGATAATACATTTAGTTCCCTCGTCCAAATTATTAATATATAATGTGAACAATTGGGGTCCTAACACAGATCCCTGCGGTACCCCACTAGTGACTGTCTGTCAATTGGAAAATTACCCATTTATTCCAACATTTTGCTTCCTGTCTGCTAACCAGCTTTCTATCCATCTTAAGACACTACTCACAATCCCATGCACTTTAACTTTACACAGTAATCTACTGTGTGAGACCTTGTTGAAAGCCTTCTGAAAGTCTAGATAAACTGCATCCACTGGTTCTCCCTGGTCAACTCTACTATTTACATCTTCAAAGAATTCTAGTAGATTTGTCAAGCATGATTTCCCTATCTTAAATCCGTGCTGACTTTGTCTGATTATATCACTGCTTTCCAAATGCTGTGCTCTGAAATCCTTGACAATGGAATCTAGCAACTTCCCTCCTACAGAAAATTAGGCTCACAGGTCTATAGTTCCCTGTTTTCTCTCCACCTCACTTTTTGATTAGCAGGGTTGTATTAGCTACCGTCCAAACTGCAGGAACCATTCCAGATTCCAAATAATTTTGGAAAACGACCACCAATGGATATACTATTTCTAGGGCCACTTCCTTAAGTACTCTGGGATGAACATTATCAGGCCCTGGAGATTTAATTTAATTTAATAATTTTTATTGTCACAAGTGGTATTACATTAACACTGCAAATGAAGTTACTGTGAAAAGCCCCGAGTCGCCACATGTTCGGGTACACAGAAGGAGAATTCGGAATGTCCGAATTACCGAACAGCATATCTTTCGGGACTTGTGGGAGGAAACCGGAGCACCCGGAGGAAACCCACGCAGACGCAGGGAGAACATGCAGACTCCACACAGACAGTCAGTGACCCAAGCTGGGAATCGAACCTGGGACCCTGGCTCTGTGAAGCCACAGTGCTTCCACTGAGCTACCGGGCTACCCTTGTCCACCTTCAATACCATTTATTTCACCAAATCCATTTCTTTACCAATACTATTCACATTCAGCTCCTCACTGAAACTTGTGTTTCTCAGAACTTCGTTCATTATTCATGGCTTCCTTTGTGAAGACAGGAGCAAAGTACAAATTTAGTTCCTCAGTCATTTCTTTGTTCTCATTATAAATTCCCCCATTTCTGACTGTAACATTCAATTTTATCAATTTTTTTCTCTTTACACACCTATAGAACCTTTTACAGTCAGTTTTTATATTTACCACTAGCTTACTTTCATATTGTACATGCCCCTCCTTAATCAATCCTTTGGTCCACCTTTGTCAAATATTAAACTGTTCCCAATCCTCAGGTCTATTGCTTTTCCTTGCTAAATTGTATGCCTCTCCTTTGCATCTAATACTATCTCTAATTTCCATTGTAAGCCATGGTTTGGCCACAGCTCCCTTTTTACTCTTGCCCCAAATTGGGATAAACAACTTTTGGAGTTCACCTATTTGTTTCTTGAATGCCTACCACTGCCTGTCCACTGTCCTTCCATTCAGTAATGTTTCCCAGTCAATCATAGGCAGCACTTGCCTCATACCATCATGGTTACCATTTTCTGGTTCATGCCCCAGTGCAATGCCTTGGCCAATCAGAGTCAACCTGCCTGCTTTGAACTTAAAGAAAGCTTGAAAGTTAACTGTTAGTCATCATATGGTGCTTTCTCCATGGCAATGTCTCTACCAATCAGATTCTGCTTGCCAACCAAGCCGTGCTCACTTCTCATGAAGTAAAAATTGTAGTTTGTTATGCACTGCATGTATTGTAAAGCTTGCCATACTTTGCAAGTCAGTGCATTACGGGATCGCAGAATCCATGTTGTTTGTTAGTTTGGTTACTGAAGCAAAATAAACAGAAGCTGTAATGTTGAATCACCTCTGTGCCTACATGTAATGGCTAATCTACAAGTATTAAAATAGAACATTTTTCACATTACATTTAGTATTCTTACAAACTGATCAAGTGTAAGATGATTAGCTTCGGTATGTGACTTTTTTCAGTGATATTCATGGTTCTGTTTGTCCAGGATTGGCTTGCCAAAAAAAACACCTTTACGAGATGGGATGATCCAAGTGACAGCATTATTCAATCTACCTCCATTTGGGCTTAGCTCCCCAAATTACTTCTTCTCTAATTGAATAAGCAGCTCGGCTAAAAGCAAATTCATTCAATGGAGGAAGCCATAAGGTATTCCTACAGTGTCAATTCTTTAAGTAGTATGCAAATTGCATAGGATGCTTAAGAAATGCAGATGAAGAAATATGTGGTATTAAAACTGCAGATTACTCCCAGTGCTCCATCTCCAGAACCCTTCTGTTTTCACCATTGCACGGCCTTTATAGTTGCGTTCAGCTGAAGCTCATAAAATCCTTGATTAACTGGAAAAGCCAAATGTCCTCTACAAATTTTCAAGGAGTTACAAGATGAACCATTAAACAGATTCCCAACCGCCTGCAGCTACCTAATTCAGCCAATAAACTGACTCTGAACCAATTATTACTGTCAGGTTGTGCCAAAGTAGGGGTCTTGGTTGGAGAGTCTGGGCTGTGCCTCGTTATCTGCATTCTCCTCTGCGAGTCATATTATCAGCCTTTAAAGCTAGATTGCTCCGCTCTGCGAGAATCAACCCTCTTCAGAGCAATCGTAGGAAGCCGAACAGAATAGTGACAGCCTATTCTGCCTGCGGCCAGCTGGGATAGCTCTACATGTGGGGAGGATCTTCCCAATAAAAAAAAGAAAGAGGTCAAAGATGAAAGGTTGATTGGCCAATATATAAACCCCTAATTTTATTTGTGAGCTCTGTAAACTAATTCTAAAGCAATTGTTCCCTCTGCACCCAATCAAGAGGAATAAACTACAGAAAGAAACAAAGGGAAAGACAAATGGAAAAAAATAAATAAAAAAGAGAGGTGTCAGGCATTCTTGTGGTCCAACTGTTCCATGTAATTCTCCATAAGACTCGTTGCAACTTACGGCCATACTAAGAGGCAAATGTGTGTGTAGAGATTAGGGACTGAAGCAAAATCATAAAGGCAAATTAGGCAGGGTGAATCACTTCGCTTCATTTTCTTTCAGCAATATATGTTTGGGGCACAATTAAGAATAGTAAGTTTACTTCAGTGCGGGACTAATTGAAATAAAGTCACTTAAAATGAAGTGTTTTTCTCACGCCGATGGGGCACAGAAAAATTGCAGCCCCCTGAATCTAATGATCAAATAATCAGACATCAGGGCAGCACGGTGGCGCAGTGGTTTACATTGCTGCCTCACGGCGCCGAGGTCCCAGGTTCGATCCCGGCTCCGGGTCACTGACCGTGTGGAGTTTACACGTTCTCCCCGTGTTTGGGTGGGTTTCACCCCCACAACCCAAAGATGTGCAGGGTAGGTGGATTGGCCATGCTCAATTGCCCCTTAATTGGAAAAAATGAATTGGGCACACTAAATTTATTTTTTTAAAATTATCATCACTAATAATTTCTTCGAAGTTTATCCAGGAAACGGACTGCACAACAAAAATGTGGATGTTTCTGAGTTATAAATGTGACATGTGGAAAAACACAGTGCTGATACTTAGCGGAGCTTTCTCTAAAACGCCTCCTCATTATGGGGAGAGAGGGAGGGGGAGATGATACTGTTGTGACCCCGTCGGAGGTCACGGACTATGCACCATCCATTTTCCTGTGACCAGCATGAAGTCTGAATTCCCTCTGATAAAACGGGGCAGGGCTTTCCCTTAACAAGGGGGAATCTCATTGTATAAAAATCCTGACCCGGATGCAGGTCGGGGAGGGTGACACTTTGGGGTGAGGAGAGTTAGTCGTGTGTACCAAATAAGCCTGTGTTCGTTTTACGTCCTACCATGCGTTCCTGTGTGTCTCTTCGTTCGATCGCATAGAAACATTCACAGATTATCAGAAAAGTAGGAATAGCTTAAATTTTTTTCCTCCATGCCTCAAATTGTTTTGTACAATGTTGATTTCAGGTTTTTTCAGGAGCATAGACTCCTCAGATACTGAAGCAGTCCATGTCCAAATGCAGCAAGACCTGGTTTAAGATTACTTGTGGCAAGTTACATTTGTGTCACACAAGTGCCAGGCAATGACCATCTCCTACAAGAGAAAATCTAACCATCGCCCCTTGACAAGTGGCAAGTAACATCCATGCCATCTCCAACAAGAGAGGGCCAAACAATTGCTCCTTGACATTTAATGGCATTACCATCGCTGAATCCCCCACTATCAACATCCTGGGGATTACCACTGATCAGAAACTGAACTGGGCTAGCTACATTAATACTGTGGCTACCAGGGCAGGTCAAAGGCTAGAAATCCTGTGGCGAGTAACTCACCTCCTGACCCCCCAAAGCCTGAACACCATCTGCAAGGCACGAGTCAATTGTGTAATGGAATACTCTCCAATTGCCCAGATGAGTTCAGCTCGAACAACACTCAAAAAGCTTGACACCGTCCAGGACAAAGCAGCCTCCTTGATTGTTCCTCCTTCCACAAATATTCAGCACCGACAAACAGTGACAGCGTGTCTACCATCTACACGGTGCACTGCAGCAACTCACCAAGGTGCCTGAGACAGCACCTTCCAAACCCACGACCACTACCATCTAGGACAAGAGCACCAGATACCTGGGAACTGCACCACCTGGAGGTTCCCCTCCAAGTCACTCACCATCCTGACTTAGAAATATATCGCTGTGCCTTCACTGTCGCTGGGGCAAAATCCTGGAACTCCCTCCTTAACAGCACTGTGGGTGTGCCTACACCTCATGCAGTGCAGAGGTTCAAGAAGGCAACTCACCACCACCTTCTGAAGGGCAACTAGGGATGGGCAATGAATGCTGGTCTAACCAGCGACATCCACATTCCATAAATTAATTTTTAAAATATTTTTGAAAATGACATGAGGTACATTTTAAACTTGCTGCCTGAGAGTAGAATTCTTGCCATGGATAAGCTCGTCTTTACAGAAACAATTAGATTTTCAAGAACAAGCATGACAATTGTCATTGTTTCTCTCAGGGATAGCTACTCTGTAATGCCAATTCCACGACTGGATGACAAGTTGGAAATCTAGCCCCACCTCTCTGCTGTTCCCTTTCACTTTATGGATACATGGCAACGACAAGCTTCGTGGCCTCATTTCACACCCACGTCGTTTCAGTGACCGATACATTTCTGGATAATTAGGTCAGGTCTCTTGAACCTTGTGCCTAATCAGGGATATATTGCAAAAGATTTTTACTCTCTCGCTAACCCATTTTTTACTCTTTCATGGGTCTTGGGCTGCATTTATTTTCCATCCCGAATTGTCCTTGAGAAGGTGGTGGTGAGCCACTCTCCTTAACCGCTGCAGTCCATGTGGTATAGGTACACCCACAATGCAGGTCAGCAGGGAGTTCCAGGATTATGACCCAGCGAAAGTGAAGGAACGGCAATGTAGTTCTGAGCCAGGATGGTTTGGAGGAGAATTTGTAGATGGTGGTGTCCCCATGCATCTGTTGCCCTTGTCCTTCTTGGCTTGAAGGCTGTGGATTTGGAAGTTCCCTTGGTAAGCTGCTGCAGTGCATCTTTTAGATAGTACGCACTGTACCCACTGTTCGTCAGTGGTGCAGGCTTTTACAATCCCAGCTGGCGTTACTCCTGGACAAATTGGATCCCGGGGTTGAACCGGGCTTCATAGAACCTAACTTTTGTTTTGCTTAGCTATGTGGAAGAAAGCCAATGGACTTCTAACAAAGAATAATTATACTTCCTCAGAAAACTACGGAAATTCGGCATGTCCACATTAATCCTTACCAACTTTTACAGATGCACCATAGAAAGCATCCTATCTGGCTGCATCACAGCCTGGTATGGTAACTGCTCGGCCCAGGACCGCAAGAAACTTCAGAGAGTCGTGAACACCGCCCAGTCCATCACACGAACCTGCCTCCCATCTATTGACTCCATCTACACCTCCCGCTGCCTGGGGAAAGCGGGCAGCATAATCAAAGATCCCTCCCACCCGGCTTACTCACTCTTCCAACTTCTTCCATCGGGCAGGAGATACAGAAGTCTGAGAACACGCACGAACAGACTCAAAAACAGCTTCTTCCCCACTGTCACCAGACTCCTAAATGACCCTCTTATGGACTGACCTCATTAACACTGCACCCTGTATGCTTCATCCGATGCCAGTGCTTATGTAGTTACATTGTATATGTTGTGTTGCCCTATTATGTATTTTCTTTTATTCCCTTTTCTTCTCTTGTACTTAATGATCTGTTGAGCTGCTCGCAGAAAAATACTTTTCACTGTACCTCGGTACACGTGACAATAAACAAATCCAATCCAATCCAATTTATTAAGCAAGAAAAGATGAACAATAATACACAACTCCTTCACACCAGTTTACAGACATGTAAGGATAGCACTAGTTATAAAATCCCACTTATACTCTAATATTCTCGGTAAGTACACAGTCCATGTAAAACAATTTGTGGTCAGGCACGCCATACTCTGAAACCAAGTGACAGATGTCACCCAAACAACTTCTATGGATTTTTCATCAATCCCCCCACCCCCCCCCCCCCCCTGACATTTGTCACACTGTGAACCAGTTGGTCTAACTGAAAATCTGTCTCCCATACAAAGGCTTTCAATCTCTGCTCTCGCCGAATATGCCTTTGGAATTCCTCCCAAATGATATATTCTCTTGGATGTCTTCACCAAGGATCCACCTCCATCATTTCAGTCTCTCCTTCAAGTATTCCTCTGCCCTGAATTGCCATTTGCATTCAAGCTTCCGCGCAATCTTTCAGATACTCAGCCACTGACAGAGCAATACTGCTTCACAAGCCGTATTGAGGTGACACCAACTGTTAGGTCATCTTGGAGCTCAGTTTATCAACCGTCTTCCTTTGCGTTAAGTATGGGCGTCAACCCGCAGAGGTTTTTAAGATTACTGTTGATTCCAGTTTTGCCAGGGCTCATTGATGCTACACTCGGCCAAATTCTGCCTTGATAAGGCCACAGTCTGAGGATTTGGGGTAATCCATTTAAGACAGAGATGAGGAGACATTTCTTCACCCAAAGAATGGTGAGTCTGTGGAATTCATTACCACAGGAAGTAGTTCATAGGTCATAGAAATTACAGTGCAGAAAGGAGGCCACCTAGCCCATCGAGTCTGCACCGGCCCTTGGAAAGAGCACCCCACCCAAGCCCACACTTCCAACCTATCCCCATAACCCAGTGACCCCAACCATTTTGAACACTAAGGGCAATTTTGGCATGGCCAATCCACCTAACCTGCACATCTTTGGACTGTGGGAGGAAACTAGAGCACCCGGAGGAAACCCACGCACACACGGGGAGGATGTGCAGACTCCACACAGACAGTGACCCAAGCCGTGAATCGAACTTGGGACCCTGGAGCTGTGAAGCAACTGTGCTAACCACGGTGCTACCGTGCTGCCCACGTTTCAGTTGAGGCTAAGACATTGAATACATTCAAGAGGTGGCTCGTTATGGCACTTAAGGCAAATGGGATCAAGGATTATGGGGTGAAAGCCCGATAAGGCTATTGAGTTGGATGATCAGCCATGATCGTGACGAATGGTGGAGCAGGCCCACTTTGGTGGTAAGAATACAAAAAGCAGAATTTGTTTAAAAGGTGAGAAAACTTTTAGTTTTGTTGTTCAGAGACTTGGGTGTGCCAGGACAAAGAACACATAAAGTTAGCATGTAGGTGCAACAGTAATTAGGAAGTCAATTTGTACTGGCACACCCAAGTCTCTGAACAACAAAACTAAACGTTTTCTCACCTTTTAAACAAATTCTGCTTTTTGTATTCTTACCACCAAAGTGAATAGCTTCACACTTCCCTATACTATACTCAATCTGCCATCGTCTTGCCACCTCTGTTGCTTTCACAGTTGCTTCCACAGCACCACAGTTGCTTCACAGCTCCAGGGTCCCAGGTTCGATTCCCGGCTTGGTTCACTGTCTGCGCGGAGTCTGTACGCTCTCCCCGTGTCTGCGTGGCTTTCCTTTAGCCTTTAGCGTTTGGTCGGGTTACTGGGTTATGGGGATAGGGTGGAGGTGTGAGATTGGGTAGGGTGCTCTTTCAAAGAGCCGGTGCAGACTCGATGGGCCGAATGGCCTCCTTCTGCACTGTAAATTCTATGAAATTCAATGAAATTCTTGCCCAGACACCTAACCTGCCTGTAGCATTAGTATTGCTGAAAACCAGGCTTGTCGACTGCTCTCATCAGGGCATTTGCAAGGATGCCAAATGTAAAAGATGAACAAATTTAAGTAAGAGGCCTAGCAACAGGAGAAGCACTGGGGCCCACGGTTACTCTCCCTGACTCTGAGTCCAGATCATATCGAGGAGGATACAGGGACAACCCAACAAGTCAGGCAAGGTTGGAAGTTTGGAAATGTTTATAACATGAAGTGTAAAAGAACCTGGTGCACAAATCATTAAAGGTGGCAGGACAGGTTGAGGGAATGGTTAATAAATCATAAATTGTTCAGGTTTTATCCATAGGGCATAGTACAAGAGCAAGGAGGTTATGTTTTAATGTTTTTTAATAATCTTTTTTGTCACAATAGGCTTACATTAACATGGCAATGAAGTTACTGTGGAATAGCCCTTAGATGTCACATTCAGGCGCCTGTTCGGGTACATAGAGCGGCAATTCAGAATGTCCAATTATAATCATCACAGAATTTACAGTGTAGAAGGAGGCCATTCGGCCCATCGAGTCTGCACCGGCCCTTGGAAAGAGCACCCTACCCAAGGTCAACACCTCCACCCTATCCCCATAACCCAGTAACCCCACCCAACACTAAGGACAATTTTGGACACTAAGGGCAATTTATTATGGCCAATCCACCTAACCTGCACATTTTTAGATAATGATATGTATAATCACCTGAGGAAGGAACTGCGCTCCGAAAGCTAGGACTTTGCTAATTATTTTAAATGTCTGCCCATGCTCTCTCCAACCTCTCACAAGTGGGAACAGTTTTTTTCCCAACAGCTTTGTCAAGACCAGTCATGACTTTGTACACTCCTATCAAATCTCCTTTCAACCTTCCTTTCTCCAAGGAAAACAGTCCCAATTTCTCCAATTTGTCTTCATAGCTGAAGTTTGTCATCCCTGGAGTCATTCCTGTCAATTGTTTCTGTGTGTAATGTGTATATGTGGCTGCAGCTTGTCAGCATCCCGAGTGTCAGTCATGGACCTGGCGAATTCCGCACCATTTTGCATTGGAATCGATTGTGTTCCACGTGGCACCGGTACTAGCCCCTCCACCATGAATCAATCCAGGTTCAGCACCAGTTTTCTGACGTGAAAGTCCACGAATTCTACTTCGATGTCAATACTTAGACTCAGAAACGGAGAGTCCCGTCCCACATGTTTGTTCTTTTTCATCAATTGCTTGATTATTCAAACTCCTCTTTCTGATTCACTGTTCGAATCAGGATATCTGGGTGAGCTAGTCATAAACATGAAACCGAATACCATGTCTGGAGAAGATTATTTTTGATGATGTGATGATTGCCTCAGCCGTGGTGATGTTCAGTCTCACCACTTCAAAGGAATGAGTCAAACTAGCGAATGAGTCAAGCTCAAATGTTTAACCAGAGACATAGGGCTCAAGATCCTCTGATTCTTGGAAGGGGAGAGAGGGTGAGGATTAGAGATCAGAACCGTGCTGGTGCTGTAATTGAGAAACTATGGCAACCAAAATTGTATCTGGTCAAGATATAGTCTGGCATCATTCGAAGGAACATATGCCTTGATTTCATTGGACAGAAAACCATTAACAGCGTGGGGAGAGTACCCAGGAGCTCAAGAGGACGTCACACCTACAGAAATGAGGGAAACCAGGAATGACCTCAAAGCAATAGGATTTCTATCAAGTTCAGAAGAAACTCTGCACTCATTCAGGAAGACTGGTGGAACCACAAAAGAGCTTTATTCTTCGACGGAAGAGAGTTTGGGGGCAGGTTTCGGAAAATGCGATACTATGGATGGAAAGAATAGGAAATGTGGAGTAATGGTGGCGATGAAATGGCGGCTCAGTGCTTAACACTGCTGCCACTCATCGCCAGGGATCCGGGTTCAATTCCAGCCTTTGGTGGCTGTCTGTGCGGAGTCTGCACATTCTCCCCGTGTCTGCGTGGGTTTCCTCCGGGTGCTCCGGTTTCCTCCCACTGTCCAAAGATGTGAAAGTTAGGAGGATTGGCCGTGATAAATTGGCCCATAGTGTCCAGGGGTGGGGCGGGGTGGGTTGGGAAGTCGACCTGGCAAGAGTGCACTTTCAGGGGCTTGGCGCAGACTCGATGGGTCGAATGACCTGTTTCTGCACTGTAGGGACTTGATAAAAAGACAATGTCAGTCGGCACTCACAACCAGCCCACTTTAAATGAAGGGATCCTGAATGTCACCTCCCAGCATCCTCTTCTTCCTCTTGGGATGGTGGCAAGGACCTTCATAATAACATTGTGGTTCAGGCGGCAAACCACGATGAATTTGGAGACATGTTCTGGTGAGGACTGTAGGGTCCCCCAAGATGTTCAGTCAGCGGAACTATTACAGGGGAATGCTCATGGGTTTCTTTACTACATCACCCTCGCGTGGTTACTTGTGGAGGGGAGTCATGAGCCACATGTTTCGGGGAAGGGGGGAGGGGGTAATAATTGCCACTCAGGAATAAAAGCAAATTACTGCGGATGCTGGAATCTGAAACCAAAGAGAAAATGCGGGAAAATCTCAGCAGGTCAGGCAGCATCTGCAGGGAGCTAACGTTTCGAGTCCAGATGACCTTTTGGCAAAGCTAAAATTCAGAGAAAGTGGGAAATATTTATACTGTGGGGTGAGAGAATGAAAGATGTGCCTCTCAGTCCCGAGTTTCCCATGGTGGTCCAAAGATAGTGGGAACAGTACACTCTCTCAGATTGATAGCAGCCTTGATTGGAGCTATTCACTGACATTATGGTTGAGCATGGTCAAAGGCCAACTGCATCTTCATCAAGTTGAAGCCATTATAGTTCCTGTACCTCTTCCCAGTTACATATAGAGCCTGCAGAACCATGTGGGTGTAGTGGCTGTCCCTTATCCCACTGGAAACCCTGCTAGCCTAGCAAAGCCAACTGTCTACCTCCTGCATCTCTCTGGTTAGAAGGAAGATGAAGTCTCCTTTTGGGGCGACCGAAAAAAATGCTTGTCCAGCTAAACTATGACATTTGGAAATGTCAATGTTAGTATACTGAAGGGGATAGGTTGCTTCACTTTAACAGCAAGTGAATGCACTACAGCAATTACCAGGCTCCAGTAGAAACACGTTAAGTCATGTGTGGGATTTATCTCTTGCTCAATGTCAGAAATGAGTTTCAATCTACAATCTCAACATTTAGCATCTACCATAGTTCATTTTATGTTTCACTTTCAACTTTGAAGGTTAAATCTCAAGATGTCAAGGAAACTTGGAGCGTTGTCTGGAAGTTTATGTAGCTGTCACATGCTCAAGAAAATAGCCAAGAAGGTTGATTTTAGTGACCTTTACAGTCTTGGATACAACATCAACAGTGTTCATCCAAGGTTGGTTTTCTTGTCATCCCAATGTGATCGCAGTCTTTAGAAGATATGTAAAATTATGTAGGGCTGAACTTTAAGCCTTTTAGAAAAACATGTCTTGGATTGGATTGGATTTGTTTATTGTCACGTGTACCGAGGTACAGTGAAAAGTATTTTTCTGCGAGCAGCTCAACAGGTCATTAAGTGCATGGGAAGAAAAGGGAATAAAAGAAAATATATAATAGGGCAACACAAGGGAAACAATGTAACTACATAAGCACCGGCATCGGAAGAAGCATACAGGGTGTAGTGTTAATGAGGTCAGTCCATAAGAGGGTCATTTAGGAGTCTGGTAACAGCGGGGAAGAAGCTGTTTTTGAGTCTGTTCATGCGTGTTCTCAGATTTCTGTATCTCCTGCCCGATGGAAGAAGTTGGAAGAGTGAGAAGCCGGGTGGGAGGGGTCTTTGATTATGCAGCCCGCTTTCCCCACGCAGCGGGAGGTGTAAGTGGAGTCAATGGATGGTAGGCAGGGTCGTGTGATGGACTGGGCGGTGTTCATGACTCTCTGAAGTTTCTTGCGGTCCTGGGCCGAGCAGTTGCCATACCAGGCTGTGATGCAGCCAGATAGGATGCTTTCTATGGTGCATCTGTAAAAGTTGGTCAGGGTTAATGTGGACATGCTGAATTTCCTTAGTTTCCTGAGGAAGTATAGGCGCTGTTGTGCTTTCTTGGTGGTATCATCGACGTGGGTGGACCAGGACAGATTTTTGGAGATGTGCACCCCGAGGAATTTGAAACTGCTAACTATCTCCACCGCGGCCCCGTTGATGCTGACAGGGGTGTTTACAGTACTTTGCTTCCTGAAGTCAATGACCAGCTCTTTAGTTTTGCTGGCATTGAGGAAGAAATTGTTGTCGCTGCACCACTCCACTAGGTTCTCTATCTCCCTCTTGGATTCTGACTCGTCGTTATTCGAGGTCCGGCCCACTGTGGTCGTATCGTCAGCAAACTTGTAGATGGAGTTGGAACCAAATTTTGCCACGCAATCGTGTGTGTACAGGGAGTAGAGTAGGGGACTACGTACGCAGTCTTGCGGGGCCCCAGTATTGAGGACTATTGTGAAGGAGGTGTTGTTGTTCATTCTTACTGATTGTGGTCTGTTGGTCAGAAAATCGTGGATCCAGTTGCAGAGTGGGGAGTCAAGTCCTAGGTTTTGGAGCTTTGATATGAGCTTGGCTGGGATTATGGTGTTGAAGGTGGAGCTGTATTCAATAAATAGGAGTCTGATGTAGGAGTCCTTGTTGTCGAGATACTCTCAGGATGAGTGTAGGGCCAGGGAAATGGCGTCTGCTGTGGACCGGTTGCGACGGTATGCGAATTGCAGTGGATCAAGGTGTACTGGGAATATGGAGGTGAGGCGCTTTATGATCAGCCTCTCGAAGCACTTCATTACGACTGAAGTCAGGGCCACTGGTCGGTAGTCATTGAGGCACGTTGCCTGGTTCCTCTTTGGTACCGGTGTAATGGTGATCTTCTTGAAGCAGGTGAGGACCTCGGAGTGGAGTAGGGAAAGGTTAAAGCTGTTCCGCGCAGGCTCTGAGTGCATGACCAGGGATTCCGTCTGGGCCCGTCGCCTTCCGAGGGTTCACTTTCAGGAAGGCCGATCTGACTTCGGAAGCTGTGATGGTGGGTATGGGTGAATTATGGGCTGCTGGGGCACTCGACAGCGGATTGTTGGTTACCTGCTCGAACCGAGCCTAGAATGCATTGAGTTCATCGGGGAGGGGTGCGCTGCTGCCAGAGATACTGCTCGGCTTTGCTTTGTAGCCCGTTATGTTCTTTAATCCTTGCCACAATCGCCAAGGGTCTGTCTGTGACTCTAGCTTTGTTTGATATTCTCTCTTGGCATCTTGGATGGCTTTGCGGAGGTCGTACCTGGATTTCTTGTATAGGGCAGGGCCGTCTGTCTTAAACGCCTCAGATCTGTCCTTCAGTAGGGAGTCAATTTCGTGACTGGGCCATGGTTTCCGGTTGGGCAACGTACGTCCTGCTTTCTTTGGCATGCAGTCGTCCACACATTTGCTGATGAAGTCTGTGGCGGTGGTGACATACTCATTTAAGTTGGTCGCTGAGTTCTTAAATGTGGACCAGTCCACTGTCTCTAAGCAGTCACATAAGAGCTCTTCTGTTTCCTCGGACCAGCACTGCACAACCTTCTTAGCTGGATTCTCCCGCTTGAGTTTCTGCTTGTATGCCGGGAGAAGGAGAACCACCTTATGGTCTGATTTCCCAAAGTGCGGTCGGGGGATGGAACGGTAGGCGCCCTTGAATTTTGAGTAGCAGTGGTCAAGAGTGTTGTCGCCCCTCGTGGGACAGGAGATGTGCTGGTGGAGGTTTGGCAGTACACTTTTGAGGTTGGCCTTGTTGAAGTCTCCGGCCATGATGAACAAGGCCTCCGGATGTTCTGTTTTGTAGTTGTTTATAACTGTGTGCAGTTCGTCCAGGGCCTTCCTCACTTTTGCCTGGAGTGGGATGTAGACCCCTGTGATAATGGCTGAAGTGAACTCACGTGGAAGATAATATGGGCGGCACTTCATGGTCAGGTATTCCAGGTCCGGGGAGCAGTAGGTCGCCAGGGTTGCCACATCCAAGCACCAGGAGGAGTTGATGAGGAGGCAAACTCCTCCACCCTTCGCTTTGCCTGATTACGCGGTGCGGTCTGCCCGGTGAATTGAGAAACCTTCAGGTTGCATGGCACAGTCCGGTGAGGCGGGGGTGAGCCATGTCTCTGTGAAACAGAGCACACAGCAGTCTCTTACTTCCCTCTAGTAAGTAAGTCTGGCGTTAAGTTCATCCAGCTTGTTTTCAATCGATTGGACGTTTGCCAGGAGTATGCTGGGGAGAGGGGTCTTGAAACCGCATTGCTTCAGTCTAACCTGCAGACCGCCATGTTTCCCTCACTTCCTCAGTTGGCGGCTGCGGCTGGATGGTCCTGGAATCCAATGGGAGAAGTCTGACCTTGTTGAAGGTAGGTGGTTGCGGGGTCCAGGGCGCTGGTGGGGACCAGGGCGCTGGTTATGTTTCCAGGGTCGCGCCTGGCAGGGTCCCAGGTGCTGGTTGAGGTAGAGGGGTTGCTAGGGGGCCATGTTTGTGATCCGGATGGGTCCCGGCGTTCTGCGGACACCTTGCAGCGCGTTCGGGTCCTCACGCCATTTCGGGGGTCCTGGCACGTGAGCAGAGGCCTACTGATGCAGGTTGGGCTGAGTCCCGTGGTCTGTTCCTCCCTGAGCGCTCCTGGAGTCGGGTCTTGAAGTAGGCTCAGTCGGGCCTCCACGTGGATTTTTCTTTCTTCCATCTCCAGGTAGGTCAGGCTGCTGGACAGGCCTCTCCGGGTCGGGACGCTGGGCGGGTCTCTCGGGGTCGAGTTTGGCCGGGTCTCGTCGTCGGGGGTCAGGTCGGGAGCTCCGGGGACTGGGCCGGGCGATCCGGGGGCTGGCGTCAGTTGTTAGGCCAGGTTGGGAGCTCCGAGGTCCGCGTCGGCTCCAAATCGAGGTTGGGGCTTCACCTCCGGTTTGGACCCGATCCACTTCCAGGTCGTGGAGGTCAGGCCGGGTCAGGTCAACAGGTCTCCACGGGCCTCGGAGGATGTTCAAGCCTGCAAGAGAAGATAAAAGAGGGAAGTTAGTAATAATGTTAGTTTTAGAATTAAATTTTAAAAGATTAGAACGAGTATAAGTTAAGTAAAAAGTGGATCTGTTGGGGAGCGCTCGCAGAGAGTCGCCTCGCTCCGGCGCCATCTTGAATTTAACGCTTCAGAATTTGCAGTGGTAGTAACGGTGAGGCTGTCAGTGCTCGAGGTTGTTGTTGCAACACAATGACAGTAACTTCTACTGTCGACACACATGGGCCACTCAGCCCCTGACTGGATTACGGCCTTGGTCCAAATATGGACAAAAAAGCTGAACACAAGAGGTGAGATGAGAGTAATCGCCCTTGATGTCAAGGCAGCATTTGATCGAGTGTGGCATCAAGGAGCTCCGGCAAAAGTTCAGTCAGTGAGAATCAGGGGAAAACTCTTCACTGGTGAGTCATTCTGAGTACAAAGGAAGAAGGTTGTGGTTGTTGGAAGCCAATCACCTCAGTTCCTGGGCATCACTGCATGAGTTGCTCAGGGTAGTGTCCTAGGCTGAACCATCTTTGGCTGTTTTTTTTACATTTATTTTTTACCGGACGTAGGCTTCGCTGGCTAGGCCAGCATTTGTTGCTCATCCCTAATTGCCCTTGAGAAGGTGGTGGTGAGCTGCCTTCTTGTTGGAGATGGCATGAATATTACTTGCCACTTGTGAGCCCAAGCCTGGATGTTGTCAGGAAGGTCATTGATGAAGCAGATGAAGATGGTGGGGCCGAGGAAACTACCCTGAGGAACTCCTGCAGTGATATCTCGGGTCTGAGATGCATGACCGCCAACCACCAAACACCACAACCATTGTCCTTTGTGCTTGGTATGAGTCCAACCAGTGGAGGGTTTTCCCTCTGGTTCCCATTGACTCATGTTTTGCTGCACGATCAAATGTTGCCTTGATGTCAAGGGCAGTAACTTTTTTGTCCATGTTTGAACCAAGGCTTTAATGAGGCCAGGAGCTGAGTGATCCTGGAGGAATCCAAACTGAGTGTCATTATGCAGGTTATTGTTAAGTAAGTGCCACTTGATAGCGCTGTTGAGGGCATCTTCCATGAATTTACTGATGACTGAGAGTAGACTCTCGTAGTTGGCTTTTTGTGTACAGGACATACCTGAGCAATTTTCCACATTGCTGGGTAGATGCTCGTGTTATAGCTGTACGGGAACGTCTTGGCTAGGAGTGCAGCAAGTTCTGGAGCACAAGCCTTCAGTACTATTGTCGGAATTTTGTCAAGGTCCATAGCTTTTGCAATATCCAGTGCCTTCGTCTGTTTCTTGATATCATGTGGGGTGAATTGAATTGGCTGAAAGCTGGCATCTGTGCTGTTGGGGACCTCTGGAGGAGACCGAGACAGATCATCCACTCAGCACCTCTGGCTGAAGATTATTGTGAATGCCTCAGCCTGGCCTTTTGCACAGATGTGCTGGCATCCTCCATCTTTGAGGATGGAGGGATTTGTGGAGCCTCCTCCTCCAGTGAGTTGTTTAAATGTCCAGTAGCATTCAGAGCTGTATGTGGCAGGACTGCAGAGCTTCGATCTGATCCATTGGCTGTGGGATTGCTTAGCTCTGTCTATCACTTCCTGCTTATGTTGTTTGGCATGCAAGTAGCCCTGTGTTGTAGCTTCACCAGGTTGAAACCTCGAGCCGGATTCTCCGCACCCAAAAGCCGAAATCACGGCCAGCGCCGCCGCGGAGAATCCATTTCCCCGCACAAAATCGGGACTGGTACCGGTTCCCCGATTCTCAGGACCCCGAAAAGTGGCGTACCCAGAGAGTACATCGCGCCGCATATCACCTACCTGTGACCATTGCTGGAGGTCCGCTCCGCCATTCTCCGCCCCTGACCGGCCGAAGTCCCGACGGCGTGGACCTAATGTGGTCCTGCTGATCGGGATACTGTTTTTCCCTCTTGTTGGTTCCTTCACTACTCGGTGCAGATCCAGCCTAACAGTAGTTTCCTTTGGGGCTAAACAGTTGGCTTGTAATGCAGAACAAAGCAGCAGCGTGGGTTCAATTCCCGTACCAGCCTCCCCGAACAGGCGCCGGAATGTGGCGACGAGGGGCTTTTCACAGTAACGTAATTTGAAGTCTACTTGTGACAATAAGCGATTATTATTATTATTATTTAGGACTTTGCCAGCTCAGTCAGCAGTGGTACTACCGAGCCACTCTTGGTAATGGATATTGAGGTCGTCGACCCAGAGTACATTCTGTGCCCTTGCCACCTACAGTGCATCCTCCAGGTGGTGTTCAACATGGAGGAGCACTGATTACTCAGCTGAGAGTAGACAGCACGTGGCAATGAGCAGGAGATGTCTTTGTCCATGTTTTACCTGAAGCCATGAGACTTTATGGGCTCCAGAGTTGATGTTGAGGAATCCCAGGGCAACTCCCTCCTGGCTGTATATCATTGTGCCACCACCTCTGCTGGGTCTGTCCTGTTGGTGGTGATGGTGGCACCTGGGCCGTTATCTGTAAGTTATGATGCTGTCAGTTTGACTATGTCAGGCTGTTGCTTGACGCGTCTGTGTGACAATTCTCCAAATTTTGGCACAGGCCCCCAGATATTAATAAGGAGGACTTTGCAGTGTTGATAGGGCTGGGTTTTCTGGCGTCATTTCCAGTGTCTAGGTCAATACCCTCTGGTCTGTCCGGTTCCTTTCCTTTTTATTGACTTTGTAGCGGTTTGATGCAACTAAGTGGTTTGCCTGGCTATTCCAGAGGGTATTTAAGTGACAACCACATTGTTGTGGGCCTAGAGTCACATGTAGGCCAGTGCAGGCGAGACTTGCAGATTTCCTTCCCTCAAGGACATTAGTGAACCAGCTGGGTTTTTACAACACTTGACAATGGTTTTTATTGGATTCAATTTCTACCATCTGCAGTGGCAGGATTCGAACCCGGGTCCCCAGAGTTTAACCTGGGTCTCTGGATCACCAGTCCAGTGACAATATCACTATCCCACCACCTCCCCGTTTAATCAGTGAACCTCTCTCCACCATGAGGTCAGAAGAGGGTATGTTTGCTGATGGTTTCACAATGTTCAGCAACTGAAGCAGTCCATGTCCAAATGTAGCAAGACCTGGACAGTATCCAAGCTTGTGCTGACAAGTGGCAATTAAGTCATACCACACAAGTGCCGGGCAGTGACAATCTCCAACTAGAGAGAACCTAATTATCCCTCCTTGACATTTGATGGCATTACCACTGCTGAATTCCCCACTATCAGCATCCTGGGGTTACCATAGACCAAGAACTGAACTGAACTATCCTTACAAATACTGTGGCTGCAAGAGCAGATCAGAGGCTCAATGCTAATCCAGAAACCCAGCGTAATACTCTGGAGATCCAGGTTTGAATCCTATTACAGCAGATGGAATTTGAATTGTATAGATATCTGGAATTAAACGTTTAATGATGACCATGAAACCATTGTCAAATGTCATAAAAACACAACTGATTCACTAATATTATTTCAGGAAGGAAGTCTGCCACACTTGCCTGGTCTGAACTTCAAAATGGCCTAGTAGCCACACAGTTGTATCCAATGGCTACAAAGACAATGAAAAGGAATGAAACTGGAATGACCACCTGGCAACCTCAACACCAGTGAAGAAGGAGCCGAGAGTAATTGATATTATTTGATTTTAAGTATCCTCCGAAAGGTTTAATTTAAAGGTGTAAGTCACGCCAGGAGCATGCAACGCCATGTTTTTTTCCTCTTGCTCTATGTGGGAAGCCGAGAACATTCCCAGTGCCCGGACCCAGCATGTGTTCAGGAAGTCTCTCCAACTGCTGCTCCTGGATGTGGAGCATCCACAAGGCGGAGAGTGTGATGGATAGAATGGATAGAAAGTTGGTCACACTGCAGGCTACGACTCCACAGCCAGGAAGGTAATGGATGACGGCAGAGCAAGAGGACACAGCAGGTAGTGCAGGAGGGAAATAGGTGTTTATGTGGCCGCAAACAAGACTCTAAACATGGCATGTTGTATTCGTGGTTCTAGGGTCAAGGATGTCTCAGAGCGGTTACAGGACATTCTGGGGGAAGGGAGGGATGAATAGCCAATGGTTGTGGTACACATTGGAACAACAAGGTAAGAAAGAGATGCGATGCAAAAAGCAGAATATCGGGAGTTAGGAATTAAGTTGAAAAGTAGCACCTCAAATTTAGTGATCTCAGGATTACTACCAGTGCCACATGCAAAGCATAAATAGCAGGATATATCAAATGAATATGAGGCTGAACAGATGGTGTGACAGGGAGGGTTTCAGATACCTGGGACATCGGGACCAGTTCTTTTTAAAAAAATAAATTTGGAGTACCCAATTCATTTTTCCAATTAAGGGGCAATTTAGCGTGGCCAATCCACCTACCCTGCACATCTTTGGGTTGTGGGGGCAAAACCCACGCAAACACGGAGAGAATGTGCAAACTCCACACGGACAGTGACCCAGAGCCGGGATCGAACCTGGGTCCTCGGCGTCTTGAGGCAATAGGGCTAACCCACTGCGCCACCGTGCTGCCCATTGGGACCAGTTCTGGGGGGTTGGACAGCTTGTACCAGGGCAGGACCGGGATTGATGTCCCGGGAGGAGTATTTGCTTCAGTGGTTGGGGAACATAGAACATACAGTGCAGAAGGAGGCCATTCGGCCCATCGAGTCTGTACCGACCCACTTAAACCCTCACTTCCACCCTATCCCCGCTACCCAATAACCCCTCCTAACTTGTTTGGTCACTAAGGGCAATTTATCATGACCAATCCAGCTAACCTGCACATATTTGGAAGGTTCAAACTAAAATGGCAAGGGGATGGGAACCTAAGTAAGGAGTCAGAGGCGAGGGAAACATGGACAAGAACAAAAGATGGAAAGGGAAATAAGAAAAATGATAGGCAATGAAAGCAAGTCCAGAATCATAGAGGGCTACTGTGAAAAATAATGGGGATGGGACAATGCCTTAATGTTTAGAACATTCACAATAAAGTGGATGAATTAATCGTGCAAATAGGGAAAATAAAGTACAAGAGTAAGCTTGCAGGGAACATAAAAACTGACTGGAAAAGCTTCAAAACGTATGTGAAGAGAAAAAATGCAAGACTCCATTGTAAATTTATAGCAGAGCACTTAGAAAACATTGGCAGAATTTTTAAATGCCGCCCCAAAATCTTGACCCCCCCCTCGGACAGCCAACGTGGCCTCTGGACTCTCCGGACCCCCCCCCCCCCAATGCCCCAACTTACCTGTTTGGGGGTGCTAGAGCCACCCCCTCACCTCTGGGCGCGATCCCTGGCACGGTTAATCTGGTGCCCGGGCACCCTGGCAGTGAGTTTACCAGCTTGTCAATGCCGACAGGGTACCCTGGAAGTGGAGAGTGGCACTGCCATGGTGTCAATGTGGCAGCAGGATTGCTAGGGGGACACCCTGCCCAGAGCCCAACCATCCGGGGCCTCCGATGGTCTCGGAGACCCCACAGATGCCATTCCACCTGGTCCACGTTTATGTGGACCAGTGCTAAGCAGCGCCATGGCAAGTTTTCGCAGATACGGGCTTTCATTCCTGGGCCTCAGGGTATCAGGTGCAGACATAGTCAAGGGAGTCTAACTGCTCATTTAAATATGTAAATCTGGATCCCAACCAGCGAGGGCGAAATCCAGATTGCAACATCGTAAGATCTCGTTACATCTCGCGAGATGCTCCAAGTGTTGCAAATCTTGCCTCTCCCAAGGTTTAACAGCCTCGCCGCGTCACCGAGTCGGGTGCAGTGAGGCCTTTCGACCGCACCCAATATCCCTAAATTTGCAGATGACACAAAATATCTCATACTCATGTACAGTGTTGCAATTTCAATCGTCTGGGGCACTTTTGAAAACTGAGCAAGTCTAAGTTATCAACACATGCCGGCGATCCCAAAACAGTCCACAAGATTGAAATATCCCATCAGGAATAGGTTAAACCTTCCTTCTGAAGATGAGACCCAGGATCCAGATTCTCTTTTTAGAATGCTGACAGTTCTGTAAATGGTCACCTCACCAACTTCAAGTTAGACTTCGGAGCCATTGATACAGTCCTTTAGGATAAGGCACCATGGCTGAAAGACATCTGGCTGGGAATGATTGATACATGTCTCTACAGCCCTTGGGACATCCCACTTTTAATTATTGCCTGATCCTAGAATCACTCCGGGATGGCAACAAGCAAATATTTGAAATTTTGCATATCATCCAAAACAAATTATTTTGATGCGTGTGTTGTCCTTAACGTCCTCAAAATGGCAGAAGGCATCAAAACAACCTCTGCTATCAACAACACTGAACTGCAAGTTCACAAGAGGCACACCTTTGAAGGGAATCTGGACTAGGTCTTCAGCTTGGAATTGTCTTCCCCCTTCGCAGAGCTGCCTTGTCCAGCTCCCTTGTCGGCAGCAGACGCTCCTCTTTTGACAGCCTAACCTTCAGATAAATGCCACCGTACTTTCAGCGGAAGACCCACAACAGAACTACGAGCCCCAATCTCAGGCTCCACTGGTTGCTGATACAGAAACAGGAAACACCGTGGCAAGGTGACCGTGGAGCAGGAGAGTAGCGATCATTAACTCTCCAGGGTACACTTCAGTGAGGGTAAGGAGCATAGGAAAGAACACAGTGTGGGGATGAAAGCCCAATCCCAGGTTGACCTCACGGATGAGGAACATTCCAAAGGAAGAGAGATACACCTTCAACAGCCAGAAAGATCATGGTGGACCCACAGAAACAGAATACCCACATTCATACTATGAAGGAACAGAGTGAACACTCCCTCCTGAAGGAACAGGACAAGCCTATGGTGCCCCAATGGGTTGTTGCTGAAGAAAGGTTCAGCTCCAAGGACTGAAAAGAATGAATCAGGCAGAAACAACTGAGTGTCAGAAATACCGAAGATTACAGTTTCAACTCCAAGCCAACAAAGTTTTCTGAAAGCAACTGAGCCTCCCTCTCCTCCAAATGTGACCAGAGCGAGATATGGAAGAATTGTCAACCCTCCACTCTATCTGAATAAATATAGTCATAGATTTGAGGGACTGGAGAAGGTGTAGCACATAAAGGAAGATTGCACTGTGAATATGTTGGTTAAAACCTTGGGGAGAGGTATAGTTTAAGGGTGTTCAGCGTAGCAAAGGTTAACACGGGACCATAAGACATAGGAGCGGAATTCGGCCACTAGGCCAATCGAGTCTGCTCCACCACTCAATCATGGCTGATATTTTTTCATCCTCATTCTCCTGCCTTCTCCCCATAACTCATGAACCACTTGCCAATCAAGAACCTATCTATCTCTATCTTAAAGACACTCGGTCTTTTGGCTTCCACAGCATTTGGCCTTCTGCGGCAAAGAGTTCCACAGATTCACCACCGTCTGGCTGAAGAAATTCCTCCTCATCTCTATTTTAAAGGGTCATCACTTTAGGCTGAGATTGTGTCCTTTGGTTCTAGTTTTTCCGTCAAGTGGAAACATCCTCTCCACGTCCACTCTATCCAGGCCGCGCAGTATCCTGTAAGTTTCAATAAGATCCCCCCTCATCCTTCTAAACTCCAAAGAGTACAGACCCAGATTCCCCAACCGTTCGATTTCGAGTCGATTTCGGCGGCGTGAGAGCAGCTGGTTAGTCAGTTTCAGCGGGAGCATTGCGGAAGGAGGTTGCTGGGAGGTAAGTCAACCTTTAAAAGCACTTCTCTTTGCAGGGGCAGGCCAGTCGATTTCGGCGGCGTGAGAGCAGCTGGTTAGTCAATTTCAGCGGGAGCATTGCGGAAGGAGGTTGCTGGGAGGTAAGACAACCTTTAAAAGCACTTCTCTTTGCAGGGGCAGGCCAGTCGATTTCGGCGGCGTGAGAGCAGCTGGTTAGTCAATTTCAGCGGGAGCATTGCGGAAGGAGGTTGCTGGGAGGTAAGTCAACCTTTAAAAGCACTTCTCTTTGCAGGGGCAGGCCAGTCGATTTCGGCGGCGTGAGAGCAGCTGGTTAGTCAATTTCAGCGGGAGCATTGCGGAAGGAGGTTGCTGGGAGGTAAGTCAACCTTTAAAAGCACTTCTCTTTGCAGGGGCAGGCCAGTCGATTTCGGCGGCGTGAGAGCAGCTGGTTAGTCAATTTCAGCGGGAGCATTGCGGAAGGAGGTTGCTGGGAGGTAAGTCAACCTTTAAAAGCACTTCTCTTTGCAGGGGCAGGCCAGTCGATTTCGGCGGCGTGAGAGCAGCTGGTTAGTCAGTTTCAGCGGGAGCATTGCGGAAGGAGGTTGCTGGGAGGTAAGTCAACCTTTAAAAGCACTTCTCTTTGCAGGGGCAGGCCAGTCGATTTCGGCGGCGTGAGAGCAGCTGGTTAGTCAGTTTCAGGGGGAGCATTGCGGAAGGAGGTTGCTGGGAGGTAAGTCAACCTTTAAAAGCACTTCTCTTTGCAGGGGCAGGCCAGTCGATTTCGGCGGCGTGAGAGCAGCTGGTTAGTCAGTTTCAGCGGGAGCATTGCGGAAGGAGGTTGCTGGGAGGTAAGTCAACCTTTAAAAGCACTTCTCTTTGCAGGGGCAGGCCAGTCGATTTCGGCGGCGTGAGAGCAGCTGGTTAGTCAGTTTCAGCGGGAGCATTGCGGAAGGAGGTTGCTGGGAGGTAAGTCAACCTTTAAAAGCACTTCTCTTTGCAGGGGCAGGCCAGTCGATTTCGGCGGCGTGAGAGCAGCTGGTTAGTCAATTTCAGCGGGAGCATTGCGGAAGGAGGTTGCTGGGAGGTAAGTCAACCTTTAAAAGCACTTCTCTTTGCAGGGGCAGGCCAGTCGATTTCGGCGGCGTGAGAGCAGCTGGTTAGTCAGTTTCAGCGGGAACATTGCGGAAGGAGGTTGCTGGGAGGTAAGTCAACCTTTAAAAGCACTTCTCTTTGCAGGGGCAGGCCAGTCGATTTCGGCGGGAGAGCAGCTGGTTAGTCAATTTCAGCGGGAGCTGAGAATTTTTCTTTTTTTTTTTAAATTAGTTTTTAGGCGGGAACAGGAAGTCGACCCGCGGACGTCTGGGAAGACCCTCACCAATAAATTCTGGTGGAGAGGAAACCCGAGACACTACACGTGTAGTGTCTCCCACCCACCCTCCTCCTCTAACCTAATAATAATACCCATTGGTGTGAGGTAAGTACCATATTTTTATTATATTATTATTATTTTTTATAAAAATTTAATTTAGTTGTTAGCCAGATCTTGGCAGAAAGATAGAGGAATGGCAGGGAAGGGAGTGCAATGTTCCTCCTGCAGGATGTTTGAGGTGAGGGATGCAGTTAGTGTCCCTGCTGATTTTACCTGCAGGAAGTGCTGCCATCTCCAGCTCCTCCAAGACCGAGTTAGGGAACTGGAGCTGGAGTTGGAAGAACTTCGGATCATTCGGGAGGCAGAAGGGGTCATAGATAGCAGCTTCAGGGAATTAGTTACACCAAAGATTGGAGATAGGTGGGTAACCGTAAGAGGGACTGGGAAAAAACAGTCAGTGCAGGGATCCCCTGCGGTCGTTCCCCTGAGAAACAAGTATACCGCTTTGGATACTTGTGGGGGGGGGGGACTGACCAGGGGTAAGCCATGGGGTACGGGCCTCTGGCACGGAGTCTGTCCCTGTTGCTCAGAAGGGAAGGGGGGAGAGGAGCAGAGCATTAGTAATTGGGGACTCTATAGTCAGGGGCACAGATAGGAGATTTTGTGGGAGCGTGAGAGACTCACGTTTGGTATGTTGCCTCCCAGGTGCAAGGGTACGTGATGTCTCGGATCGTGTTTTCCGAGTCCTTAGGGGGGAGGGGGAGCAGCCCCAAGTCGTGGTCCACATTGGCACCAACGACATAGGTAGGAAAGGGGACAAGGATGTCAGGCAGGCTTTCAGGGAGCTAGGATGGAAGCTCAGAACTAGAACAAACAGAGTTGTTATCTCTGGGTTGTTGCCCGTGCCACGTGATAGTGAGATGAGGAATAGGGAGAGAGAGCATTTAAACACGTGGCTACAGGGATGGTGCAGGCGGGAGGGTTTCAGATTTTTGGATAACTGGGGCTCTTTCTGGGGAAGGTGGGACCTCTACAGACAGGATGGTCTACATCTGAACCTGAGGGGCACAAATATCCTGGGGGGGAGATTTGTTAGTGCTCTTTGGGGGGGTTTAAACTAATGCAGCAGGGGCATGGGAACCTGGATTGTAGTTTTAGGGTAAGGGAGAATGAGAGTATAGAGGTCAGGAGCACAGATTTGACGTCGCAGGAGGGGGCCAGCGTTCAGGTAGGTGGTTTGAAGTGTGTCTACTTCAATGCCAGGAGTATACGAAACAAGGTAGGGGAACTGGCAGCGTGGGTTGGTACCTGGGACTTCGATGTTGTGGCCATTTTGGAGACATGGATAGAGCAGGGACAGGAATGGATGTTGCAGGTTCCGGGGTTTAGGTGTTTTAGTAAGCTCAGAGAAGGAGGCAAAAGAGGGGGAGGTGTGGCGTTGCTAGTCAAGAGCAGTATTACGGTGGCGGAGAGGATGCTAGATGGGGACTCTTCTTCCGAGGTAGTATTGGCTGAAGTTAGAAACAGGAAAGGAGAGGTCACCCTGTTGGGAGTTTTTTATAGGCCTCCTAA
This sequence comes from Scyliorhinus torazame, assembly GCF_047496885.1. Lineage (NCBI taxonomy): Eukaryota > Metazoa > Chordata > Chondrichthyes > Carcharhiniformes > Scyliorhinidae > Scyliorhinus > Scyliorhinus torazame. Next base: position 237,416,957 of record NC_092716.1, read on the forward strand.
TAGTTCTAGGGATGTAGAGGAAAGGATGGCGAAGATGATTCTGGATATGAGCGAAAGTAACAGGGTAGTTATTATGGGAGACTTTAACTTTCCAAATATTGACTGGAAAATATATAGTTCGAGTACAATAGATGGGTCGTTTTTTGTACAGTGTGTGCAGGAGGGTTTCCTGAAACAATATGTTGACAGGCCAACAAGAGGCGAGGCCACGTTGGATTTGGTTTTGGGTAATGAACCAGGCCAGGTGTTGGATTTGGAGGTAGGAGAGCACTTTGGGGACAGTGACCACAATTCGGTGACGTTTACGTTAATGATGGAAAGGGATAAGTATACACCGCAGGGCAAGAGTTATAGCTGGGGGAAGGGCAATTATGATGCCATTAGACGTGACTTGGGGGGGATAAGGTGGAGAAGTAGGCTGCAAGTGTTGGGCACACTGGATAAGTGGGGCTTGTTCAAGGATCAGCTACTGCGTGTTCTTGATAAGTATGTACCGGTCAGACAGGGAGGAAGGCGTCGAGCGAGGGAACCGTGGTTTACCAAGGAAGTGGAATCTCTTGTTAAGAGGAAGAAGAAGGCCTATGTGAAGATGAAGTGTGAAGTTTCGGTTGGGGCGATGGATAGTTACAAGGTAGCGAGGAAGGATCTAAAGAGAGAGCTAAGACGAGCAAGGAGGGGACATGAGAAGTATTTGGCAGGAAGGATCAAGGAAAACCCAAAAGCTTTCTATAGGTATGTCAGGAATAAGCGAATGACTAGGGAAAGAGTAGGACCAGTCAAGGACAGGGATGGGAAATTGTGTGTGGAGTCTGAAGAGATAGGCGAGATACTAAATGAATATTTTTCGTCAGTATTCACTCAGGAAAAAGATAATGTTGTGGAGGAGAATGCTGAGCCCCAGGTTAATAGAATAGATGGCATTGAGGTACGTAGGGAAGAGGTGTTGGCAATTCTGGACAGGCTGAAAATAGATAAGTCCCCGGGACCTGATGGGATTTATCCTAGGATTCTATGGGAGGCCAGGGAAGAGATTGCTGGACCTTTGGCTTTGATTTTTATGTCATCATTGGCTACAGGAATAGTGCCAGAGGACTGGAGGACAGCAAATGTGGTCCCTTTGTTCAAAAAGGGGAGCAGAGACAACCCCAGCAACTATAGACCGGTGAGCCTCACGTCTGTAGTGGGTAAAGTCTTGGAGGGGATTATAAGGGACAAGATTTATAATCATCTAGATAGGAATAATATGATCAGGGATAGTCAGCATGGCTTTGTGAAGGGTAGGTCATGCCTCACAAACCTTATTGAGTTCTTTGAGAAGGTGACTGAACAGGTAGACGAGGGTAGAGCAGTTGATGTGGTGTATATGGATTTCAGCAAAGCGTTTGATAAGGTTCCCCACGGTAGGCTATTGCAAAAAATACGGAGGCTGGGGATTGAGGGTGATTTAGAGATGTGGATCAGAAATTGGCTAGCTGAAAGAAGACAGAGGGTGGTGGTTGATGGGAAATGTTCAGAATGGAGTACAGTCACAAGTGGAGTACCACAAGGATCTGTTCTGGGGCCGTTGCTGTTTGTCATTTTTATCAATGACCTAGAGGAAGGCGCAGAAGGGTGGGTGAGTAAATTTGCAGACGATACTAAAGTCGGTGGTGTTGTCGATAGTGTGGAAGGATGTAGCAGGTTACAGAGGGATATAGATAAGCTGCAGAGCTGGGCTGAGAGGTGGCAAATGGAGTTTAATGTAGAGAAGTGTGAGGTGATTCACTTTGGAAGGAATAACAGGAATGCGGAATATTTGGCTAATGGTAAAGTTCTTGAAAGTGTGGATGAGCAGAGGGATCTAGGTGTCCATGTACATAGATCCCTGAAAGTTGCCACCCAGGTTGATAGGGTTGTGAAGAAGGCCTATGGAGTGTTGGCCTTTATTGGTAGAGGGATTGAGTTCCGGAGTCGGGAGGTCATGTTACAGCTGTACAGAACTCTGGTCCGGCCACATTTGGAGTATTGCGTACAGTTCTGGTCACCGCATTATAGGAAGGACGTGGAGGCTTTGGAGCGGGTGCAGAGGAGATTTACCAGGATGTTGCCTGGTATGGAGGGAAAATCTTATGAGGAAAGGCTGACGGACTTGAGGTTGTTTTCGTTGGAGAGAAGAAGGTTAAGAGGAGACTTAATAGAGGCATACAAAATGATCAGGGGGTTGGATAGGGTGGACAGTGAGAGCCTTCTCCCGCGGATGGATATGGCTGGCACGAGGGGACATAACTTTAAACTGAGGGGTAATAGATATAGGACAGAGGTCAGAGGTAGGTTCTTTATGCAAAGAGTAGTGAGGCCGTGGAATGCCCTACCTGCTACAGTAGTGAACTCGCCAACATTGAGGGCATTTAAAAGTTTATTGGATAAACATATGGATGATAATGGCATAGTGTAGATTAGATGGCTTTTGTTTCGGTGCAACATCGTGGGCCGAAGGGCCTGTACTGCGCTGTATTGTTCTATGTTCTATGTTCTATGTTCCTCATACGACAAGCTCCCCATTCCAGGGGTCATTCTTGTGAACCTCCTCTGGACCCTTTCCAACGCCAGCACATCCTTCCTTAGATACCGGGTCCAGAACTGCTCACAATATTCCGGACCAGAGCCTTCTACAGCCTCAGAAGTACATCCCAGCCCTTGTATTCTAGCCCTCTCGGCATGAATGCTAACATTGCATTTGCCTTCCTAACTGCCGACAGAACCTGCACGTTAACCTTAAGAGAATCTTGAACAAGGTTTGGGGAACAGTACTGCCTACAGTCCAATGTAGAGAGGCATATGGCAGTAGACAGAGAGTCAAGAAGCAGTCGGCCTGAAGTTAGCTTCTAGTTAGGGCTCGACCTTGGTTGGGATTTTCCGGTGCATGTCTACCCCGCTGCCGCTGCTAGCGAGGATGGAGAATTTTGTGCTCTGCCAAATCTCCCATTCACTGCAGTGAGATTGGAGATTCCCACTACCGTGAACAGGCAGAGAATGCCATTCTTTGAACATAAGTAAACAGTTATGTGCGACCACGAAACACTACTGTTCAACCTTTCAAGCCTCTAAACCTCTTGGTGAGATCTATCAAAGAGACCCTTACAACACACCATTCTGACCTGAAGTATATCATTGTTTCTTCCGTTTGTCACTGGGATTCCCTCCCTAACAGCTCTGTGGGGTGTTTCTACAACACATGGACTGCAGTGGTTCAGGAAGGCAGCTCATCACCATCTCAATGGCAATTTGAGATGGGCAATGAATCTGCTCCAGCCAGTGACACCTGCATCCCATGAATGAGTTTTTTTTTAAAATGTACGCTTGAACACGGAAATCTGGATGTTGTTGTCAGAGATACTCTGCTCGCCCAAAGGATGCATTGTTGCAGTCTTCACTGATAAAATCAATGGCAAGTCATTGATTCAACATGAACTTGAACTAATAACCCTCTCTTCTCACTGGAAATACCAAAATATTAGGTCTCGCTCAATCAGCAGTAAGTGGAGATTTTAAAGATATATTAAGTCAGCATTCCTGCTAAATAATCTCTCTGGCTTTGAAAAAATACATCTACTGTTGTGGACTATTATTCCCTCAGGAGAAAATTGACATGTTGCAGATTTCAAAAGGAAATAAAATTTAGTTTCCAAATTAATGTTTTGCTATTTAAATGCCTCTTTTAATTCCCTCGTCTTTCTTTTGTCTGCCGTACAAGACTTGAGTACAATTTATATTTCCTGTTGCTTACTTCCTGCTTTGCCACCTGTAAGAAATCTTCAATCTGATTTGCTGATATGATTTGTTCATAGATCCAACAGTTCTCTTTTTGAATGCATCAAATTCAACCAAATAAGAGGACTCGAGCAGTGGTTCACAACCTTTTATATGTCATGGCACACCTGCTATTTTCTCTGCCCTCTTCCATATTCGGAAGTTGTTAGTTTTTAATTTCCCTCTGTCCTCTTTTCTCTCTCGTGTTGTTTTTCCCCTCCCCCTGTCTCTCTCGCTTCTCTCTGGGAATGGGGTGGCGGTGTGGGCTTGGGTAGCGTGCTCTTTGCAAGGGCCAGTACAGACTCAATGGGCAGCACGGCAGCATAGTGGTTGGCACAGTTGCTTCACAGCTTCAGAGTCCATCACTGTCTGTGTGGAATCTGCATGTTCTCCCCGTGTGTGTGTGGGTTTCCTCCGGGTGCTCCGGTTTCCTCCCACAGTCCAAAGATGAGCAGGTTAGGTGGATTGGCCATGATAAATTGCCCTTAGTGCCCAAAATGGTTAGGTTAGGTTACGGGGATAAAGGGGATAGGGTGGAGGTGAGGGGCTTAAGTAGGATGCTCTTTCCAGGGGCCGGTGCAGACTCAATGGGCTGAATGGCCTCCTTCTGCACTGTAAATTCTATGATCTCTCAGAGGTTTTGTGCCCTTTTTGAATTTTTGCTTTTTGTGCAAGTGCATGGGATCTTTGTCTTCAATTCTAAGTGTGCATAGGCCTGACCAACATTAAAGATATGTACTGCTCTTTCCCACTGGCGCCTATGTGGGAGACTTGAGATTAATCAGGTCTTGGAGATCCCAACCACAGAACTGAAAACAAAAGTTAGTTTTAGTTTATTTACATTCATGGCAGACTTGCGGTCGGGGTGTGGAGGGTGGGTGGGGGGGGGGGGGGGGGGGGGGGGGGGTGAGGGGGTATGGAGGCTGTCTTCACTGAACCCCCAACCCTAACCCTAATCCCATTGCCACTGACCACAAAATCCATGCTACTATTCTTTCACTTATTCGAAAACTGATAACAGCAGAAATAAATGGATTAAAACATGTTAACTTACACACACTTGTTAATAATATACACTGGTTGTGTAAAATAACTGGTAATTCCAGAAGAGTGTCATAACTATGATTTCCACAGGAATCTTCAAGAATGCTTTGGACTTTGGAAAAATAGTAGACTTAAAAATTTTATTGAGGTGAATGAGTTTCAAAAACTTTAAACCAAAAAACTGGAATTAAAAGGCAAGTTTAAAGAGACGTCCATATTATAAGTCAACTATGACTTTGAGCAGAAGTTCAGCAATCTTAATGACAACTCACAGCAATGGCAGAGAGGAAATTATACTGTTTTAGAAGCAACAAGGAATAAGATTATCAAGGAAGCTCATTGTTGTGACAGTGGAGTTATTTTTATTGCTTCATTTTATGTTTGCATCGCATCTGAAGTATAAAATGTTACATCACTAGTTGAATCTAAAGGGGAGGGAAATATGACTTCCCATTTATAACACAAGTTTCTCACACACTTGCATGAAGGATACAAAGAAGAACAGAACAGGGAAAGACTTTGTGGTTGCACTGGTTTAATTAAGCAATTCAATTTGAATGGGATCTATTGGGGAAATGTTGGTCTGTACCTGTTGAGTGAACTTGGTTCACCGTGAATCAACATCATGTTGCATACCATGTGCTCTTTCCTGCAGGATAGGATAAGAATGTTAGGGGTGGTATAGGACAGTCAGTTGAATCAAAAGCCGCTCGTTTCTCACGACTGGAGTTATACCAGTTTCAACCCTATGTTGGTCTGGTTACAGTCTATTTGATGCTTTAAAGGTTTGCCATTTGTATCCATCACCAGTGAAGACAGCAATACCGCGCTATTGAGGTGATGCATGTTGTTGATTAAACCTTTGCCCTCACTTGTCTATTTCCTCCAATAAGCAGCCAAAAGGATAATAAAACATCAGGTCACAAGCTTTAAAACTGTCATATGTGACAGATGGCACCAACAGTGACCTGTTTCCCTAAGGTGCTTTTGCACATTTCTCAGGAGATATGATACTGATATCAACAGAGGCCACTTTTACCTTGTCACGCTGGCTGGCAAATTTTCAACAGCAATAGTTTACCTTTTGAACCAGGTTGGAGTTTAAAAAAAAGAAAACTGGGCTATACTTATAAAATGGAATGATTAATTCCTAACATATTCATTTTATGTTAGTCAAGATACTCGCAGTTATATAATTAGTGAAAAGCATGCCTGGCATTGTCCTTCAGAATTTTTGTACCAGTGAAGAGACAATCTATTTTTAAAATCTACTCTAAAAGAAAAGCAGTTTATCAATTTATGGCTTTGCTCTTGCAATAACAACAATGCTGGACTGGCTAATATTGGAGATGCTCCAGGGACCATAATTGGAGGAGTATAGATATTTCAAAGGATTGTGGGGTTGTGGGTGATCACAGAGCTCGGGAGGAGCAAGGCCATGGACCGTTTTGCAAACAAGGGTGAGAATTTTAAAATTGACCAGGAGCCAATGTGGCATTTTGAGGTGCGGCGGATGGCTCACCCCTGCAGAAGGAGAGCCAGCTGGGATCCAAGTTATTCTATGCCGGCCCACCCTGTAGCCATAATACACTGTGGGTGGTCGGGCCAAATTGACTCACAGCGAGACTTCTACCTCTCACAGGGGAGATGTCTCATCCTCGAGAACTGCTAGCCAACCCGACTGGCCGGCAGCTCCACCAGTCCCAGCAGTGCCAAGAGCTCACTGGACTGCAAACAGCCCCAAGAAGAGGTCCCAATGGATCCCATTGTGAGGAAGTTGGGCGGGGAGGGTTTGGCCATCTTAGGAAGGAGGTAGGCATTGTGGGGTAGCTTCTGGGGAGCAGACAAGTGAGAAGGAACCTTTGAGGGTGTGCCCCCGATGTGCAAAGCGGTCCCGCTGGAGATCGTAGCCCGATTCGTACCACACATTTAAAAAAAACATTTGGAAAATCAGCCTGTCCTCTCCTGATCACCATGCACAATCTTCATGCACAAGTTTGAACAAGACCTCCTCACCGCACAGGACCTTCAACCGACATTATACACCAGATACATCAATGACATTTTTTTTTTTTGGACCCACGGTGAAGAATCGCTGAAACGACTACACAATGACATCAATAAGTTCCATCCCACCATCATATTCACCATGGACTATTCTCCAGAATCGGTTGCATTCTTGGACACACTCATCTCCATCAAGGATGGTCACCTCAGCAATTCACTGTACCGCAAGCCCACAGATAACGTCAAGATGCTCCACTTCTCTAACTTCCACCCTAAACACATTAAAGAAGCCATCACCTATGGACAAGCCCTTTCTGTACACAGGATCTGCTCAGACGAGGAGGAGCATAACAGACATCTACAGACGCTGAAAGATGCCCTTGTACAAACGGGATATGGCGCTCGACTCATCGATCGACAGTTCCAACGCGCCACAGCAAAAAACCGCACCGACCTCCTCAGAAGACAAACACGGGACACAACCGACAGAGTACCCTTTGTCGTCCAGTATTTCCCCGGAGCAGAGAAACTACGACATCTTCTTCGCAGCCTTCAAACCGCACCGACCTCCTCAGAAGACAAACATATTGCTGAGATCATCCCCACAACCCCACTACTTGCCTTCAAACAACCGCGCAACCTCAAACAAACCATTGTTTGCAGCAAACTACTCAGCCTTCAGAACAGCGACCATGACACCGCACAACCCTGCCATGGCAATCTCTGCAGATCTGCAGACGTGCCAGATCATCGACATGGGTACCACCATTACACGTGAGAATACCACACACCAGGCATGTGGTACATACTCGTGCGATTCGGCCCACTTTGTCTACCTCATACTCTGCAGGAAAGGATGTCCCAAAGCATGTTACATTGGCGAGACCATGCAGACGGTGTGACAACGAATGAATGGACATCGCGCAACAATTGCCAGGCAGGAAAGTTCCCTTCTGGTCAGGGGACACTTCAGCAGTCAAGGGCATTTAGCCTCTCATCTTCGGGTAAGCATTCTCCAAGGCGGCCTTCAGGATGCGTGACAACGGGGCTGGTTAGGTGCTGGTTTAGCACAGGGCTAAATCGCTGGCTTTTAAAGCAGACCAAGGCAGGCCAGCAGCACGGTTCAATTCCCGTACCAGCCTCCCCGAACAGGCGGCGGAATGTGGTGACTAGGGGCTTTTCACAGTAACTTCATTTGAAGCCTACTTGTGACAATAAGCAATTTTCATTTCATTTTTCATTTTCATTTCAACGCGGAATCGCCGAGCAGAAACTTATGACCAAGTTCTGCACACATGAGTACGGCCTCAACCGGGACCTTGGATTCATGTCGCATTACATTCACCATCTGGCCTGGGCTTGTGAAATCCTACCATCAGTCCTGGCTTGAGACAATTCATACCTCTTTAACCTGCTCCACCTGGACCTGTAAAGACTTAATTACCTGCAAAGCCTCGCATTCACAGTATCGTCTTGCATTTTTGACTATATATATGTTTCTGGAACCTACCTCTTCATTCACCTGAGGAAGGAGCAGTGCTCCGAAAGCTAGTGATTCGAAACAAGCCTGTTGGACTTTAACCTGGTGTTGTAAGACTTCTTACAGTGTACACTAACTGTATTATGGCATGGGCAGTAAATTATCAGGTCCAACTGGAGTGTTAACAAGCTCAATTAACCCTTAATTATATGTCCAATTTTGGAGCCTGCTTACTTACCCCATTATAAGTTTGAGCTCAGGAGTGGGTGGAAGATTTGTGGGTTGATAACCGTCTTATTTTGGGTGCTCTCCTGCCAAAAACACACCTGGAGGAGGCAGGTACAACCCAGCTCTTAGTGAGAGTTCAGATTTATACAATAGAGTTTTGGATGAGCTGATGTTTACTGGGGTGAGGGGTAGAATATGGGAGACCAACCAGGAATACATCACAATAGTAGAATCTGGAGGTAATGAGGGTTTCAGCAACAGGTAGGTTGAGGCAGGAGTGAATTCTGGTGATAATTGCGGCAGTGAAAATGAGCGGTCTTAGCGATGGCACAATTCTGAGATCAGAATGTTCACAGCGAGGGAATTTCTATTCCAAATATATTCCAGTTCACAAAGACTGAATATTAACAAAATACTTCAAAATGATCCTAATTGTCAATGGCAATGTCAACACTGAAAAGTTTTTTAAAAGATATTTCATTAGAGGTATGATCAGATATATGAAAAGCAGAAAAAGTCAAAGAACCTTAGCAAACTAACAATAATGGAATAACATGTCTAACGCTAACTTTACACAGCCCTCCTACCTCCCCCCACTTTATCCAATGTCACCCTCAACCCTCCTTTTCCCCAACGAAGAAATGAAGGAAAAAAAGAGAGAGAAAACAAGAGCCCCTCCCCCCCCCCCCACCCAGCTGATGTTTCAGTATCTTTGAAGAAGCCAATGAACAGCTTCCACCATGCCTAAGTAAAGAAATTCCTCCAGGTTGCTCATCTACGACCTTTCCCTTGGCAGCTCTGAATGCATCAATGCTATTCACCTCAACTACCCCTAATGCTAGTGACTTCCACCGTCTCAATATTCTCTGCATAAAGAGGTTTCTCCTGAATTAGCAATTGGAATTATTAGCGCCCATTTCATAATTATATCTTTTAGTTTTCATAACTTGATTAAGTGGGAACAACATCTCCACGTCCATCTTATCAAATCCTTTCATAATCTCCAGTAAATATTAATTTGGCATCCATCGATAATTTTACTCCAGTTTGACTCCAATAAAGTGTTAAGAAAATGCGCATGTTACAATTCTACTACAGTCCTATCTGTAACCCATCTTAACACTCAGGTGTAATTATTCTAGCTAAAATATTTTTTCCAAAATTAAGTTGCTAAACAACATTGCTTTTTAGCAATTATTTTAATGCATGAGCAACAGTAAAGTTGACAGTGATATGCTGTTGAAACAACTTCATAGTTCACTCCACAAAACCCATAATTTAAGATAATCCATCTGTTGCCAAATGACAACTTATTCCTGGTTCAAATGTCAACTAATTAATTAAGCTTCCATCACAAGTGTAATCGCTAAGTCTTTTGCAAAGTACCAGACATCATTATTTCTTAAGAAAAACATACTGTGCACTTTTGTTATGACAACATCCACTCAAAGTATTATTCCATGAAAACGGATGTTCAAAACCCTCAATGTTTTAAAATTCAAGCAATTTCATAGAGCCCCTACAGAGCGTAAGGAGGTCATTCGTCCCATTGAGTCTGCACCAACTGTAAGAACCTGCCTGCTTACAATTGGCTGGGGACTAATGACAATCCCACAATCCTGTGGAAGTATGAGCTTCCCCAATGAGGGGGGCGGAGAAATCATTAGCAGACTCCCTGTATAAATAAAAGCTGGCCAGTTTGGAACTAGCAGGAAGGAGTAAGCAGCAAGTGAGGTTGCTGCTGTTATGTATATATATGTTATTGTAAATAAATGTTATTTCTTGTATCCTTGAAACTCGTGCTGGATTCTTCGTGGCCCTCACAAAACCAACCCTCTGAAAGAGCTCCCCATCCCCATCTAGGCCCACTCACCGTAATCCCACCTAATCTGCACATCTTTGGACTGTGGGAGGAAACCGGCGCACCCGTAGAAAACCCATGCAGAGACGGAGAGAATGTGAAAACTCCAGTCACCCAAGGTCAGAATTGAACTCTGGTCCCTGGCGCTGTGAAGCAGGTTATAAACAGAGTTTGAAATTTTAATAGGATGTGATGTTGCCAATTTAAAATGTACTGAAAAGTATATAGCGTGGAGTAAGAATGAAGCCAGCCAGATTCCTTGAGATAACAGAAGTTATCTAGGAGTTAGTGTTATTATTAAAACACATTAAGGTAAAGATACAGAAATTAATATAAAGAGTTAAATTAATATGTCCAACTGCAAACTAACGTAAAAATAACACACGGATTCCCTATGCATGTATAAAGAAAATAAAGTTTACCAAGTATATGTTTAAATTTAACCAATTAAATAAAGTAAAGTAAGAAAATATATCCATGGATTGTTTGAATGCTTGCTCACAGCTAGTGAGTCACTTTCCATGTTGTTACTTTGGTTTCTCACTGAAGCAGTTGCTCTTCAGTCATGGTTGGTTGATTCTCATTTCCCTTGACGACTGTGGTGTTGAGTTGGAATCCTTACTTAAGAGCTCTCAATTTGCAGCAGTGAAGTCTTCTGGTGAGTTTTCAAACAAGAAACAAGGCTCAGATTTGATGATAGAAGCTTCAGAGAGGGAGGGGGTAAGGCCTTGGCCCATACTGTCCTGTGGTAGTCTCTGTAAGTTCAAATGCAGCATATTTTACACACAAGTTCTGGGTCCCCGTGACCTCTACATCTTGTTTCAATCTGGATGTATCTTAGCCATTATCCCCGACTTGGTTGCTGCTGCTGAACCATGCTCTCTGTTGAACACATAAGAATGTTCTTTTTGAAAAGTTCAATATCTATCCAGCAGATGACATTATAAATTATTATTATTCTACATAACAATAATATAATGAATGGAAAATCATGAGCTGATTCATGCGAGGCTGAAGACCCTTTGCAGGCCATGTTTCCTCATGAAACTGCAGGTTCAAATAAAAGTCAAATTCAAAGCCCCAGGCTGAACCTTAGACCTTTCAAATGTTCCTCATCTAAAAACGGTTGCCATTGAATAAAACTTGCTGCAGACAATCTGCAAATGTGCTCAGAATTGATTGTGACTTTTCTGAAAAACCTGCGTCAAAGCTGTCTGAGTTGTTTACCATTGGGCTTAGCATCAGGAAGAACATTGTGGAGCACCCCAAAACGTAAAATCTGAGTTATGTTTTCATAAAGGTGCAGGAGCTGAATTTCCTCTTGAGCGCTATTGATTCCCCACTTGTAGAATCGAACCCCTCTTCAACTGTGACATTTCTGGAATATAAATTTCCAATCCAGGTTTGTTTGGAACTATAGAATTACAAAAAAATAAGCTGAAGCCACAACACAAAGTTGGGCAGCAAGGGGTTAATTCGGACCAATAGCAGAAACAGTGACTCATCAAAAGCTTTTGGATATTGACTGACTGCTATCAGGGAATAATGGTACCAGGGAAATGCCATTAACTATTGCAATCAAGATTCTGACTACCCAATACAATGGTACAAGAAACATATCATCAATCCAATACACTCAAGGAATTATGTAACTACGATCTGCACCACAGACAGTAATACTGGAATAGATTTTTTTTGTGAGGGGCAACAAAGAGTCCAGACATGTTAACTATCATATACAGCTCCAGTATTTCCCTTCTGGGTCTTCTCTACTCGGTGCCTGATTGGCCAACTCTATTTGGACAAAGGCACATGAATCTTGTTCAGGGTTCCCCCTTATCGGGGGAGTTTATATTCTGCAAGCTTAACAGGACCGTAGATCATCCATACCTGTAAGATGCGTGCGGGTTATAACAAGGGTCATTGAAACCATCATTAATCTTGGAGGCAAGGAACTGCTACTGTGCTCTTACTTTGTCATCTCAAACAGCAGGAAAATTGCTCATACAGTGCAAACTGACAATATTCTTCTGGATACACCTTCCATGGAAAACTTGTCTTGTTTCAAGCAGCTGGAACTGAGCACCTTTGCCTGGACTGTGCGTGGGCTCAACTAACTGGACATTAGAACAGCAGAAACAACAGTGTAAGAGTCCTTCCAGTTTATTTCCTTTGTTCCCATTTCTTTTATGTTATTTTCTAATTTTGGTCTGTGGACCTATTATCGGAATCTGCTTTTAAGCAGAAGACTCTAAGTTGAAACATCCTGCTTGTCAGGGCACTGTTCCCAGGTTTTGTTTTTGGAAAGGGGAAGCCAGACTGCTTGGCACTGAGTGTATTTTAGAAACCAGGTTTAGAGGGAGTTGGATCGCTTGGCTGGCTGGCAAGCAGTGGGTTTGCCAGGGACAGTGTTCTGCCTGACAACGGTCAGTGATTGGTTCCTGTGTGGTGCTTCCTGAGAGAAGCATTTAGACCTTGGAAGTAAAACGAATGTTCTCTCTGTGAGTTAAATCATTATAAAAGAGGAGCACCTCAGATTATCTGGGTTTCGGTCAGAAGGAAGGTCAGGACTGGTCACCTTGACTCAGGATCTACAATCAACATTGGCCAGATAAGCCATGTTTGGGATTCTAAATGTTTCAGCCAGAATGTGATGATTTTGGCCTTAGGTTTTTGTCAGGGTTTGGGCGAAAGCGGAGTGTTTTTATTGGTAATTTGTTTTAGCCTGATTTGGTCTGAGGTGTTTTCATATGGTTTCAGCATCAGGTTCAGTCAGCTGCGGGAAGTTTGGTACTTGAGGACGGTTTGTTTTAATTTGGGGGGGTCCATTTTCCATTTTATTTTACATAATCACAGAAGTCCTGGAACACCCTTCCTAACACCACTGTGGGTGTACCGAGGCCACAGGGAGAGCAGCAGTTCAAGATGATGGCTCACCACCACCTTCTCAAGAACAGTGAGGGATGGGCAACAATGGTGGCCTATCCGGTGAAGCCCACATCTCATGAGGAATGAAAAAAAAAAAATCACGAGCCGCGCTCGTGGTATTTTATAGAATTTACAGTGCAGAAGGAGGCCATTCGGCCCATCGAGTCTGCACTGGCTCTTGGAAAGAGCACCCTACCCAAGCCCACACCTCCACCCTATCCCCATAACCCAGTAACCCCACCCAACACTAAGGGCAATTTTGGACACTAATGGCAATTTATCATGGCCAATCCACCTAATCTGCACATCTTTGGATCATGGGAGGAAACCAGAGCACCCAGAGGAAACCCCACGCACTCACGGGGAGAACGTGCAGACTCCACACAGAGAGTGACCCAAGCCGGGAATCGAACCTCGGACCCTGGAGCTGTGAAGCAATTGCGCTAACCACTATGCTACCATGCTGCCCAAACATTTCAAAACACCTGCGAGGGGAAATGTGAAATTGGACCTACCTTGGGGAGATGAAAAGGTTGACCTCTCTCTCAGCAACATCACCAGACGGCCATCCATTTTACAAAGCACAGAATGATATTAGCATTAAAGAGCAGTGACCTGGTTTAACTGAGACGAGATGGATGATTCAATGTTAGTTTTGAAATGCATATATTACATTTTGGGAGAAATTCTGTCAATTTTTAAATACAGAACATGTAAATCAAAATTTAAATGTATGTAATAGCACCAACTCAATTTTGGAATTGTAAATTATGTTCATGTGGAACAGCCACTGGAAGATAATTAATGATGTAGCAATCTGTGTCTGCCATTAACTTATTGTTAATGCACATTTGTAGTGCATTAGATTTAAGGCTGCATGAATTGACACTGACTGTTTCAAAGGGAAGTAACTCATCCATTCTGAGATTAATTTAATTTGATTTAATTTATATCACACTGATCTAAGTCATATATCTGCTACATGCAACCTGTTTTGTTACACGAGGCATTAACAGGGAAGAAATGCATCGTGTAGTGTCAGTAGCTAATGACAACAATCCGTGAAAGAAGCTTATACTTATCTTTGATACTCTTTCTGAATCACATCACTGTTTTAACAAGGCTGTTCAGTAATATAACTGAAGGAGCAGATGCCGCCAGAAACATTCACTGCCTCGAGAGACAAAACCTCAGCCAGAACAGAAGCCCAATTGCCACCGTCTACACCACCGCATGTCTCTGGCTTTTTTTTATTTTTATTTTGGGCGAACCTGTCCATACAGCCTAACAATGTAATAATAATAATCTTTATTGTCACAAGTAGGCTCACATAACGCTGCAATGAAGTTACTGTGAAAAGTCCCACGTCTCCACATTCCGGTGCCTATTCGGGTACACAAGAGGGGGAATTCAGAATGTCCAATTCACCTAACAGCACGTCTTTCGGGACTTGTGGGAGGAAACCGGAGCCCCCGAAGGAAAACCAAGCAGACGCGGGGAGAACGTGCAGACTCCGCACAGACAGTGACCCAAGCCAGGAATCGAACCTGGGACCGTGGAGCTGTGAAGCAATAGTGCCAACCACTGTGCTACTGTGCCGCCCTACACACTGCAACCTATACGGCCAGCATTTCAATCTTCCCCACTTGCATAAAGTCCAATAAAATATTCTCTAATCTGTCCGGCAGGCTAAGTAGGTTGAATTCACAACGTGAGGAATATTTGAAAAGAGACCGTTCTGTGGGACAATATTATCTGAGAAAAAACATATCTCCTGAAAGTTACTTTGGGGAAGTTCACCAAACTTAATGGTCTGATGTAACCATTTACTGAATAAAAATCTGTCAGGTTATTGGAAAAGTGCCTTTTGCCAGCTGAGCACTGCTATTTGGCTCAGTCGAGGCTCTGGCTCAGAAAGCAGTTGTACAAGTTGACATTATGGGCTAACAATTAGTCTGTGCTTTGTTTGAGAATGGGCGTCACGATTTGTGATACAACTCCCCCCCCCCCTCCCCCCACCCCCCTCCCCGCCACCCCCCCCCGCACCCTGTGCCTGCTGAGGAAGGCAGTGTACAAATTTAGTGTTGCCCCTTCATTTATCTGATAATGATGTGAGGTCGAGTAAGACTTATGATATTGGCTGAGTGCTCAGCAGAAGCTTGGGCAGATTCCCCCAACTCAAGTGATGGAGCCAGGCTCCTCTTTTAAATGGTGGCCTCATTCTCTTAAAGGGAAACTGCGCTCAGAGGAAGGGAGCTGCTGCTGGTTGTCTGGAATGGCACCGGGTTAAGGTTGGAGCTACACAAATGATGTGGCGTGAGCAGGAGGAGGGGTACCATCTTTCTGTGGGGAACCAGGATGCTCTCACGGGTCATCCTTAGCAAAGATTTGGGATCAGATACCCGGGGAGCTCAATTTCCAGAATCTTACTCAGAGCATCTGGCAACAGTGCCAAAAAAGTACAATGACCTCTCACGGATGGTCACTTTCACTGAATGCATATGCACATGGCATCTTCTACCCACTGGTCTCCCAACTTCACATTCTGAATGGACTACAGAGGAATTTACAGTGCAGAAGGTGACCACTCTGCCCATCGAGTCTGCACCGGCCCCAGGAAAGAGTACCACAATCAAGCCCATGCCTCAATCCTATCCCCGGAACCCAACAACCCCACCTAACCTTTTGGGCACTAGGGGGAAAAGCCAATCCACATTGCCTAACCTGCACATCATTGGATTGTGAGACGAAACTGGAGCACCCGGAGGAAACTCACGTAGACACGGGGAGAAAGTGCAAACTCCACACAGACTGTCACCAGAGGCTGGAATTGAACCAGGGAACCTAGGGCCGGGATTCTCCGAGCATCTGCGCCAAAATCGTGCTCGACGCGGGGGAGGAGAATGGGACGTCGGACCCGCGATCGGAGAATCGCCACCAGTCGCTCGCGCGCGGTTGACGCGGCTCCAGTCGGGGGCCGTTGAATCAGGCCCACAAGACGATTCTCCGTGGGCGACCGGCTGAGTACCCGCCGGCCTGTTTCACGTTTGGTTCCACCCGGTGGGAGCTCGGAGCCACGGCTGCGGTGGCCGTTCTGGTGGGGGGCGGGGGGATCCATCACCGTGGGGGGGAGACCTCCACGAAGGCCAGGCCCGCGATCGGGCACCACCGATCAGCGGGCAGGTGCGATCTGGTGGGGGGCCTACTTCTTCAGCGCCTCCCCATTGGGTGGGTCCGCCATGCCGCGCGGGGCCAGAGCCGCAGGTTGCCACCGCGCGCA
Organism: Scyliorhinus torazame; assembly: GCF_047496885.1. NCBI lineage: Eukaryota > Metazoa > Chordata > Chondrichthyes > Carcharhiniformes > Scyliorhinidae > Scyliorhinus > Scyliorhinus torazame. The sequence continues at coordinate 237,433,574 of NC_092716.1, forward strand.
TGCGCTGACCCATGGCCGGAGGTGCAGGGCACCGTATCGACAGCAGGAGCTGCGTGGAGCACACCGGGGCCCTGCTAGCCCCCTTAAAAATGGAGAATCACTCAGGACTTTCTAGAAAAAAGTCCAGAGTGAGTCACGCCCGTTTTCTCACGGACATAGCCTCATTATTGGAGAATCCCGTCCCTGAACTGTGATACAGCAGTGCTAACCAGTGTGCCCTCGTGCTGCCCACATTTATCACTCTTCGAGCAGCACTCCCTGACAGTCTGCGTGTGCACACACTGAGAGGCCGAATTACAAGCTATCATCGATATATTTACGGAGGTGTATGAGAGAATGGAGCTCAGACTAAACATCCAGAAAACCAGCCCGCTCTTGCCACAAAACACTTCTCCTTTACCAGCAAATCCATGGCAAATCCCTGGAGAACATGGACCACTTCCCATGCTTCAGGAGCTTCCTCTCAGAGCAAGCAGACATTGTCATAATACCGGACATGACCCCAATTTTCTGTTGGGAAATCGGATGAGACCCCAACAAATTTTCAATTTGTAAAACTATGAAGAAAGGATACTTCACTCCAAGGAGTGATTCCACTGACAATATATTCAAAGAAACTTTATTATTAACACAGGATTAAACACATTAACATCACAAAAAATAGATTTTCAATTAACAGTCAAACTATTCTTCCAAGAAAAATAAATCCTTTTACTGCTAATTTATAAATTCTCTACCTCCAGTTAAGCAAATCCCATGCAGGTCAAAAGTCACTTATAAATAAAGTTAGCAAACACACAGATACTTGTTGTACTATTGTGAGATTTTTCTTGGAATGACTGCTTGGAGAAAGAGAGAGATCTTTTCAGCAACAGCATGTAAGTCCATCTATCTTTGTCAGACTCCTGCTCAACCTGACAACATTTGGAAAAACTGCTGCTCAACTTAAAAACTCGTATCAGACTGCAAAACCTATGCCCAACTGAAAAACTAGAGACGGACCTGGCTCCTCCCATTTAGAACAGCATCTTCATCCCACTCAGATACCATGACCTGATTACCTAAGTCTAAACATAATGGCCGCGATTCTCTGAAATGGAGACAGAGTGTATGCGCCGTCGTGAACGCCGTCGAGATTCACGGCGGCGTGTAACGGCCCCTATCCCGACCGATTCAGGGCCGAAAATGAGCTAGGAATGGCGCCGCGTCATTTACGCGCGTCAGGCCTTGGCGGCGCGTAAAGGCGGCGCCGCATATATGACGCGGCCGCCGCATAACTGGCGTCACCCGCGCATGCGTGGTTGCCATGCTCCCCGAGTCCGCCCCGCAAGAAGATGTCCGACGTATCTTGCGGGGCTGCAGAAGAAAAGAGGTCCTCCTTCAGAGAGGCTGGCCCGACGATCGGTGAGCACCAATCGCGGGCCAGACCACATTTGAGGCCCCCCCCGGTGCCCCCTCCCACCGGCAACGACCAGGGGCGTCATTCTCCGACCCCCCGCCGGGTCGGAGAATGGCCGTAGGCCGCCGTGAATCCCGACCCCGCCCCCGCCGAAGTCTCCGGTACCGGAGATTGGGCAGGGGCGGGAATCGGGCCGCGCCGGTTGGCGGGACCCCCCGCTGGATTCTCCGGCCCGGATGGGCCGAAGTCCCGCCCAGAAATTGCCTGTCCCGCCGGCGTAAATCAAACCTGGTATTTACCAGCGGGACCAGGCGGCGTGGGCGGGCTCCGGGGTCCTGGGGGGGGGGCGCGGGGCGATCTGACCCCGGGGGGTGCCCCCACGGTGGCCTGGCCCGCGATCGGGGCCCACCGATCCGCGAGCGGGCCTGTGCCGTGGGGGCACTCTTTCCCTTCCGCCTCCGCTACGGCCTCCACCATGGCGGAGGCGGAAGAGACTCTCCCCACTGCGCATGCGCGGGAAACTGACAGCGGCCGCTGACGCTCCCGCGCATGCGCCGGGAAACTGTCAGCGGCCGCTGACGCTCCCGCGCATGCGCCGCATTTCCGCGCCAGCTGGCGGGGCAACAAACGCCATTTCCGCCTGCTGGCGGGGGGGAAATCCCTCCGGCGTCGGCCTAGCCCCTCAATGTTGGGGCTAGTCCGCCAAAGATGCGGAGCATTCCGCACCTTTGGGCCGGCGCGATGCCCGTCTGATTGGCGCCGTGTTTGGCGCCAGTCGGCGGACATCGCGTCGTTGGGGGAGAATTTCGCCCCAGGTGTGGACGGCGCCGGGGGGAACCCGCCGTTTTGGACAGGCCGCTCGGCCCATCCGGCACTGAGAATCGCGTGGGGTACCGGTGAATCGCCATTTTGGCTGTCTCGGGCGATTCACGGGACTGCGCCGCGCAAAACGCGATTGTGCCGATCTGGCCGCTTCCGTGAATCGCGGGAGAGCTTCGGACCGGCGTCGTGGGAAAATTTGGCGACCAAGGCGATTCTCTGAAATGGCACGGGAGCAGAGAATCGCGCCCAAGGGGTGGGATTCTCCCTCCCGCTAGCCCCATTTTCCGGCACGGCACCCCCCCCCCTCCGCGCCCCCACCAGCAGTGGGATGCTCCGTTTCGGCAGCAGGCCAATAAGGTTTCCCATTGTGGCCATCCCGCGCCATTGGGAAACCCGTGGTCCTGGGTTCGCTGCCAGCGAAGCAGAGGATCCTGCCAATGGAGAATCCCGGAGAATGTCTCAAATTATCTAATCTCCACAGAATTTCCAGCAATCATAACAAAGTTCCAGTGGGCATCTCTTTGTAAACAAATGGTTGGAATGAATGATGATCTCACTTTTATAACATATTGATTGCACCTTTTTTTCAGACGCACCGTCTGTCTGCTAAACTAGGATTTTAAAAAAATGTAAAATATTTTAAAAATTAAAATTACTGCAACAGATATGTATACATGAAACCAGGTATTGAGTAACAATACTGTAACAGGTATATTTTACATATTGATTGACTATAACTATTTTAAAAAAATCCTACATTCATCACAACAGCGGCGATGAAATCCAACATCGACTCCAATGCTCCAGCTAGCCTTCGACACCTGAGCAACAGAGTGTTCGAAGGCCGAGACTTCAAAACCAGCACCAACTTCATGGTCTACAGAGCAGTTGTGGTCCCTGCTCTCATGTATGCATCAGAACATGGACAATGTGCAGCAGACATCTCAAACTCTTGGAGAGATATTACCAACGCTGCCTCCGAAAAATTTTGCAAATCCACTGGAAGGAAAGACATACAAACGTGAGCATCCTATCCCAGGCCAATATCCCCAGTATCAAGGCACTGGACATGTTCAACCAGCTGCGGCGGGTGGGCCACATTATCTGCATGCCTGGCACAAGACTCCCTAAACAAGTGCTCTACTCCGAGCTCCACAATGGCAAGTGATTACAAGGAGGGCAGAGGAAACTGTTCAAGGGCACCCTTAAAGCAAATAGATGCAACATCCCCATTGACACTTGGGAATCACTTGCTCCAGAATGCACAAACTGGAGAAGAAGCGAAGGAGCCAAAGGAGCCAATCACCCCGAGCGTCACCAAGCGGAGCACGTTGAGGACGAACGTAAGCAGTGGAAAGAGTGCACAGAATTTAGAGTGTCCTGCCCACCCACCTGGGGTGGCAGAATCTGTGGCTCCAGGATTGGTCTATTCAGCCACAGCAGAACCCAGCCCCCCAGAGAGGAAGCAAATCATCCTTGACCCTGAGGCACTGCTAAAGAAGAAGGTTCACATGACATCTCTTACCCACCATTCTCCCAACCTCACACTGCTCAACACACCAAACATTTATCACTCAACGACCAGCACTCCCTGACAGTCAGGACTCGATCCAATCACTCTGGTACTCCACCTCATCCTCACCACATTCCAATGCTGTCAGCCTCACACCCAGTTCATGCTGCTTCCACATCTCTCTAATTATTCAACTGTGGCATGCACATGACCCAAACACATTGCAATGCAATGACATTCTTCCATCTGCCTTGCAGGATTAGATGACACATAGCAGAAGGCTGCAGAACAGAACCAACTGTGGGACCGGGAAACCTGCATTCCCTAAACCCTACGCTGGAGAGTGTTCACTGCATCCTAAAGCCAGCTGCAACAGAGCCTTGATATCTGGGCCCATTACTCCCGGGTCCCCCAGCATTTAGGGGGTACCTGATCATGCGCTGGGCAATCTCACTAGGAAGTTCTCATGAAAATGGTTTACCCGGCAATTGCCCAGAGGTGCTACCCCCCCACCCACTCCCCCCACCCATGGCTGTAAAAGGAATCTGACTTATCTCTCTGCACCCCAGCTACTCCATGCTGATGCAGCTGGGGGTGCACTTCGCTGCTTCTGTTTTGTCCAGCCTGAATGAGGAAGGTAGGGTGCAACAGGGGCTTCGGAATCCCCATTATGGTAATTACGGCAAGAGCGGCAATCCAATGGAGATTTCCACTCCGCAGAAATTATGGGCCCTGGTGTCAATGAGGACATTGCACGTATTGGTATGATCCTTCTTTGTGCCCCTTCTCAGCTCCAAACTCACTCTTATCCTGCTCTCCGGCATGATAGGCAAGCCATTGATGATGTGACCATGGACTTCTTGCTTTCTAAACCACCCATCCCAACGTCCTTCATCCTAACCATTTCCCTCTGATTTCCTGATCACAGGCACCCCTTACTTCTGTCTGTCCAAACACAATAGCCACTGGAAAAACATAAACATATAGTGCAGAAGGAGGCCATTTGGCCCACCAAGTCTGCACCCACCCACTTCAGCCCTCACTTCCACCCTATCCTCGTAACCCAATAACCCCTCCTAACCTTTTTGGTAACTAAGGGCAATATATCATGGCCAATCCACCTAACCTGCAGGTCTTTGGACTGTGGAAGGAAACCGGAGCACCCCGAGGAAACCACGCAGACACGGGGAGAACGTGCAGACTCCGCACAGGCAGTGACCCAGCAGGGAATCAAACCTGGGACCCTGGCGCTGTGAAGCCACAGTGCTATCCACTTGTGCTACCGTGCTGCCCACAGGGTGGGAGTGAAACACTGCAGCACAAATGAAGAAGCCCCATCACTTGACCTGACACTTGTAGTCACCAGCTCAGATATTGGCACTGCAGGTACTCTGGAGAGGTACCCTGGACCCTTCATGTGGTGAGTCATCGAGCATGAATGATCTGCAGCCATCGGGACAAATGGATAGTTTGTGAGCCAACTCACAAAGAATTAAATTGCAGATGAGGTCTGCTACAGATGGTTCAGCGAGGAACTTTAGTAGGCAGCATCAGGAGGATGTGCATTGAGCGGTTAGGTCTATTGGCTGGCCTGTGAGGTAAACCCCCTGTCACTGCCAATGAACATGAAGGGGTCTGATAATAACTTGGCAGAGAAGGTTGCGTTGAGTTTCCTTCTCTTCAACCTCTGCACAATCTCGCTGTTATGCTGCAGACCCAGACACTCTCCCTCCAACCTTTCTTTAATTCATTATTTCCAGGATGTAAATGATGTTGACCAGACCAGTATTTATTGCCCATCCCTAATTGCCCTTGAGATGTTGGTGGAGAGCTGCCTTCTTGAACTGCTTCGGTCCATGTGGTGTAGATACACCCACAGCGCTGTTAGCGAGGGAGTTCCAGGATTTTGACCCAACGACACTGAAGGAACAGCGTTATATTTCCAAGTCAGGATGATGAGTGACTTGGAGGGCAACCTCCAACTGGTGGTGTTGCCACCTGTCTGTCATTACCATCTTTGAGCGGACAGGGAAACAGACCCTCTGTGAGGATGCAGCACCCCCTCCCCCTGTCAAATCTAGGAACTCACAAAACACTCCACAGTATCAGATGTTATCCAAAATTCTCTTGACCTGCAAGTTAGGTGCCTGGTCCTTTAAACAGTGCCAGAGTTGGGCCCCTCTTGCACATTCTTTGGTGAGCAAGAAATGTATAGTTTAAGTAGACCTATGTGCTCCATGTTTATTAGTAGAGCCAGGAAAGTTGTTTGATCCCATGACACCCACCAGTTATGAGCCTTCTACACAAGAAATGAATGTCCGGATGAGGCCCCGTCCCAACATTCAATTCCATGGAGGCCATACTCCAAGAGGTAGAGGCACTGCACACCCTACTTAAATGATCTGCAGTTTCTATAGCAGTATCCCCAGCGGTGCTTCTTTTTCCTGAGTGCCTTGGTGCCACGCATTGGCAGCTCTATCTCCTGCAACTGAAGGCATTATGACCCCTTCAATATGCCTCACAGTCACTGGAGTGCCACTGATACCCCCTCCTGAATGTCACGGCTGTTTCCTGTCATCTGCAGAAGCACTGGGAGAACATTGTCCAGAGGCTCAGCATCTGGCTGGGACCCACCTGTGTCCTCGGAACCAGCTGCCTCCCTTGGATGTTCCTGCCTCCACCTGATGTGCATCAGCAATTGTGTGGTGCTCACCAGATTGTGCCCCAGAAGCTTGTCCTCTAATGTGCCCCACCAAGATATGTGTCTGCACTGATGGAAGGTGTGGGTGAAAGCTGTGACGCCTCGATGGTGGTCACCTGGGAGCTCTCCTCCGAGGTGGTCCCTTGATTGATGGCGGGGCACAACACCGGATGGCCCATCGTCAGCAGATGGAGATCCTGCGAGACAATGGATATGGGGTCACTGAGAGGGAAGGATCATTTTGTCTGACATGGACTGCTCACTTGAGGCAGGTCATCTGGGTAAAGGGACATTGGACCCTCACCGCTCTGGCTGAGTCAACCTCGCTGTCGGTGACTGCTCTCTCCTCCGGCAACCCCACAATTTCCAGGGCCGGTTCCTCATAGAGGGGAAGGACTTGAATCTCTGGGACTCCGCACAACATCTTGGACCTTTCTCGTTTGTTATGGGCGATCTTCTTCTGCGGGAACAAAGATTTTTTTAAAATAAATTTGGAGTACCCAATTAATTTTTTCCAATTAAAAGAAAATTTAGCATGGCCAATCCACCTACCCTGCACATCTTTGGGTTGTGGTGGTGAGACCCACACAGACACGGGGAGAATGTGCAAACACAACACAGACAGTGACCCAGGCTGGGCCGAACCCGGGTCCTCGGCGCTGTGAGGCAGCAGTGCTAACCATTATGCCCCCGTGCCGCCCCAAGCGGGAATAAAGGTAGGGCATTGTGAGCCACACGTTTGATTGGTCAGGGGGGTCTATAGCAGGTGGCATGTGTTGGCACCACACCTGGACATGAAGGGATAGTGCTGGTGGGTGCCAGGAGGCTCTAAGGAACAAGCATGAAGATCAGATGTGGGGAGGGTGCGAGTTGTCAGCCAGTGATCGCGTGGGTGTATCTGGGAATTTGAAGGGTGGCAGGTGGAACTGATGCCAAGAGAGGGCTGGCAACTTACCCTTGCAGCTCATTGGAGGTCATTGTTCTTCTTCCTACATTGGACGGAGGTCCTCCTGGTCATGCTGCCTGCACTGACAGCCGCTTCACTGCCTCCCAGGCAGCATTGCTGACCCTGATGATGGTCCTCCAACCCCGTCGGGGGAACTGGTTGGCCCATTTCACATCTACAGATTTGGGAAGCCTGGCCAGGTTGACATCGCCAAAGTGAGGAGCAGGTCTGTGCACTGCCATCCTTGTGTGTTGACTTGCTGTGAGTGCTGAGGGAGTGCTTAAAAGCAACTACCCCTTGTTCATGGCGAGCTGCTAAGGCACGAGTCTGGTGAATTAGTTGGCAAGGCAGCCAGCAATGTCAAGAATCACATGGGGGATCATTATTGGCACTAAGTGCCATTGAATACAGGCTGCGATCGCAGCAATGCGGCCATTGCGAAACACCCCTCCAAATGCGCCGAAAACCAGCCTTGGAATTCTTTCCGCCGAATCTCTGACAATGCATTTTTACATGCATGTTGCAGTCTGAAGCTATGGATGGTGATGGCAGAGGCTCCAACTTAATTTCCATCACATGGCTGACCAAAACTCTCTGCTCCTCCTGTCTGTCAATGGCATGCACTAAAAGAACTCTGACCCAGTGATTCCACAGATCCTAATTTTGCGCTGATGTATCTTAAGTTTGAACAAATGGCGATTCACAGGGCAATGCAACTGCTACTTCACACAGCAAATGTCCTCACATTCGTATATCATTTTGCATAGTTAGGAAGTCTTTCAGGGGTCATTTTCTCATTCCAGTTGGAAGCATCATTCATCGGCCATGCACTTTGGGAATTCAGAGGCTGAATATAAATAACTGCTGTACTAACCAGAAAACAGGTGCACAGACACCTGAACTTCCAAAGACGCTGAGAGAAGCTCCCAGAAAAAAGCAATATCCTAAAAATGTCAAACGTCTATATATAATACTGCACTGAGAATTCAGCTAAACAACTGAAGAAGATATTTAAAATAAGAGTAGATGAAAATATATAAAACACAGTGTATTATTGTGATGAACGGTTACTGCCTTATCATTATGTAAGGTGATGTCCCCTTTAAGACCGGGCTTGGAACCCTGGGGACTCCGCCTCTGGCTCCGCCCATCTGGGAGCCATACATAAAGGCCTGCCTCATGGTCTGTGTAACAGTCAGCTCTCGTCTCTAGCTGTAGTATAGTTATTAGTCTAATAAAGCCTTCTTTACAGTTTAATCTCTAAGCGTCATTATTGAGGGTACCTCAGTTTATTAGACTAAACTAGATTCAGGATGGACGCAGGCCTAAAACCAGAGAAGCTTAATCTGGAAGCACGAACACCGGAGGCAAAGGAAATTTTTAAATACTGGCTGCGGTGCCTCGAGGCCTACCTGGACTCCGCAGAGATTCCCATCCTAGGGCCACGCAAGCTGCGTCGACTCCACGCCCGGGTGAGTCACAGAATCTCCGCCACGCTCGAAAAGGCGACGACTTATGAGGAAGTGATTGAGTTGCTCCGCAAGCGGTTTGTCAAACCCGTCAATGAGGTGCACGCCCGGCATCTGCTCTCTACCTGCCGGCAGCGCTCGGGGGAATCGCTCGACAAGTTTGTTGAAAAACTCACCGCGCTTGCCAGGGGCTGTGACCATCAGGATGTGACAGGGGAAGTCCATATGAACCTGCATATCAGAGATGCTTTCGTGTCCGGCATCTGCTCGAGCTACATCCGGCAGCGGCTGCTCGAAAACAGGGCAAAAGACCTCCAGGAGACGCTAACGCTTGCCTCCTCGCTGGAGGTTGCCCGACATAACTTGGGTACGTACCCCGCGGACTCTGCCAGCCCCCCCCCGGACTTCCTCAGACTCAACCGTATTACAGGCCTGCGCCACGAGGCGACCCGCTCACCATGGGGGCACACCATGCTACTTCTGCGGGCAGTGCCAGCACCCACGCCCACGCTGCCCAGCCCGCTCCGCGATCTGCAGCGACTGCGGAAAGAAAGGGCACTTTGCGAGGGTCTGCCTGGCCAGACGAGGGGCCAGAAAAACAAAGAACAGCCGGCCCGAAAATCAGGCTCTCAGGCCCGCAGGCCTCGCAATGCTGCTGCGCACCGACCCGACACGCCCTCTTCTGACGCGTCATCAGCCTCGTGCGAATCATGGGAGCGGCCATCTGGTCGGCGGCTATCCTCTCGACCCGACACGTGCGACCGACGGCAGCGGCCATTTTACGAGTCCGACTCGGCTGACGACTCCGACTACCCGCGACTGGGTGCGATCACCCTCGATCAAACTCGGCCAAAATACCTGCAGAACTCCATGATGCAGGTCCAGGTCAACAGGCACGACACTGCATGCCTCTTCGACTCCAGGAGCACGTAGAGCTTTATCCAACCTGAAACGGTAAGGTGCTGCTCCCTACGCACCCATTCCGCATCCAAAACCATAGCCCTCGCATCTGGGTCCCACTCGGTACAAATCACGGGGTACTGTATTGCGGATCTCTCGATCCAGGGTGCCAAATACACCCGTTTCAAATGTTATATCCTCCCTCACCTCTGTGCACCCCTGCTGCTCGGACTGGATTTCCAGTGCAGCCACCGAAGCCTGACACTGAAGTTCGGCGGACCCTTGCCCCCCCTCACGGTGTGCTGCCTTGCGACACTGAAAGTCGCACCCCCCTCGCTATTCGCTAGCCTCACTCCTGACTGTAAGCCCATCGCCACCAGGAGCCGGCGCTACAGTGCCCAAGATATGGCTTTTATCAAGTCAGAGGTCCAGCGTTTACTGGGAGAGGGGGTCATCGAGGCTAGCAACAGCCCTTGGAGAGCGCAAGTGGTGGTAGTCCGGTCCGGGGAGAAGAAACGGATGGTCGTGGATTATAGCCAGACCATAAACCGATTCACGCAGCTTGATGCGTACCCCCTTCCTCGCATCGCAGAAATGGTAAATCGGATCGCCCAATACAGAGTCTTTTCCACAGTCGACCTCAAATCTGCCTACCACCAGCTCCCCATCCGACCAAAAGACCGCCCCTATACTGCCTTCGAAGCAGCCGGCCGGCTCTTCCACTTCCTCAGGGTCCCCTTTGGTGTCACAAATGGCGTCTCCGTCTTTCAAAGGGCGATGGACCAAATGGTGGACCAGTACGGTTTGCGGGCTACATACTCGTACTTGGACAATGTCACCATCTGCGGCCATGATCAGCAGGACCATGACGCTAACCTCAAAAAGTTCCTCCAGACCGCCCGAGCCCTTAACCTGACCTATAACGAGGGCAAATGCGTTTTCCACACCACCCGGCTGGCCATCCTCGGCTATGTCGTGGAAGACAGGGTCCTAGGTCCCGACCCCGACCACATGCGCCCCCTTAAGGAACTCCCTCTCCCCCGCAGCCTCAAGGCCCTCAAACGGTGCTTGGGGCTTTTCTCCTATTACCAGTGGGTCCCCAAGTATGCGGACAAAGCCTGCCCACTCCTAAAGACCACCACTTTTCCCCTCTCGGCTGAGGCTCAATTGGCCTTCAACCGCATCAAGGCTGACATCATCAAGGCCACCCTGCACGCGGTGGACGAAACCATCCCTTTCCAGGTAGAGAGCGATGCATCAGACATCACCCTGGCTGCTACTCTCAATCAAGGAGGCAGACCAGTAGAGTTCTTCTCCCGAATCCTCACCGCCTCCGAGGTTCGACACTCTGCAGTCGAAAAGGAGGCACAAGCCATTGTGGAGGCTGTGCGGTGCTGGAGACACTACCTCGCCGGTAGGAGGTTTACCCTCGTCACCGACCAACGGTCGGTCGCCTATATGTTCGATAACACGCAACGGGGCAAAATAAAAAACGATAAAATTTTGAGGTGGAGGATCGAACTCTCCACCTACTCGTACGATATCAAGCATCGTCCAGGGGAGCTCAACGAGCTCCCAGATGCCCTGTCCCGCGGCACATGCACCAATGCGCAGGAGGACCGCCTGCAAGCCATCCACAATGACCTCTGCCACCCGGGGGTTACCCGGCTCGTCCATTTCATCAAGTCCCGCAACCTACCTTACTCAACCAAGGAGGTCAAGGCCATGGTCAGGACCTGCCAAGTCTGTGCAGAGTGCAAACCGCACTTCTATCGGCCAGACAAGGTTCGGCTCGTGAAGGCCTCGGGCCCATTTGAGCGACTGAGCGTGGACTTCAAGGGGCCCCTCCCATCCACCAACCGTTTTGCCTATTTCCTCACCGTGATCGATGAGTTCTCCCGTTTCCCATTCGCCATTCCCTGCACCGACATGACCTCAGCCACGGTGATTAAGGCACTGCACAGCATCTTCACCCTGTTCGGTTTCCCTGCTTATATCCACAGCGACCGGGGTACATCGTTCATGAGCGATGAACTGCGTCAGTATCTGCTCAGCAAAGGCATCGCCTCGAGCAGAACGACCAGTTATAACCCACGGGGAAACGGGCAGGTGGAGAGGGAGAACGTGACCGTGTGGAAGGCTGTCCTTCTGGCCCTGCGGTCGGGAAATCTCCCAACCACCCGCTGGCAGGAGGTCCTACCCGATGCCCTACACTCCATTAGGTCACTCCTCTGCACGGCCACGAATGAGACCCCTCACGACCGATTGTTTCTCTTCCCCAGGAAGTCTACCTCCGGGGTCTCGCTTCCACCTTGGCTGATGGCTCCGGGACCTGTTCTTCTCCAGAGGCACGCGAGGAGCCATAAAACGGACCCCCTAGTTGAAAAGGTCCGACTGCTCCACGCCAACCCCAGTTACGCCTACGTGGAGTACTCCGACGGCAGGCAAGATACGGTTTCCCTCAGGGATCTGGCGCCTGCTGGATCCTCCACCACAGACGCCCCTTCCCGCGCCGCGCCCCTGCAGGACCCGTCGCCCCCTACAACACACCCCTTCCGGCCCTACCACCCATTGGTGAGCTCCTACCGTGCACCCCCCCTTTACACACCCCGCCGGCGCCGGCTCCGCTACCCCCGGCTCTGCCTAGTTCCTCTGCCCCGACCCGGACCGAAGCTCTGACCGCTGTGCTCCCGGATGTGCCCTCAACCGGGACGTCCGTGCCCGCCGCACCACCGCCCGAATTGAGGAGGTCGAGGAGGACGATCCGGCCACCGAGACGGACGGACCTATGATGGCACTTCACCCCCGCCGGACTCCTTTTTAAACAGGGGGTGAATGTGATGAACGGTTACTGCCTTAGCCTCATGTAAGGTGATGTCCCCTTTAAGACCGGGCTTGGAACCCTGGGGACTCCGCCTCTGGCTCCGCCCATCTGGGAGCCATACAAAAAAGCCTGCCTCATGGTCTGTGTAACAGTCAGCTCTCGTCTCTAGCTGTAGTATAGTTATTAGTCTAATAAAGCCTTCTTTACAGTTTAATCTCTAAGCGTCATTATTGAGGGTACCTCAAGTATATTGATGGTATTGTAATCACCAGATCTTGGTGTATGTTTTCAAAGTTATTCGGAAGGTTGCTGAAACAAAGTGAGCTTCTCTTATACAATAAATGCTGTCGAAAGAAATTGCTTGATTATTGCACTTCAGCAAAACTCAGAGTGCAACTGTCCAACCAAGGGTTTGAAATGACAATATATTTGAGAAAGATTTTCCGCCACTGTAATATTGACAGATGCCCAGGACATGCTATGCCCAGGATATTCTGCTCCTGGCTCCTACCTAATACAGCTGCTAACCTGGAAGCTGAAACAAGTGGTGGACAGAGATTTTTACATTAGTTTTACAAACATAAAATAAACAACAAATAGGGTCAGAGAAAATAATGAAAATTGGCAAAATTAATGGCTCTTTACTTAAGCGCACATGGTATTCAGCTCACTTGGCTAGGCAGCTGGTTTGTGATGCAGAGCAAGGCCAGTGCGGGCTCAAATCGCATACAGGTTTAGGTTATTCATGAAGATACCGCCTTCTCAACCTCGCCCCTCGCTTGTGGTGTGGTGATTCTCAGGTTAAATCACCACCAGTCAGCTCCCCCCCCTCCAAGGAGAAAGCAGCCTTTGGTCATCTGGGACGATGGCGACTTTACCTTTACATAGTATCCAGCACAAAATAAATGAATTAATGGCACAAATTGAGGTTAATGGTTATGATCTCCTAGCCATTACAGAGATGTGGTTACCAGAAAATGAAAGTTAGGAACTAAATATTTAGTGGTATGTGACTTTTCATACAGGCAGGCAGCAAAGAAAGGGCAGCGGGGCAACTTTGTTAGTATGAGGTGGAATAAGTACGATAGCAAGAAATTATTTTGGGTTGTAAGATGTAGAATCCATATGGGTGTAGGTAAGATATGATAAGGGGAAGTAGACACTGGTGAGAGTAGTCTATAGGCCACGTAACGGTAGCTATAGAGAAAAAATCAGGAGATAATGAGGGCATGTAGAAAAGCAGTGCATTAATCATGGTGAACTTTAATCTCCATGTGGATTCAGAAAATCAAATTGGCAGATGTAGCCATGAGGAACAATTCACAGAATGTGTCGGGACAGATTCAGGGAACAATGTATTGTGGATCTAGCCAGAGATCAGGCTATTTTGGATCTGGTAATGTGTCATGAACAATCTCAGAGTAAAATATCCCTGAGGAAACAGCGACCATAACATGGTTGAATTTGGTATTGAGTTTGAGCATCAGAAACCTGCATCAAAATTAACTGTGCTGAACTTAAATAAGGATAATTATAAAAAATGAGGGCAGAGTTGGCTGGAGTGGACTGGGAGAGGAGTTGAGCAGAGAAGACGATTGATCAGCAGTAGCTGTTCATGACTCACGACAAAAATATAACCCAGTGAGGAAGAAAGATTCTACAAAGGAGATAAATCAACCATGGTTAAACAAGGAAGATAAGGAGAATATTAAACTGAAAAAAAAAACATACAATGTGGTAAACGTCAGTGGTAAGGCAGAGGATTGGGAAGTTTAAAAAAAAAAGATGACCAAGAAAAAGAGGGAGAAGACAAACTATGAGGCTAAACGAGCAAGTAATATAAAAACAGACAGTACGGGGTTCTTGAAATATATAAAAAGGAAGAGCGAGGCCAAAGGAAACATAGGCCCCTGAGAGAATAAGACTGGGGAAATAATAATAAGGAACCAGGAAAACGGCAGATCAGTTAAATAAATACTCTGCATCAGTCTTCATAGTGGAAGACAACAATAAAATTCCAAAAGTACTAAACAAAATCAAGGGGAAAAAGGGACATGGGGAGAAAGTAAATACAATAACTATCACGAGAGAAAAAGTATTCAGGTAACTAATGGAGCTAAAGGCTGGTAAGTCCTCTGGACCTGATGGGGTGCATCCAAGGATGTTAAAGGCTGTGGCTGCAAAGACAGTGGATACACTGGGAACAGAGAATTGAAAACTGCCAACATAACATCCTTATTCAAAAAGGGAGGGAGACAAAAACAAGGACCTAGAGGCCAATTTCAGAATCTGTATTTCAGAAATGTTAGAGTCTATTATAAAGGTGTTAATTTATGGGATGTGGGCATCAGCATTCATTGCCCATCTCTAGTTGCCCTTCAGAAGTACTGGTGAACTGCCTTCTTCAACCGTTGCCATCCCTGCAATGTAGGTACACTCATAGATGTGTTCGGGAGGGAGTTTTGGATTTTGACCAGGCGACAGTGAAGGAACGGCAATATATTTCCAAGTCAGGGGGGTCAGTGACTTGGAGGAGAACATCCAGATGGTAGCGTTTCAGGAATCTGCTGCTTTTGTCCTTCTAGATGGTGGTGAGCAAGGGTTTGGAGGATGCAGCCTAAGGAACCTTGGTGAGTTCCTGCAGTGCATCTTGTAGATGGTGCACACTGCTGCCACTGTTTGTTGGTTGTGGAGGGAATGAATATTTGTAGAAGGGGTAGCAATTAAGTGGCCTGCTTTGTCCTGGATGGTGTCGAGCTACTTGAGGGTTGTTGGAACTGCACTCATTCAGGCAAGTGGAAAGTATTCCATTACACTCCTGACTTATGCCTTGTAGATGGTGGACAGGCTTTGGAGAGTCAGGGAGGTGAGTTACTCGTTACCTGTTCTGGTAGCCACAGTATTAATATGGCTAGTCCAGTTTAGTTTCTGGTCAATGGTAACCCCCAGAATGTTTATATTAGGGGATTCAGCGATGGTAATGCCATTGAATGTCAAAGGGCGATGTTGGAGACGGTAATTGCCTGGCATTTGTGTGGGGCGAATGCTACTTGCCATTTGGCAGCCCAAGTCTGGACAGTGTCCAGGTCTTGCTGCATTTGGACATGGACTGCTTCAGTATCTGAGGAGTCGAGAATGATACTTAATATTTTATGGTCATCAGCTAACATCCCTACTTCTGTCCTTATGATGAAAAGACGGTCATTGACAAAGCAGCTGAAGGTGGATGGGCCTAAGTCACGACATATCACTATATTTCTGAGAAATAAAAATATATTTTACTTCCAAGTGTATTGTTAATACATATAGAGCACATGTACCATAACTTGCCTCCCATTGATTTAACCTATGCTCCTCAGGAGCTAACTTTTAAACTACAACTTTACTTTCTCATTGGTCATTCTGTCAATTTTAGGTTAATTTCATGAATGTAAAATTAACCAATCTGTTGTAACTCTAGATGCAGATTAGAGAAGGAACATTTTTGAACAGATGATCACAACAAAATTCAGTCTGTTTATCACTTGGACTCAACTTACAACAAAATTCAATGAAAATTCAAATTACTCTGGATTTGCATCTGGTTACAAAAGTCTGCAGTGAGTGTTGCTTGAACCCTTATACGCACTGTACTTTGGTAGGTTGGTTCCATAACCCTATTGACATTGTGTAAATAAAATGGCTGATATTCCTTTTTATTTCTAATTTCCTAATTTGAGTATTGCCAATGCATGGCCTATGGACCTGGCACACACTGGCAAGCTGGAATTCATATGCCACATTATTCATTTATGCGTTGGGCAGAATGTCCTTTTGGCTTGACAGCAGTGTCCTGTTAATGGAGAATACGTTGCGCCCATCACACAGATGAATAATTTGGCATAAATAATCCAGTGCTGATGTGATGCCAGGTAAGTAGGCCATACATCCCATTGACTGCCCCATCATATCTCTTTGGCTGTTTGCAACAGGCGAACTACTCATTGTACCCAACCAATCCGTGCTAGCAAAACTCCAAGCAATGGATAGAATTCTTCCATCTGAGACTAAGTCCTATAGATGTTTTCCGCCATATCCTTTGGCTCCAATTTCATTAATTATGCAGCTGGGTGCTTTGCGCTGTATTCCGAGGCAGGATGGACGGGATGATGTGAGTCCCGCCATCACATCTGGCTGCCATTTTGTGAAGGCGCTCAACATCGCAGACCCACCAGTGAAGCAAGACGATGGATCTCCTGAAAAATAAGACAGATCTCCAGCAACACTGATGGAAAATGGACTTCCTCGATGACAATGAAACTGGATAGTCCACCTGTAGATGGCTCCCACCGCCCCCTGTTGTTGTGATCCAGAGTCCAGTGTTTCTGGGGGCCTTCAGCCCGAACTCTGGAGGCAGCCCCAGGCGTTGTTTACATAAATTCCGATTTCTGCATACCACGTTGTTCCAGATGTATTTTGGACTGGTGTCGTTTCTTGCTGGTGTAACAGAGAATCGGGATTGGAGGAGAGATCCTGGTTGTGCCTTCATCTGCTTGCCATTAGTGGGATACAGATCAGCTTCATGCTAGCATCCAACGGGTTTCCTCATCCGCCATGGCGTGCATCAGCGGAAGACCTCACGGGAAATTCATTCCGGCATGAAACAGATAATTGGACCCCCATCGAATTCTCCCACCTGCCCCCCCCACCCGCCACTGAACCCACCAGCAGGGGCATGGGAGCATTCCACCCATAGGCTGGAATTTTCGAGCTGTTCATGCTGATGGGATCTCTCAGGGTGCAGAGTTTCTGGCAGCCTCCATCCCAAACTCTGGAGGCAATCCCAAGCATTGTTCTCAAAAATTCTGACTTCTGCACGGCACGTTGTTCCAGATGCATTCTGGACCAGAAGATCCGGCCACCAGCCAATGGTGGTCTGCCTCCACCACCACGAAACGTACGATGGGCTAAGTGGAAAATCCCGCCCAGAGTGTCCAAAATTAGATGTGATTCTGCGATTGCAGCACACTTACTAAACAATCGATACTTTTTGTGCTGTGAATTACACCGAAAACCAATTTAATATTATCGGTCAGGCCAGAAGCTGCATATATTCATGCACAGGGCCATATCCTTTACAGACAGAAAGAGCATGTCTACATGTCAACTAAACATGAGCTTAGGGGCTAGCCATTACCTTGGTGCTTTTCCACGGCCATGCCAAGACCAGAGTCCACCTGCTTGGTTTGAATTTGAAGAGAAAGCTTAGCAGTTATCTGTTTCCTGCCGCATTCCCCCGACAACGCCTCTACCAATCATATTCCACTTGCCAACCAATCAGCACCCTCTTCTCATGCAGCATAAATTGTTGTTCCCTGCCCCGTTGATAGTTTCATGCAAGATATCCTGATGAGTGTTGAATGAAAAGCTTTGACAGCATGTCTTTTTCTTTTCCGTTCTGTCCTACCTAATGACAATTTCATAATTATTAACTGGTGCGCTTGGATACGCCAAATCCCTCCCAGACTGCCCTCATCTAATTTCGACCTCCTGAATATTCCCCAATTCTAAAAGTTATACAATTTGTGGTGAAGCCTTCAGTTGCCCAGACCGCAAGCTCTGAAATTCTCTTTCTACATCTCTCCACTTCTCTACCTCACTTCCACTTTTCAAACACTCCTTTAAACTGAACTCTTTGACCAATCTGTTGACCTAATATCTCCTATGTGGCTCAGTGTCATCCTTGGTTTTATAATCTTACTGTGAAGCACCATGGGCAATTTCATTACATTAAATATATAAATATGTTATTGTAAATAGTTTGCCTAGATTAACTCCTGAACTCCAGAAAACATAATTTTGTGGTTTCCTCTTTTCACTTTTTTACTTTCTGAGATTTAGATTTTTTTCAAGTATCATGGTTCACAAGAACTCCTCAGAAAAACTCCTCAGAATAACTCTCAATATTTTCAGAGTTTGCAATACGCATGTGAACATGCTGAATCAGTTATTTGAATGTCTATTAAACCTCTGAAAAACTTAAGTTCAACCTTATCGAAGAAACTAGGACAATAATTATAGATCAATCATGTTATGGTTTCAAATCTCACTCCAAGACCTGAGCACAAAAATCTAAACTGACACTCCATCATAGTACTGAGTGAGTGTAGAACTGTCTTCTTCATGTTTCAAGAGTGCAGAGCTTCTCAATGTCCATCTCAGTGTCATCTCAGTGAACTAATCTAGAGGCTGCTTCCAGGGATCACCTAATGTTAATCCCACTTTTCGTACCGAACAAAAATCCAAACGTCCCCCTTTTCCGAGCAAACAAAAGACAAATTTGTGAGCTGATCACAGATGTGTGAAGAGCACAGGTTCTTTACTCTCTCTCGTTTGATACCCAGAACCAAAGCTTGTCTCTAAAACGTTGCAGACACAAACCTGTTTCTCTGAGGGTGGTGGAAGCTGCTTTTTCACAGGTCTGTTTCCAGGACAGGATCCCATAACCACACCTACCTGCAGTCTTTAACCTCTCTTTAAAAAAGTTTTTTTCCTCTTTTGTCTTTAACTCTATTATTTTACATTCCTTTCAAAGTTATTTTTCTCAGAATGTACAGGTCTTTCGTGTTATTTTATGGCTGTGACCTTTTTGGTAAAAGTAAACTTATTACTCTGCTTCATCCATTTACGATCTATGCCAATTATTCATGTTCCTTTTGAAAGACAATAGTTAACTGCAAGTTACTTGCCTTATCTTCCTAATGTAAATTTCTATTCATGCTGCACAGTGGTACTCCAGCTTAGCTCTGCTTATCTCCACTTCAAACTATTTGCTTTCACACCAGACCATTTGTTGATGTTCTGAACCTTACAGTCTACTGTCATTTAATTACATTCCCACACAAGCCTGTTTCACAATATACCACAGTGACATTGGGTAAAATATTGAAAAATATAATATTTCTTCACACTCTCTGAGGCATGATCAATTGCAAAGACTTGAGTTGGGTACAACTGAGGCTTTATTGCTCTAAGATGTGTGGCCTCCCACAGCAGCTGGAGAAATGGCTGCAGCATGGAGGACACACAAATTTATACTCCGTCTACTGGGCGGAGCCAGCAGGCAGGGACTACCAATGTACCTGTAGTATAGGTCCGACCGTATATCACCTAATAGAGGTGCAACAGTGGTTTACCACATTCACCCCCTGTTAAAATTGAGTCCGGCAGGGGTGGTGGAGAACTATATACAACAATGGTTTTCTTTTTACAGTTACATTTACAAGTTTTGGGGAAAAAAATGTTTTTTGAGGTCCAGTGGACCAGTTAGAGGTTTAACCGGTCCGGTGCCTTGATGTGCCACTGGGAGCGACATAGTGGTGGCGACGATGCTGATGCTGGTCTGATGTCCGGAGCCTCCGGGAGGGTGTCGAAATCCTCTTCTTCCTCGAGCATGGGCAGGGGAAGGACGGATGGCCCCGGTGGGGTTGCTGCTGGGACCGTCGGGGAAATAGAGGTGCAACGAGTGCGATTAGGTCCCACCAGGAGTCTTCTATGGACTCACCATACTCTCTAAAAGCACTGTAGGTACACTGACAACACATTGACTGCAGTAGCACCAGAGGGAAGCTCATATCATCTCCTTGAGGGCAATTAAAGCTGAGAAATAAAATTACTGGAAGATTAACAAAAGGGAAGTGAGGGGCATGTCTTATCTTCCCCCAACGACCCAACACTATGAAGAAGCAGTTCCAATGGAGGTCTGCTCCACATATTTGGACAAGAGGACCCCAATGCAGAGCAGTACAACAAAGTAGGAGGAGAACGAGATTCCAATTTGATCTCTGCTCCTCATAGGTTTTGGGCGAATGATTTTAGGGGAGTGTGGAGTGCTCATATCCTCTGTCTCATTAGCAAGGCATCTATGGCAATCACCTGAGGTATTCAACAGTTCGAGACTGGCCATTAAGACTAATTGCTTGAACAGTGGGACTCTGGCTAAGTTATCCTTCCTGACAAGAGCTAATCTAGTCACATAGAAACATACATAGAAAATATACGGAGGAGGAGGCCATTCGGCCCTTTGAGCCTTTTCCAATATTTATTATGATCATGATCACCTTTGAAATCCATGGGCAATGCCTTTCTTTGAAGCCCCTTTGCAGTTGGAGAAGGAAGGTCAAATGACAGACAAAAACATTGTATGTTTTAAGCACAAATTCTCCAAGCAGAACTGAGGACAAACAGCTTAAGGAGAAGATCCATGTGGGATCCTTCATGCCTCCATTTATCTCCAATCCAGATGGTATGCTTCGAGCCTTGTTTACTGACATCCAAGGGTGTTGTGCTGCAGACAGAGATTTCTTAAAAGAGTCCAACCCAACTTGACTGCCTGTGGCAGGATAGCCAACTCAACCATCTACTACTTTAACTTGAAAGCATTCAGACCAATGAATTCATCCTGAAGTCACCGAGTCACCAAACTACAGACTGTACACTGTTTTATTTTGTTCTCTAATTTGACCAAGCTCTCTTTCCCCCTTCTGCAATCTGTATTTGACAGTGTGTGAACTCCAAAGTGCGCGCGTGTGTGTGGGAAAGTTGATGCGTATTTTATTATTTTACTTGAAGTTTAACCTCTTACTTTATTAAATTCAAGAGAACTTGGGTGGGATGCTCTGTCCTGCCAGCCCCGTTTTCCGGCGCTGCACGCCCCTGCCGGCAGCGGGATTCTCCGTTCCTGCAGATGGGTTTTCCATTGTGGGCATCCCCATGCCATCGGAAAATGTCCGGGCGTGGGTGCGCTGCTGGCAGGATGGAGGATCCTGCCGATGGAAAATCCCGCTGTCTGTCTTTGGTTCTTTTATGATCACAGCACATAAATGGCGACACGGTGGCAGAGTGGTTAGCTCTGCTGCCTTACCGTGCCAGGGACCCGGGTTCAATTCTGGGCCTTGTGTGACCGTCTGCTGAGATGAGTTTGCACTTTCTCCTCGTGTGTGCGTGGGTTTCCTCCGGGTGCTCTCGTTTCCTCCCACAGTCCAAAGATGTACAGGTTAGGTGGATTGGCTGTGCCAAAATGCCCTGTAGTGTCCAAAAGGTTAGGTGGAGTTACTGGGTTGCGGGGATAGGGTGGAGGTGTGGGTCTTGGTGGGGTGCTCTTTCCAAGGGTCGGTGCAGACTCGATGGGCCTAATGGCCTCCTTCTGCACTGTAGGGATTCTATGAAAACAGTTCAGGACTCACTGATTTGTAAAGTGTTTCCTCTCCAAGCAAAAAAAATCGGTTGTGTCCAAACGAGGAGAAGGCAAAAACATTAGACGCTTCCTCACCTGGACATAGCAAGATTCATTTCTGAACACTCATAGCTTAAGATCTATGGGCCTTCACCAAAATGGCATCGGAGTGGAAGGGTTAAAGTTTGAGGAAGACTTTCCATGAGTTGAGGAGGTTTAAAGGGTGATTTCATGACTGGGTTCATGATGATCAAAGAATTCGATAGGTCAGATAAAGTAAAAGGGCTGGATTTTCCTGTTGCCGACTGCGAAATTGTGTTTGGCGATCGGCCAGAGAATCAAAGTTCCCGACCAAAATGGGAGCAGCGCCGCTCTCACGATGCTCCGCCCCCTCCAAAGCGGCATACTCTCTGAATATGCTGTGTGACTTATCAACGGCCTTAGGACATCGCCTGAGGCCTGCTCCCGATGCTCCACCCCCGACCGGCCGAATTCCCGATGGCGCCAGTCGCGTTTGGCCTCATCCATTGGGAACTCGACATGGCGGCTGCGGACTTAGTCCAGCAGCGCCACAATCGGGGGAGGGCCGATCCATGGCAGGGGGGTGTCGTGTTGGGTGTTCTGATGCACAAATGATCCAACATGGCTGTAGATGGTACAACTCTGTTTTATTGTCTAAACAACGGTAACAACTAACTGCTGGCTTGGGTACGTGCTTCACCAGCTAACCTGTGGACCCAGCCCTATCACTATCTTAGTGAGGCACTCAGCACATGGTCTATGTCTGAGTGGCACGCTGTGAGCTCTGTGCTCTGAGCTATCTCCTGGTAGAATGAGCAGGAACTGTGGTGTTCCCTGTTTTATAGTGCGTGTCCTCTCACTGGTGATTGGCTGCGATGTTATGTGTGTGTTGGTTGGTCCAACTGCCTGTCCATCAGTGTGTGTATGGTTGCACCATGATATGCTGATGTGGATATCATGACAAGGGGGGCTTTATCAAGGGCAGGGGGCACTGTGGGGGCAGGGGGGGGGGGAGGTGATCTGGTTTGCATATGCCGACCAAATGGGAGGCACTATTTCGCGGGCCACGGACCCTGCCGTTCTCTGGAGCATATCAGCAGCGAGAGCCGGGCGCTCTACGCTAAGGCATGCTAGCCACCGGCCAAACGAAGGATCTGTGGTCGTATTACGCCATTTTCTTCTGTCGTAAAATGCCAACGTTCCCACGCCAGAATGGAGACATAGGGCGACATTCTCCGACCACCCACCGGGTCGGAGAATCGCCGGGGGCTGCCATGAATCCTGCCCCCACCTGTTGCCGAAGTCTCCGGCACCGGAGATTTGGCGGGGGCGGGAATCACGCCGCGCAGGTTGGCGGGCCCCCCCGCTCGATTCTCCGGCCCGGATGGGCCGAAGTCCTGCCGATAAATTGCCTGTCCCGCCGGCGTAAATTAAATCACCTACCTTACTGGCGGGACAAGGCGGCGTGGGTGGGCTCCGGGGTCCTGGGGGGGGGCGCGGGGCGATCTGACCCCGGGGGGTGCCCCCACGGTGGCCTGGCCCGCGATCGGGGCCCACCGATCCGCGGGCGGGCCTGTGCCGTGGGGGCACTCTTTCCCTTCCGCCTCCGCCACGGTCTCCACCATGGCGGAGGTGGAAGAGACTCCCTCCACTGCGCATGCGTGGGAAACTGTCAGCGGCCGCTGACGCTCCCGCGCATGCGCCGCCCGGAGATGTCATTTCCGCGCCAGCTGGCGGGGCACCAAAGGCCGTTTCCGCCAGCTGGCGGGGCGGAAATTCCTCCGGCGTCGGCCTAGCCCCTCAATGTTGGGGCTCGGCCCCCAAAGATGTGGAGCATTCCGCACCTTTGGGGCGGCGCAATGCCCGTCTGATTGGCGCCGTTTTGGGTGCCAGTCGGCGGACATCGCGCCGTTTCCGGAGAGTTTCGCCCATAGCCTCAAAATCGGAGAATCCAGCCCAAAATGTTCCCTCTTGTGAGGGAGTTTGAAATAAAGGGTCACAAGTTTAAAATTAGAGCTGGGCTGTTGTGGGGTGATGTTAGGAAGTTTTATTTCAATCAAACTTCAATTAGTATTGACAGAGAGATCTAGGTGTACAGGTCCACAGGTCACTGAAAGGGGCAACACAGGTGGAGAAGGTAGTCAAGAAGGCATATGACATGCTTGCCTTCATTGGCCGGGGCATTAAGTATAAGAATTGGCAAGTCATGTTGCAACTTTATAGAACCTTAGTTAGGCCACACTTGGAGTATAGTGTTCAATTCTGGTCGCAACACTACCAGAAGGATGTGGAGGCTTTAGAGAGGGTGCAGAAGAGATTTACCAGGATGTTGCCTGGTATGGAGGGCATTAGCCATGAGGATCGGTTGAATAAACTCGGTTTGTTCTCTCTGGAACGACGGAGGTCGAGGGGCGACCTGATAGAGGTCTACAAAATTATGAGGGGCATAGACAGAGTGGATAGTCAGAGGCTTTTTCCCAGGGTAGAGGGGTCAATTACCAGAGGGTATAGGTTTACGGTGCAAGGGGCAAGGTTTAGAGGAGATGTACGAGGCAAGTTTTTTAATACAGAGAGTAGTGGGTGCCTGGAACTCGCTGCCGGAGGAGGTGGTGGAAGCAGGGACGATAGTGACATTTAAGGGGCATCTTGACAAATACATGAATAGGGTGGGAATAGAGGGATACGAACCCAGGAAGTGTGGAAGATTTTAGTTTAGATGGGCAGCATGGTCGGCACAGGCTTGGAGGGCCGAAGGGCCTGTTCCTGTGCTGTACTTTTCTTTGTTCTTTGTTCTTAGTTCAAACGGTAATAGAAATCATGAACTTCCTCCTTTTAAAAACTTTGAGATTGGGTCAATTAAAACTTCCAAACTGTGACAAGTAGATTATTTAACAAAGAGTCATCCAGACTCGAAACGTTAGCTCCCTTCTCTCTCCTCAGATGCTGTCAAACCAGCTGAAATTGTCCAGTGTTTTCTGTTTTTGTTTCAGATTCAAGCATCCGCAGTAGTTTGTTTTTATCTTAGGTACTGCAATGAAGTTACTGTGAAAATCCCCCAGTCGCCACACTTCGGTGCCCGTTCGGGTACACTGACGGAGAATTCAGAATGTCCAATACACCTAACAAGCACGTCTTTCGGGACGTGGGGGAGGAAACCGGGGCACCTGGAGGAAACCCGTGCAGTCACGGTGAGAACATGCAGACTCCGCACAGGCAGTGACCCAAGCGGGAATCGAACCTGGTGCTGTGAAGCAACAGTGCTAAACACTGTGCTACCGTGCTGCCCTCAGTGACAGGTAAGTAGAACTGGGATATAGATTGGCCATAATCTAGTTGAACAGCCTCAGAAATTTGAATGGCCTGCCCCTGATACTATATTGCTTTGACGGCAGATGGGTACTCCGAACGTTACCAAGGGAATTATTTTAAAAAAAATCTAGAGTGTCCAATTCATTTATTTTTACAATTAAGGGGCAATTTAGTGTGGCCAATCCACCTACCCTGCACACCTTTGGGTAGTGGGAGCGAAAGCCAGGCAAACAGAGGGAGAATGTGTAAACTCCACACAGACAGTGACCCAGGGCCAGGATCGAACCTGCGACCTCGGCGCCATGAGGCAGCAGTGCTAATCACTGCACCACCGTGCTGCCCCGCCAAGGGAATTATTTAACATAAAGGATCCAACCTCCCAATGGGATGAGACACCTACACTACTGTGTGTCCAGTAAACTGCAGAAAAAAAATACTACATCTTTACCATCTGTTAGAATCTAGCTGTGTGCATCATGGGGCATATATCACAACATGCAACTGTATCATCAACATTGATTCCCGGGCCAACTTGACTGTACATCAGGCATGAGTCATGTTGCTGCCCAACTGAGACATTGGCAAACATAAATGTGATGGATATGCGCAATGCCCAGAAAATAGGTCGATGAATGAGAGTGATGACAGATTTCAAAGGAAATGGAGGGGAGCAGCACACAAAGCTGATGAGTCGTCACTTGAGTGCCATTCTCCTGAGACCTGAAGCATATTTCTTCCTGTCCTTTGAACACCAAAAGGGATCGATGAGATGAGTTATTTCCTTTCATAATAGTGCACTGCCACTGCGTCCGGCTGTTCTGCCCAATGATACACAAAAGAAAATATTCTATTAACATTTAAATCACAGGTGCCTGCTCAATACGCACAATTTGCTTGTCCCCAGAATGGAAGAAACTCGGGGCTCCTGTGTGGGAACCAAATATCCAATTTCATAGAGGAAAGTGTCGCCATCTAAATCATCCCTTGTGGAACAGGCAGCCTAGAGAGACATATATAATTTGGTGCTCCATTACACACACCCTTCCACTCAACTCTTCAATTTGCCCTTATTTCTTACAACTAGACATAAGTGCATTGGTGGAACTGCTATTTGCTTGAGTTGAAAAGTGCGGATTCTGGATATCTGAAACACAACAGATAATACTGGAAACACCCAGCAGTCCAGGTAGCACATGCACAGAGATGAAAGGTCATCGACATGGGGCATTGACTCTCTTTCTCTCTCTCCTTGGCCTGCTGGGTGCTTCCATTGTTTTCTATTTTTCTTTGTTTTGGCCACCTTGTGACTTGCCCTAATCCTTAGTGGCTTCTTCTCGTGGTGACTGGCTGCTGGGCCATCTAGGCAGCTACGAAGAATCCGTCCTATCTATATGTACCACTCCCTCTGATTTGTGTAGCAGTCATAAGAGTCGTGGACATGCTCTGCTGTGGTGGCAAGGCTTGGAAACATTGGGCCGAAAGATACAGCCCTGTCGTAATGGGGCAGGGCTGGAAAATGCAGTGAGCTGTTCAAAAGTCTATTGACTTCAGCGGGCCTGGAAGATCCCGCTGGTGGGTGGGGCTGTAAAGTTCGTCCATCATTTAGCTACAACTAGGTTGCATACAGAATGGTTAATTGGTGGCTTGAAAGTCATCTGGTTATCCAGTGTTGGGGTAGCCATATCTTCTCAAACTGTATTTTTTCTTTAAAATTTGGAAGGACATTGCATTATTTAGATATAGGGGTGGGATTCTCTCAGCCCAGGCCAGGTTGGGGAATCGACGGGCTGGGCGCGAATCGCATGACGCCGCCCCGACGCCAGTCCGCCGATTCTCCAGAGAGCGGAGAATCGGTGCCATTGGCAACAGCGCAGTCGGCACGGCGCCGGTCGGGGGCCGCTCCACACGCCCCCCGCCCCTGGCGATTTTCCGGCCATGAATAAAATCCGAGTCCCACCGGCGGCGTCCACATTTGGTCTTACCCGGCGGGACCTCGGCATGCATCCATCTGGGGGCAGCCTGGTGGGGGGGGGGAGAGGCAGTCCGACCCCGGGGAGGCGGGGGCTCGGGCTGGGGCCTCCTTTGCTCCACGCCGGCCCCTGTAGCCCTACGCCATTTTACATCGGGGCTGGCGTGGAGAAGGGAGCCACTGTGCATGCGTGCAATCGCGCCGGTCCCACTGCACATGCACGTGTTGACGCCGGTCCCACTGCGCATGCGCAGATCCGTGGCGCCCATCTGACGCCGCGATCGGCAGCTGGAGCGGCTTGGGTCGCTCCAGTGCTGTGCTGGCCCCCTGTCGGGGTCGGAATCGCTGCTCCTGAGGGCATGTTGATGCCGTCGTGAAACGCAACAACGTTTATGATGGCATCAACACTTAGCCTCAGGATCAGAGAATCCCGCCCTGGATGCTTTTTACAGAACGTTGATCAGTTCACCTTTGGACTGGAGGAAGAATGCCTTTTCTAAGAAATCACCTGACCGACATAGTGTTTTAGAGGGGAAGAGCTATGTGCATGTTTACATTGCAATTATTTTAATTTATGTTAAAAAAAAATTGGCCAAAATGCAAAGGCTAGTGATTTGCCCCAAATCACATGACAGGGATGAGTTTTGAACTTGTTTCATGAATTCAGTTGGGATTGAACTGAGAAAATGAGAAGCTGCCCTATTTGCAATCTCCTTACCGTGCCTGTGATAGAGTGTTTAACAGTATCCAAATGGAATTCTCATCTCAGTGGAAGAAGTCTGTCTTTGGGAAACCGAAGATGCTGAGACCATAAGGATTGATCTGGTTATATTCTCCTCCATGCCAAAGCTCCAATTTCCATTGGTGAGAACCTCCGGGCCTCTACTTGAAGAGCCAATCTGTCTACACACAAGAAAATTCCAGATTGACAGTGTCAAGACCCTGCAAAATTTATCCTTTTTTTCACAGTTTACTCTTCAACTGCACATCTCTGCAGAGGCCACTGTATGTTCATCCTTTGTTTGTTTGTTTATGTATGTATACATGTGTGTGCTGGGGTATTTTAAAAGGGATGGATAGTTACACTTACAGGTTACAACTATGTGTTAACTAGTTCTTGCAACTGGTTCTAAAAATAAGTTTTGTTTTATAATAA
This sequence comes from Scyliorhinus torazame, assembly GCF_047496885.1. Lineage (NCBI taxonomy): Eukaryota > Metazoa > Chordata > Chondrichthyes > Carcharhiniformes > Scyliorhinidae > Scyliorhinus > Scyliorhinus torazame. The sequence continues at coordinate 237,461,817 of NC_092716.1, forward strand.
ATCAATCCCTCTGAGTTTAATGAGAGAAGACTGGTTGAAGTCTCTTTTATTCTGGGACTAACAGCGAAGGTATGTAATTGGCCATTTGGTGAGTGAATTAAAATTTTAAACTAATGGTGAAACCGACGGAGTAGTGGAGCGGGATAAATTATGCACTCTTCCTATCTCAGGTGTAACACTTGTGCTACAGGTCACAGCTGGAAAGTATGTTCTTGTGGAATCTGTATCAATCCTGGCACTCAATATAAGTGGGAGTGGTGATAATTGCTACTGTGCACCAGACCAAATCTATTCAACTTTCTCCGTGAAAAGAATGCAGGAGATTTTTTTTTTGTTCGAATGCTAATGGGTTCACAGCTCTGGATATGCTGCTTGGAACACATGGCAGGGAGAGAGAAGAAGGTCTAAAATACTTTATATTCATTTTTCAATCCATCTCCTAGTCCAAAGATGTGCACATCAGGTGGATTAGCCATGCTAAATTGCCCCCCAGTGTCCAAAGATGTACAATTTAAATGGGGTTACGGGGTTACGGGGATAGGGCAGGTTAGTGGGCCTAAGTAGGGTGCCATTTCAGAGGGTCGGTGCAGACTCGAGGGGCCGAATGGCCTCCTTCTGCACTGTAGGAATGCAACGGTTCCATGGTACCTCATGAAAAAGTTAAATAAACACCACAAAAAGGACTTGATGGTATTGGTGGTGGGGATATACTGTTGATTAATGATCAGTATTGCAATGTATAGTACAAGATATATTATTGTATAACACATAGCAGAACTCCTGTAATGATACTCAGCATGAATAGGAAGATTCCTTGTTTTGTAATAAATTATTATATAGCTACGGCTTGTGAGATTACTTAACAATGAACTGAAATCAATGTGTGTTTGCCGCTTCCAATATTCCGTCTGTCTCTATCATTATCTTTCCCATTCTGCATTTGTTTCCTTTCCATTGCTTTCCCGCCACTTGCTTTGAAATATTTTTAATTGTTTCTTCACCTCCAACTTTTTTCTCAAACAAGGGCCTTGACAGTGTTTCAACATGGGGGCAGGGTAGAGACATGGCTGTGGAACCCAGAAGCACAAAGCGTGGAGTTTTAACTCCACTACATGGGATATTCCCAGGTTCCCTAACTGAACGCCAACCTGGCTGACAGGATTGACTACTTGGCAGGCAAAGATGGTTCCAGAAAGGTTTCAGAGGGAGAAATCACAAGGCACATATGTTGGTTGATAAAGCATGGTTCATGGATTTCTTTTCTGAAGTGTATCTTCACACTCACTCTTTGACCCCTTTGGGGAATAGTGGGCAAAGTGGTGGAAAAGGTCCAAGATGATTATCAGCCCGTTGATCTGCATTATGAACTCTCCTTCCATGGCCAACAAGTCCTGGCATTGGACTTGAACCTGAAACTTGTGGTTGAGAGGTACGGACGCTACCACTGTGCCACAAGACCTCTTGTTGGGGACTGAGGGTTGATCGCAGAGGATCAGGGTGATTATGGGTCGCAAAGAGAAAGCTGACAGATCACAAGTTGCAGACGGAAATGGGACCAGTGAACACAGGAACGATATCCAGGAAGTGGTGGGGTTTAAAGGTCTAAGTTTTTTTGAACTGGAGGAAACATGCTGCAAAGGCATTAACCCCATGCCCTCATTTTACCTGGCAGAAATCTAAAGTCCAGGAAACCCAGATGACAGCAGTAAAAAATACGAACCTTCTTAGAATGCCGTCATGCAACCTCTTTCTAAGGTTCCAATAACACCTACATTCTCAGAGAAAATTGATCACAAGCTTTTCTTACCTTGGGCACATTCCCTGCAACTTACGTTCCTGTTTGAAATCTTTTGTGTTTTTACTCCTAACTTGACTCAAGTTTGTGGTGGTTAAATTTACGCCCCATTTTTTCGACAGGTCTATTGTTTTTGCTTTTTTGTTTTTTTCTTCTGTATGTTTCTCACCTGTATCTCTCACTTCTTCAACGCCCTTCTATTGCTAACAGATATTGCTTTGCTGACTTCCTTTCTTTCATCTTTCCATAAGCTCGTCCCAAGTAACAATCTGGTATCCACTGTCTCTTGGATTGGAGATGAGTCCTGGAGTCTAGAGTTTTTCAATTGGAAGACTAACTGTTCAGGCTAGTAGAAAACAAGTAATTGCTAGGTTCAGATGAGTCTGGGGAGAGGGGTGAGGCCTGAAGCCTGGGAGAAACAGATAGCAGTTAGCTGCCGAGAACGCCCGGTGTCCGAGCCAGGAGCCCGCAATCCCCCCACGCCACCTCCTACCTCCTCTCTCCGCCACCTCAGCCAGCACACCAGATTCATGATTTTAAAGCACATTAGAAACACGTCGTCGGGAAATCGGTCCATCCAAGGCGCTGAATTGCTGAGGCCCCGGAGAATCAGTCGTCAGGACTGCTAATGAGATGCATACTGTACTTTCGGGCTGCGTGGTGGGCGCCGCAATTTTGTCATTTTTGGGGAGCCGGAGAATGCCAAATTGGTGTGAAACCAGCGTCAGGCTTGATTTCTGCATCGGAGGCGATTCTCCGGCCGATCGCGCGTCGCGATTTCGCCGTCACCTAACGGAGAATCCAGTCCCTGGTCATTGTCACATTGCTGTCTGTGGGATCTTGCTGTGCAAAAATTGCCTGCTATATTTGCTACATTACAATACTCTTATAAAGTATTTAATTGGCTCTCAACCACTTTGGGATGTTATGAAAGGTATTCTATAAATGCACTTTTTTCTTGACATTACGAATGTACCCAACCTGCTAGGTTTTCTAAATTAATACTTGGACTGGGCTGATTGTCTTGGTATTAAGTTGGTATTCTCTGGAGTTTAGAAGAGTGAGAGAGAACTTGATTGAAGCATATAAGAGCCTGAAGAGTCTTGGCAGGGTGTATGTGGGGACGGTGTTTCCTCTTGTGGGAGAATCTAGAACAAAGGTCACTGTTTTGAAAGGAGGGGGTCTTCCATTTAAGACAGAAATTAGGAGAATTTCTTTCTCTCAGACGGTTGTGAGACTTTGAAACTCTCTTCCTCAAAAGGCAGTGGAAGCAGCATCTTTGCATATTTTTAAGGCAGAGGTAGATAGATTCTTGATAAGCAAAGGCTGAAAGGTTAGGCGGGAGTTGAGGTTACAATCAGATCAACCATGAACGTATTGAATGGTGGAGCAGTGTCGTGAGGTCTACCGCTCCTAATTCATTAGTTCGTAACACCAGTGAACTCATGCTGCTGGTTTAGCACACTGGGCTAAATCGCTGGCTTTGAAAGCAGACCAAGACAGGTCAGCAGCACGGTTCAATTCCCGTACCAGCCCCCCCGAACAGGCGCCGGAATGTGGCGACTAGGGGCTTTTCACAGTAACTTCATTGAAGCCGACTCGTGACAATAAGCGATTTTCATTTCATACTGATGCGACCTTTTACATGCCTGGACTGTGGGAAGTGCTTATAAATGTTTCCAGTGAACCGATGACCCATCAATGGGCTGGAGTTTTCAGCCATGCCCACCGCAAGATCGCCACTGACAGGATGGGAACCATGTAAAGGTCTGTTGACTTCGGGCGGGCCTTTCCAGTGGCCGGGTAGGCGCGGCCGAAAAATCTCACCCATTCTGTTCACCCTAATGAGAGAGAGGGAGATCCAAAAATTAATTAATAGTAACACAAACTCCAAAATCTCTCTGGGCCAAACAGTGTAAGTCTCGAAATATGCTATGGGCCATAAAAATGTGAGAAACAAAATGCAAAGAGGGGCGAAATTCTCCCGAAACGGCGCGATGTCCGCTGACTGGCTCCCAAAACGGCGACCCAAGCCGCTCCAGCTGCCGATCCCGGCGTCAGATGGGCGCCACGGATCTGCGCATGCGCAGTGGGACCGGCGTCAACACGTGCATGTGCAATGGGACCGGCGCGATTGCACGCATGCGCGGTGGCTCCCTTCTCCACGCCGGCCCCGATGTAAAATGGCGAGGGCTACAGGGGCCGGCGTGGAGCAAAGGAGCCCCAACATTGAGGGGCTAGGCCGGCGCCGGAGGAATTTCCGCCCCGCCAGCTGGCGGAAACGGCCTTTGTTGCCCCGCCAGCTGGCGCGGAAATGACATCTCCGGGCGGCGCATGCGCGGAAGCGTCAGCGGCCGCTGACAGTTTCCCACGCATGCGCAGTGGAGGGAGTCTCTTCCGCCTCCGCCATGGTGGAGACCGTGGCGGAGGCGGAAGGGAAAGAGTGCCCCCACGGCACAGGCCCGCCCGCGGATCGTTGGGCCCCGATCGCGGGCCAGGCCACCGTGGGGGCACCCCCCGGGGCCAGATCGCCCCGCGCCCCCCTCAGGACCCCGGAGCCCGCCCACGCCGCCTTGTCCCGTCGTTCAAAAGGTGGTTTAATCCATGCCGGCGGGACAGGCAATTTATCGGCAGGACTTCGGCCCATCCGGGCCGGAGAATCCAGCGGGGGGCCCACCAACCGGCGCGGCCCGATTCCCGCCCCCTCCGAATGTCCGGTGCCGGAGACTCGGCAACCGGCGGAGGCGGGATTCACGCCAGCCCACGGCGATTCTCCGACCCGGCGGGGGGTTGGAGAATGACGCCCGAGATCTTTTACCAAAGGAGAAAATTGATTAACTATCAAAGAAAGGAAGTACTCAAAAATGCAACAGCACTGCGGTGTTCTGTTACGGCATACCGCTTTAACTTAAAGGCTTCCAATTAATCACAGAGGGTAGGGATGTGGAACAAATGTGGTGAATGCTTTTTACAGTAAAATGTTTCTTGGAGAATGAATGGTGCTAATGAATGCAACATAGCACAGGATAAAGATCATAGATTGTGTTAGTCTGTTCTTCCAAGTACATAAAACATTCCATTGAATTATGGGTAAACTCCATTTTTAAACAAAATCATTAAAAAGGTATAATTTCTCAATAATGCATAGTTCACTAACTATTTTCAGGTAAAACTCGGATTTCCACCTACTTTGAACACAAATAAATCCAAAATCTTTGCTGGCTCTTTGAATGAAGGTCTGGTAAAATAATAACCTTGGAAATTATCAGCATGGTTTCAGGTAGAAGGACATTCAGTGAGTGCTTCTGGAATATATGACAATGATGGCACGCTTGCATTGTTTAATCCATGATTTTTCAATCTAAAACATGTCAACGATTTCATAGACTGATCAAATTTTATCGCTAAATTACATATCTCAGATAAATCTGCACTTTGAGCTTTTTACATACACATCATTGAAAGAATTTTCTGCTTAAGTGAAAGATATTTAATTAATTACTCCAGCTGTCAAAACCCATAATCAGTGAGTGAACTGACGGCCTCTCTCAAAGCACCTTAGCAACCAGAAATCACTAAGGATTGTGATCAGGGAGCTGCTGACTGTCTCGAGACGTTTGTCAGAATTTCTTGAACATGTTTAAAATATGTCACAAGGAATCTTCTATTCTGGAGTCTAAGTTGGCGAACATGAGCGGAAGCTGGAGTGATGTCTGACCAAGCTCAATCTTGCACTGGTCAACTTATTGCCTCTGCATCCATTGCAGGGGCGGGCAGGAAGTTCCATTCCTACCATTATCTTATGGGGCCGATGATTCGTGTGCCGTATTTAAAGGTCACGCAGATGCTCCCTTCCACTCTTGCCTGGCTACTGTTCTAACCTTCCCCTCAATCCTTCCTCCCTTCCTTGATCATCTTCTACAGAGCGTGCACTGCCCCCACCCGGTCTCCAGTATATAGTTTGGCATTTACTGCCACTCCCCAAAGAGGTCAGTGCAACGGCAACTCACCTTTAATCATGGAAGAATTCTACCTCGTCAAGTGCACGCTATTTGTGCACAGTCATAAAAGTGAATGTTATTATTTTTCATAGGTGGGAAACTTAATTCGGACAATCTGGGCTTTTAATGCATGATATGTTAATACATGCAAACCGTCTTCTTCACATTATCTGGTAGCTCAACCTACCTTTACCCACCTTTAAAGTCCTGAGAGTTAATTGCAAAGTTCATCCCGCCAGCAGTAAGATGATTTATTGCCTCAAGCCAAATTAAGTTCCCTCGGACACCAATCTTCCTGACCCTGGAGGACCAGAAGATTCTGCCTGTTTTTCTCTGATAGCATCTGGCACAGCATGTACGAGCTGAAAATTCTTCATTTGGAAAATGAAAAGCGAAGAAACAGGATTAGGCCCGGGCTAACAACATCTTGAGCCTACTCTGCCATTCAATCATGGCCGTTCTGTACCCCTAATCTACCTATCTACCCTAGCCAGAGTTCTCCGTCCGTTCACTGACGGCAGGATTTACTCATCCCATTGGCAGTGCACCCAAGCCCATGGGTTTCCCAGAGGCGCGGGGTGGCTTCAGTTGGAAATCCTATTGACAGCTGCAGGAACGAGAATCCCGCTACCAATAATATGCGTGCCGCTTCCTATCGCCGAGAATCATGCAGCTCGGAGGCCGGAGAATTCCCCCCCATTAGCTCCAGATATCCTTACCGAAAAAAAATCTATTAATCTCAGTCTTAAACTTTCAATTGTTTCAGAATCCCTGCCATTTTCAATGAAAAGCTGCTTCTTGACTTACTAGCTCTGATTATGATAATAACCTGGGCGTGATTCAGTGGCCTCGAAGCGCTCGAGCGAGAGCATGACGAGGCCGGTGAATAGCGGGAGAGGCCAAAAATGAGAACCACGCCGGGCGCCAAACCGTTTGCAACCCGTAGGCAAAATTGGGATCTCGCCGTGGCGTGGCAAGAAAGCAATAGTCACTACTTAAGCCCTATTTCCATACAATTAACTGGAGCCACCTCATAGCCAATGGTCTCCCATGATCCATCTCCCTGCCCAGCAAGTGGTCATGTTGCGCTGACTAGTATTCCTTTGGAAAAACGTGAACCTGTCAGGTGGGCTGCTGCGGGGAGCGAGGCGATAAGCAGCCACCTTCACTCACAGGCAGTGAGCCTGAAGGCACTGGGCATGCTGCCCTATGCTCGGGGGTAGTGAGGGGGGCGACTGGGGGATGCAGCCCCAGTTGGGGGTGGGGCACCATGGAGGGCTGGGGGTATTGGAGATAGGGAGCTCTCTGCTGGGGGTTGGGGGGGATGCTGCGGTAGGTGGGGGGGGGGGTCGCATGTGCATGGGTCCTCCATGCCAACCCCTGGACTGTGTGTTCCCATTTCAAGGGCAACCTGGTCCCGGCCTATTTGCCCACTGACCACCCATAACTCCCACTGACCGTGCAGGCCCCTGGCTTTATGGCTGAAGGCTAGTACTAATAGGGAATTGGCCATCGTAGTTAAGTGTGCACTTCACATATCCCAAATGGAGCCCCGTGGGTGGGCCCGCCATGTGGCATGTACGGCTCATTGCCGAGCATCCCAATCATATCTTGATGCATGGATACTGTGCTTGAACACTGCGGGAGGCAGCAACATGGATGCAGCAGCCAACCTTCTATCACCCAGGGGATGGGCCCCATGTCCGCGGCCAGGTGTGCATGTGCAGGGCGTGCCGGTGGGGTGGGGCAGTCTTTGGAGGGGTGTGGCATGGGATTGGTGGTTAGCCCGCATCACGGAACAAAGAGCCAGAGGCGTCATACTGGTTGTGGTGAGGGTATTTTAATGTTTCTCGTGCATGTGTACAGCACTGCCCCACTCTCCCGATGACACTGCCCCACTATCCCCATCCTCCCACTCCCCACTTCCTCCCCTCCCACACAGTCATGTCCTTATCAAATAGCTACCTCGCCCCTCCATCCCCCCAGTGCCCGCTCAATGATCCTCGACGTGTTTGGCCTTCCTTGCTCCACCGCTCCGTCTAGGTTTTCCCCGGGATGCACATCGAAGGTGGATGCCAGCTGCTTACCATGTCCCATGGCATTCGTTGCCCCTGTTGGACATCCTCTGGGGGCTCTGGGGTCGGAGGGTCCCAGTGCCCTGTTCCAGGTGCTGACCCCGAGGCACAGACTCGATAGAAGGGTGGAACCCAGGGTGCTGCTGGCAACCCGTCGCCAGTCCAGAGGTTAGGTCAGGGCTGCCACCCTGCGCTCCCTCCTCCTATGGGGCCCTGCGGTTTAGCTCAGGACGGAGGATTGAGCCCCAGCTGCCCCTACATCATCTGGCTCTGCCACCATGGTATCGACACCCTCGGCAAAGCTGCTCAGTGACGTCACTCTCTGCAGCGCCTCGGTAATGCTCAGTGCGCCTGCGACAAGCTCCGCAGCGCCTCGGCAATCATCATCTGAGACCAGGACATGTCCCTAAGTGCCTCAGCAAGGTCTGCTTGGTACTAGGTCACGCCCACCAGTGGGTCGGACATCCTGCTGAGGCCCTCAGCCATAGCCGTCACTGACTTTGCCACGCATTGGATCAGTCACCTTGAACAAAATATACTATGGCATAAGATAGAGGCTTCAGTGCACTTTCAACGCGGATTGAATGCACTCGCTGTATGCCTTAGCAATATTTCAAGAACATTCAGGCAGTCTCCATTCCTGGAAGACACTGCCCTGATAACAGTATTGTGCTATCAACAAAAGCTTGTACCAGGGAAGTTACAATTGAAATGCAGGCACTAACAATACAGATGTTCTTTCTGAAAGCTTGACTTTTTTTAACCAAAAATATTGGATTTGAGGCCAATGATTTGCACAGACTGCAGAGTATTTGAAGCCTATTTTCCAGCTCCCTGTGAAATGTATTCATCATCAAAAATATGCGAGATGTGGCGATATTTGCCTGTTCTCAATGCTGATGGAGACATCTCTCCTGAAAGACAGAGAAGTTATAAAAGAGCGCTGGGCTGAGCACTTCAGGGGTATGTTTAACCTCCCATCCAAAGAGCTATAATCCATGAGACATCTATAATCAAGCGTCCATAGAATCATAGAATTTACAGTGCAGAAGGAGGCCATTCAGCCCATCGAGTCTGCACCGGTGCTCTTGGAAAGAGCACCCTACCCAAGCCCACATCTCCACCCTATCCCCATAACCCAGTAACCCCACCCAACACTAAGGGAAATTTTGGACATTAAGGGCAATTTAGCATGGCCAATCCACCTAAGCGGCACATCTTTGGACTGTGGGAGGAAACCTGAGCACCCGCAGGAAACCAACACAGACACGGGGAGAACGTGCAGATTCCGCACAGACAGTGACCCAAGCTGGGAATCGAACCTGGGACCTTAGAGCAGTGAAGCAATTGTGTTAACCACTATGCTACCATGCTGCGTAGGGAGTGGTGGAGAGTTACAGAACAAAGAGATCTAGGGGTACAAATTCATAGCTCCTTGAAGGTGGAATCGCAGGTGGACAGGGTGGTGAAGAAGGCATTCAGCGTGCTTGGTTTCATTGGTCAGAATATTAAATACAGTAGTTGGGACGTCTTGTTGAAGTTGTACAAGACATTGTGGTAAGACCATACATGGAATACTGTGTTCAGTTCTGGTCACCTTATTATTGGAAGGATATTGTTAAACTAGAAAAAGTGCAGAAGAGATTTACGAGAATGCTGCCAGGACTTGATGGTCTGAATTATAAGGAGAGACTGGGACTTTTTTCCCTGGAGCATAGAAGGCTTAGGGGTGATCTTATAGAGGTCTATAAAATAATGAGGAGCATAGATAAGATAGATAGTCAACATCTTTCCCCAAAGGTAGAGGAGTCCAGAACTAGAGAGCATAGGTTTAAGGTGAGTAGAGAAAGATACAAAAGAGACCAGACGGGAACTTTTTTCATACAGAGGGTGGTGAACATCTGGAATGAGCTGCCAGAGGCAGTGGTAGAGGTGGGTACAATGTTTTCCTTTAAAAAAAAGTCATGTTTTTAAAGACAGTTGCATGGGCAGGTTGGGTATAGAGGGATATGGGCCAAATGTGGGCAAGTGGGACGAGCTTAGTGATAGAAACTGGGCGGCATGGACAAGCTGGGCCGAAGGGCCTGTTTCCATGCTGTAAACATCTCTGACTCTATGATCTCAGTGTGTGAATAGCTAAGTCCTCACTGAATTTTTTAAACAAAAAAATCCAATACAGTCAAACAAGGATAGGGCAAAGGGGGGAGCCATTCATCCCCACCTGATTATACCAGCATGTTGCCACAGCAACCTGCACTTCCTGAGTGTTCTGTAACACACCATTTGACCTTACATTTCTGTCACTGAATCTCAACTGCAATAGAACTGCTTATTTTTTTAAAAATCTTGTTCATGGGATGTGGGTGTCACTGGCTGGGCCAGCATTTATTAATCACCGCAGAGGGCATTTAAGAGTCAGCCACCTTGGAGTCATATTGTAAGGATGACAGACTTCCTTCCTTGAAAGATATCAGTGAACCCTGTCGAATCAGTGAGATTACGACAATGATTTCATGATCACCATTGGATTTCTAATTCTAGATTTTTATTGAATTCGAATTTCACCACCTGCTATGGTGGGATTTGAACCCAGGCCCTTAGAGCATCGCCCTGTGTCGCTTGATTATTCATCCAGTGACAATACCCCTATGCTACTGCCTTACCCAATCACCGCACAGCAAAGAACAGACTAGGCTGTAATTGACTATTTTATTTGCACTTTGAATTTAACATTGCTAGCTCCGCGTTCTGATTGTTAACTTATTTGAATAAACCCTCTGACTTAAATCTTACAATAATTTTAATTGGAGTCCCAATGAAAAGACCGATTACACAATATTAATATGTTGGTGTTTCATTGTGTTTTTATACATGTAAATATTACAAGAACACAGATTATCGGTTCACAGTCAGACATGCAAATAATATTTCAGACCATGTACAAAGCCCCCAGAGACAAGCAGTGTTCCCTCACACCTATTCCAGAACACTGCTGGTATGATATTGGTACCAAAAATACAACAGGGATTTATCTGAGTCGAAAGACAGCAGTGCAATAAGCACATTGTATCTCCCATGTGTGATTATACAGAATTATGCACAAGTTATTTTCAAATGCTGTTTCCACGTACACAACATAGATTTCTCCTGTGTTGCTATGCAATTAAGCAGCTTATTCTACTGTCAGGTATGTCATTAAATGCCATTGACTGTGTCTTCGAAAAATCTTGCATGAGATAATACAAACTAAAGTATGCCACAGGAACATAGAGAATTCTGAAAAATGCTTTACTAAAGGGTGGCGTGTATCTGAATAGTAATTCTAACAACTTTCATTCTTTTCCCTCGGTCTATTCTATCTTTTTGTTCACTGCCTCTTCTTTCATTTGATTTCCACCTATTGTCACCTCTTTCATCTCGAGTACATCATTATTCAACCCATTTCACTCTGTGTGAATTACATTCAGTTCTTTTATTCCCTCCATGCAAGCGTATTGAATTCATCCCTGCAGCTCAATCTTAGGGATTCATATTCACAGGCTGGGAAATGCCTCTCAGAGTGGGATCCGTTGACACCACCACGGGTCCATACAGACTCTCCACAGGGTCTGAAAAATTATTTTAAAGTGCCACGGTCAAGGGTCAGCACATGAATGATGACCAGACGCTCTCGGTGCTCCTGCTAAGGATTGGCACACTCTGCAAGGGGGAGGAAGCACACGCATCTCGCTGGCATCTGTAAGCAAATATCTGCGATTTTAAACACATTATTAAAACACTCTTTACATGGAGTTCTTAACATGGGGCGGCACGGTAGCACAGTAGTTAGCACAATTGCTTCACAGCTCCAGGGTTCCAGATTCCATTCCCAACTTGGGTCACTGTCTGTGCTGAGTCTGCACTTTCTCCCCATGTTTGCGTGGGTTCCTCCAGGTGCTCCGGTTTCCTCCCACAGTCCAAAGATGTGCAGGTTAGGTGGATTGGCCATGATAAGTTGCCCTTAGTGTCCAAAAAGGTTAAGTGGAGGTTACTGGGTTATGGGGATAGGGTGGAGGTGTGGGCTTGGGTAGGGCGCTCTGTCCAAGAGCCAGTGCAGACTAAATGGGCCGAATGGCCTCCTTCTGCACTGTAAGTTCGATGAATCTATGGAACATTTTCATATTAGATAGATTGCCTCCATCTGCGCTGTAACCAGTCTATGACTCTATGATAACAGAGAGGGGTGATGATGGCATATTGAAAATTTCACTGAGACTCATAAACCAGAGGAGTAATCTAGACTATTAATCCTTTTTGTGGGAAAATCTAAGGCAGAGCAGTGGAGGGAGGGTTGTGAGGGCGGGGGTGTGGTGAAACCTGGATGTCCAGGAATATTCAGGATAAGAAAGAAAAGAGATCCTTTTAGCAGTTACAAAGGGAAAAATCAGTGGAGGCCTCAGTGCAAGGGGGAAATTAAGAAAGCAATTAAGAGAGCAAAGAAACGGCATGAGAAGCACTTGTGGGTAAAAGTAAAGGTGCATCATCCCAGAGGACCATAGGCTGTTTTCCCCTTTGAGGGGAGAGCTGACCGGTGGTAATTTAACCTGAGAATCATGCGAGGGGCAAGGGTGAGAAAGCGGGGCCTTCATGAATAACCTCAACCACTACAGGAATTGACCCATACTGTTGGCCTCACTCTGCATCACAAACCACCCGTCCAATCAACTGAAATAAACAAGGCTCCGCTTCGGAGATTAATAAAGAAGATGAAAGCACATGGGACGCAGGGTAATTTGACAAGTTGGATCCAAAACTGGCTTAGTAGCAGGGGACAGAGGGTGGTGGCAGAGGGCTGTTAGTGTGACTGGAGGTCGATATCCAATGCCTCACCACAGGATTTGTGCTCGGTTCTTTATTGTTTGTGATATATATAAACAATATAGATGAGAATGTGGGGAGGCAGGGGGGTTGGGGGGGGGGGGGTTGTTGATAAGTCGGTTTGCGGATAACATGAAGGTTGGCAGGGTTAATAGTGAGGAAGAAGGTCTTAGGTTGCGGGAAGATATAGATGGGTTGGTCTGATGGGCAGATCAGTGGCAGATGGAATTTAACTTTTTAAAAGTTCGATGTGATGCACTTGGGAAGGAGAAACAAGTCAAGGGAGTACGCGATGCATGGCAGAACACTGGGAAGCTCTGAGAACAGAGGGATATTGGGGTACTTAGGCACAGATCCCTGACGGTGATACGACAGGTTAATAGGGTAGTTAAGAAGGCATACAAGACACTTGCCTTTCTCAGTGGCAGAGATTCATAGAATCATAGAATTTACAGTGCAGAAGGAGGCCATTCGGCCCATCGAGTCTGCACCAACCCTTCAAAAGAGCACTGTAATGACCTCCAAATGGCGTTATTGGTTGGCCAATTGAAGTATGAGCTCCCTCAATGATAGCTCATTGAGGGGGCCCATATAAGCACCTGTGTAGTCTTTGTGAGGCAGTCTTAAGTTGACTGGAATGCTAGCAGCACTGTTTGGAGCTGCTCTTGTATATAGTTATTGCAAATAAATAGTGACAGAACCCCTGCCTCCTGTGGATTATTACAGTAGCGAAGAGGTAAACAAAGAACCTTGCAGAGATCAGCTGCCACACTCGGAGGGTAACCCTTGCTATTTAAAAAATGCCGTTTTTTGGGAGGTGAGATGCATTCGACCCGACTATTGTGGACTGGTCCCAGTATGTGGAGAGAACGTATTACTTCTTTCAGGCCAATGAGATAATGCAGGACGAAAGGAAACGGGTTATCCTGCTGTCGGCGTGCGGACCCTCAGCCTTCGCCATTATACGTAGTCTAACTTATCCCGATACGCCGGATACGATACCTTTCCAAGAATTAACAAAATTGGTGGAAGAGCACTATGACCCAAAACCTCCCCACATTTTGCGGAGGTACAAGGGCAAAATTCTCCTACCCGCCCCGCCACATTTCTGCCCCGACCGGCCGGCGGGAGTCTCCGTAACACCGGCCGGTCAATGGGGTTTCCCATTGTGGGGCAGCCCCACGCCGTCGGGAAATCCCCGGGCGCCGGCAAAACGGAGACTCCCGCCGGCGGAGAATGACGCCCCAGATTCTACACAACGAAGCGGGAAGACAGAGAGTCAGTCACAAATTTCTTGACCCGCCTGAGAAGGCTGGCGGAAAATGTGAGTTCGACCCGATGCTAAATGAAATGCTTCGGGACCGGTTAGTGTGTGGCATAAACAACCTCACAGCACAGAAGCGCCTGTTGGCGGAAACGCAGCTAGACTGCAGGCGGGCGTTACAGCTCGCACAGTCCCTAGAAAAGGCAGCAAGTGGGGCGCAGGAACTACAGGGCACGCCAATGGAGGTAGAGGGACTACCACAACGGGTCCAGCTATCAGATAGCCACCCTCAGGAAAAGTCTGAGGAATAGAGGGCCAAAGGAAAACCCCAGAACTGCCCCCAAGTCTGCTAGGACTAACTGGAGACAGAGGGAACTACCGGCTGAGGCTCCCCCAACAGAGAAGGACCGTTTCTGGCACCAGACAGAGTGGGGTAACAGCGACAGAAACCCTAGAAGGAGGTGGCAAAAGAGGAATAGCAGGTGGTGATGCAGGGAAGTACACAACCTAGATGCCCCATCCTCCTCCGAAGGGGAACAGTTATATAATATTGCGACGAAGAAAGCAGAACCTATTAAGATTACCCCACGGGTGAACGGCCGGCCGACAATAATGGAAATAGACACGGGTGCGACCGTATCAGTATGGGAGTGGCAGCATTTTAAAAATCAAAGATGGAGTCCAGCCACTAACCCTAACAAAAACATCGACGAAACTTAAAACCTACACGGGGGAACCCCTGGAAGTTCTGGGCACGACTCATGTACCCGTGGAATATGACAAACAATTGCTCAGATTACCATTGATGATAGTAGAGGGCTCCGGACCGAACTTAATAGGACGGAACTGGCTGAAAGACCTAAACTTAGATTGGATGAAAATTTTCCAGAGTGGAAGCGGGCAGTTGAATGGAGTACTCCAAAAATACCCTGAGGTCTTCCAAGAAGGTTTTGGGGAAATTATAGGTGCCAAAGCAACTTTGCACGTGGACCCAGAAGCCCTTCTGAAATTTTGTAAGGCCAGGCCGGTACCTTTTGCGTTAAGGAAGAAAGTAGATGTCAAAATAGAAAGGTTACGGCGAGACGGCATTATCAGACCAGTACAGTTCTCGGAATGGGCAGTGCCGGTGGTACCAATTTTGAAGCCAGACGGCTCGATGCGTCTCTGTGGAGCTTTCAAACAGACGGTAAACAAATATGCACTGCTGGACAAATACCCAATACCGAAAGTAGAGGAGACAGTTGATGTGTTGGGTACTCTGCTACACAGACGAACCAACACAGTTGCGAATGGTACAACTCAGTTTTATTGCTAACATTTATTTACAGTGGTAAACTGGTTACTGAGGTTCGATCATTACCCTAGAATCTGTGGACCTATTCCTAATACTATCTTGTAGTGGCACTCAGCACATGGTGGATGTCTAGTGGCTTGCTATGAGCTCTGTGCCCTGAGCTGTCTCCTGCTGGAATGCTCAGGAAGTGCCGTGTTCCATGTTTTGTACTGTGTATTCTCTTGCCTGTGATTGGCTGTGGTGTTGTGTGTGTGTTGATTGGTCCGTTGATCTGTCCATACATAGCATGTATGTGCTATGATGTTTACCAGAATATCATGACATCCCCCTTTTGTACAAGAACATGTGCCTATATGGTTATAAATAGAGATGTGTACTGGGTGCAGCTGAATGTGTGTGTGTGCAATATCTACAGCATGTACATGGGGCTAAACTATATACAAGGGGCGATGTCGGGTGCGACATAACAACGAGGTTGTACCATAAACAAAGAATGGGGAAATGTTGAACGACAAAAACGAACTCCTGTAACGACAAGGAAGAACAGAAACATATTAACACAGTGGTATTATGAGTTCACTGTACGAACAGGCTCATAAGTCCAGTCTAGTAGGTGGGCGACGAATTGACCGTTGGGGTGGCACACCATTCATCACGCGGATTGACAGTGTTCACTTGCAACGGCTGGTGGGTCCTGGCTGGAGACATCCGGTTCCCATCAATGACCGCAACACGGAACGCGTCCCGGTCGTCTGTGTCACTGGTCTGGATATCGTCTGGGCACTACTCGTAGTAAGGAGGCTGAATGGTCCGCACGTCCCTGAGAGGTTGTCGGAGTTGGGGAACATTGGCAGGTTGAGCTGCTCGACAGCAGGCAGCGCAGTGGCCCATCTTGCCACAGCGGAGGCATTGTCAGTTTCTTGCGGGACATTGCCGCTTTAAATGTGCGGCTCCGCAGTTGCTGCATGTCGTGACGTCATGGCGTTCGTTGCGCCACTGCGCATGCGCAGTTCGGTCTTGCGTCAAGCGCGCCTGCGCATCATGTCCCACTGTGTCGACGTCGTTTTTGGCGGGCACAAACGCGGGAGGCCTCGAAAAGCGCGCGAAATGGCCGCCCTCATCCGGGCCGCGAGCCGGGAGGAACTCGATCGCCTGGACCCATTTGGCCTCGTAGGACCCCTGCCGCGCCGATTCGGCCGCCTGAAATTGGGAGTAGCAACTAGTTGCGTTTTCATGCAGGACACTGGCTTTGATTGCGGAGGCTAGGGTGAGGCCTTTTATTTTTAAGAGCTGCTGGCGTAGGGTGCCCGAGGTGACCCCAAAAACGATCTGGTCCCGAATCATGGAATCGGAGTTGTTGTCGTAACCGCAGGACTGCGCGAGGATACGGAGATGCGTAAGGAAGGATTGAAAGGGCTCATCCTTACCCTGCAGGCGCTGCTGGAAGAGATATCTCTCGAAACTCTTGTTGACCTCGACGTTGAAGTATTGGTCGAGTTTGGGAAGGACCGTCTTGTACTTGGTCTTGTCCTCACCTTCCGCGAACACCAGGGAGTTGTAGACAAGGATGGCGTGTTGACCTGCCGTGGAGAGGAGGAGGGCGATCTTTCTGGTGTCCGAAGCGCTCTTCTTTTCGTTGGCTTCCAGGAAGAGCTGGAAACGCTGTTTGAAAAGCTTCCAATTAACGCCGAGGTTTCCAGCGACTTGTAGCGGCTGCGGTGTGCTGACAGTGTCCATGGCGCAGGATGGCAGATTCCGGAGGATCCGTAGGTAGGTCCCACAGTTACTCCTGGTATTATGATGTGTTGGGTACTCTGCTACACAGACGAACTAACACGGTTGCGAATGGTACAACTCAGTTTTATTGCTATCATTTATTTACAGTGGTAAACTGGTTACTGAGGTTCGATCATTACCCTAGAATCTGTGGACCTATTACAAGTTACAGAGGGACATAGATAAGCTGCAGCGCTGGGCTGAGAGGTGGCAAATGGAGTTTAATGCTGAAAAGTGTGAGGTGATTCATTTTGGAAGGAATAACAGGAAGACAGAGTACTGGGCTAATGGTAAGATTCTTGGCAGTGTGGATGAGCAGAGAGATCTCGGTGTCCATGTACATAGATCCCTGAAAGTTGCCACCCAGGTTGAGAGGGTTGTTAAGAAGGCGTACGGTGTGTTAGCTTTTATTGGTAGAGGGATTGAGTTTCAGAGCCATGAAGTCATGTTGCAGCTGTACAAAACTCTGATGCGGCCGCATTTGGAGTATTGCGTGCAATTCTGGTCGCCGCATTATAGGAAGGATGTGGAAGCATTGGAAAGGGTGCAGAGGAGATTTACCAGAATGTTGCCTGGTATGGAGGGAAGATCTTATGAGGAAAGGCTGAGGGACTTGAGGCTGTTTTCGTTAGAGGGAAGAAGGTTAAGAGGTGACTGAATTGAGGCATACAAGATGATCAGAGGATTGGATAGGGTGGACCGTGAGAGCCTTTTTCCTCAGATGGTGATGTCTAGCACGAGGGGACATAGCTTTAAATTGAGGGGAGATAGATATAGGACAGATGTCAGAGGTAGGTTCTTTACTCAGAGAGTAGTAAGGGCGTGGAATGCACTGCCTGCAACAGTAGTGGACTCGCCAACACTAAGCGCATTCAAATGGTCATTGGATAGACATATGGAAGATACGGGAATAGTGTAGATGGGCTTTGGAGTGGTTTCACAGGTCAGCGCAACATCGAGGGCTGAAGGGCCTGTACTGCGCTGTAATGTTCTATGTTCTATGTTCCTAATACTATCTTGTAGTGGCACTCAGCACATGGTGGATGTCTGAGTGGCTTGCTATGATCTCTGTGCCCTGAGCTGTCTCCTGCTGGAATGCTCAGGAAGTGTTGTGTTCCCTGTTTTGTAGTGTGTATGCTCTTGCCTGTGATTGGCTGTGGTGTTGTGTGTGTGTTGATTAGTTCGTTGATCTGTCCATCAGTATGTATGTGCTATGATGTTTACCTGAATATCATGGCAACGGTAATTACTCTAAATTTTTTGGACACCTTACCAGTGGACGCACAGCATATTCAGTTGTGGATGCAAAAAGACCCAGTTTTAGCCAAGATGAAGCATTTACTGCTAACAGGGGAACTGGAGAGACCAGTGGAGCCCCAGATGCACCCATACTGAGCAGAAGGGACCAAATAACCATAGAAGACAGTATCCTATTATGGGGAGCCCGGGTAATAGTCCCAGCTCAGGGCCGTCGGGCAGTCTAAACTGAGTTACATCACGGACACGCAGGGGTGTCTAAAATGAAGATGCTAGCTCGAAGCTACGTTTGGTGGTTAGGATTGGACACAGACATAGCAGCCTTGGTACGTCGGTGCCAGGAGTGCCAACAGGGGCAAAGAGTGCCGCCAGCTGCGCCATTGCACCCGTGGGAATGGCCAGGCAGACCGTGGACCCGCCTGCATATTGACCACGCCGGCCCTTGCATTGAGTCAATGTTTTTGGTGATAGTGGACGCCCACTCCAAATGGTTGGACATCCACCGGGTAAACGCGGCAAGCACAGCATCGACAATTGAAAAGCTCAGGGCCTAATTTCCAACACATGGACTTCCGGAGTTATTGGTGTCGGACAATGGAACGGCATTCACAAGTGGGGAATTTGGAAAATTCCTAAAGGGAAACGGAGTCCGCCACATCAAAACGGCCCCTTACCATCCAGCGTCCAACAGCCTGGCAGAGAGAGCGGTCCAGACACTAAAAGCGGGACTCAAGAAGCAGCCGGCAGCGTCAATGGACACAAACCTCTCCCACTGGCTGTTTGATTACAGGACCACACCGTATTCCACAACGGGCATACCGCCAGCTGAACTCTTAATGGGAAGGCGACTGCGAACGTGCCTGAGTCTCATTTTCCCAAATTTAACGGGGAAAGTGGAGAAACAACAGGAGGTCCAATGCAGGGGGCATGATAATAGTTGGCAGCAGAGACATTTCCAGGTGGGGGCACCGGTTTGGTTCAAGAATTATGGGAATGGACCAACGTGGGTCAAAGGCATGGTAAAGGCCCAAACAGGGCCCATATCCTATGAAGTTTTGATAGGAGGTAAGGTGCTGAAGAAACACCTTAACCAAATAAGGGTAGCGGAACCACACCTGGAGGCAGTCGAAGCAGAACCGCCTCAAGCTGGGATAGCCCAGATGGAAAAGATACCCACACCCCAGCCCGGAGCAATTTCTCCAGACCCCGTCATCCAGTCGTCAGAGTCGGAGATGGACACGTTCGACGAGGCCGCCGCGACACCTCTCCCCGAGGAGGAGGAAGAACAACTTGCAAGAAGGTCGTCAAGGAAAAGGGGGGGGGGGGGGGGGTGTAATGACCTCCAATTGGCATTACTGGTTGGCCAATTGGAGTATGAGCTCCATCAATGATAGCTCATTGAGGGGGCCCATATAAGCACCTGTGTAGGTTTTGTGAGGTAGTCTTAAGTTGACTGGAATGCTCGCAGCACTGTTTGGAGCTGCTCTTGTATATAAGTTGTTGCAAATAAATACTGGAGTAGTGACGGAACCCCTGCCTCCTGTGGATCATTACAAGCACCCTACTTAAGCCCACGCCTCCACCCTATCCCCGTAAGCCAGTAACCCCACCCAACCTTTTTGGACACTCAGGGCAATTTAGCAAGGCCAATCCACCTAACCTGCACATCTTGGACTGCGGGACGAACCAGAGTACCCGGAGGAAACCCACGCAGACACGGGGGGGGACATGAATACTCCGCACAGACAGTGTCCCAGATTATAAGAGCTGCACAAAACTTTGGTTAAACCAGAGCTGGAGTTCTGTGTGCAGCTCTGGTTGCCTCACTATAGGAAGGAGGTGATTGCATTGGAGAGAGTGCAGAGGAGATTCACCAGGATGATGCCTGAGATGGAGCATTTGAGCTGCGAAGGGAGGCTGGGTAGGCTTGGGTGCTTTTCTTCAGAGCAGAGAAGGTTGAGGGGGGCCCTGACCAAGGTATTTAAGATTATGAGGGGTTTAGACAGAGTGGACAAGAAGCAATTTTTCCCCTTCATTGAAGGGTCATTAACAAGGGGAGATAATTTTAAGATCAGGGGCAAGAGGTATAGAGGGGATTTGAGGAAAAATCTTTTGACACAAAGGGGTCTTAATACTTTTCTGTACTATATTACTCTGTGAAACCTCGGCCAATGCTCTGGGGATACATTTCAACTCCCACCATGGCACTGGTGGAATTTAAATTCAATCCATAATTCTGGAATTAAAAGTGGCATACAGTAAAGAGGGTGTTGCAAAAAGAATCCTGAAGTGTCATGGCATCAGGTCAAACATGGGCCCGAAAACCTCTTGCTGGTCAACACCTACAAACACCACACCCAGGACCACCCCACACCCCTTCCCACCCACCAATCAGCTGATTACCTACTCCGTGTTGAACAAGAGTTGGAAGAAGCACTGAGGGTGGCAAGGGCACAGAACATACACCTGGGGGGGGATTTAATGTCCATCGAAAAGAGTGGCCTGGTTGCACCACGATTGATCAAGCTGGCTGTGTCCTAAAGGACATAACTGCTCGGCTGGGTGTTTGGCAGATGTTGAGGGAACCAACAAGAGGGAAAATCCTTATTGGCTTTCTCCTCATCAATCTATCTGATGATGTTCGACAGACCTAGCAACTCAAGACTGGGCATTTATTAGGCACAGTGGACCATCAGCAGCAGCAGAATTTTACTTAACTACAATTTATAAACTCATGGCCCAGCATATCCCCACTCTACCGTTACCACCAAACCAGAGGGTCAGCCTTGGTTCAATGAAGACTGCAGGAGGGCATGCCAGGAGCAGCACCAGGCATACCTAAGAATGAGATATTAGCTTAACGAAACTAGAACACAGGTCTACTTTCATGCCAGACACTTACAGAGCAAATGATAGATAGAGTTAAACAATTCCACAACTAACAGATCAGATGTAAGTCTACTGAATCCATTCAAGAATAGTGGTGGAAATTAAACAATTAACTGGAGAGAAGGAGGCTTCACACATATACACATCCTCTATAATGAGGGAGCAAGTGCAAGTGACAAGGCTAAAGATGATGCAATTTTCAGCCACAAATGCTGAGTGGATGATCCATCTCGGCCTTGTCCTCCAAAGGTCCCCAGCATCACAAATGCCAATCTTCAGTCAATTCAACTCACTGAACGTAATATCAAAAAATGGCTGAAGGCACTGGATACTGCAAAGATGATGGATCCTGACCACAGTCTGGCTAGCCAAGCTGTCGCCGTACATATACAATACTGGCATCTACCGGGTAATGTGGAAAATTGCCCAAGTATGTTCTGTCTTTACAATGCAGGACAAATCCAACTCGGCCAATTACCGTTCCGTCAGTCTACTCTCGATAATCAGTAAAGTGATGGAAGATGTCGCCAACAGTTATATGAAGCGGCACTTAATCAGCATTAACCTGCTGACTGATGCTCAAGTTAGGGTCTGTCAGGGTCATTCAGTTTGTGATCTGATTAACACTTTGGTCCAAGCAAGGAGAAAAGAGCTGAACTCAAGAGGTGAGGTCTCTGCTGGATGGACAATGAAGATGGTTATGGTTGTTGGAGGTCAATCCTCTCAGCTCTAGGACATCACTCAAGAAGTTCCTTAGGGCAGTGACCGAGGGCAACAGTCTCCAGCTGCTTCATGAATAACATTCCTTCCGTCATAAGATCATAAGGTCAGATTGTACAGTGTTCAGCATCATTTGCAATTCCACAGTTACTGAAGCAATCTGTGTAAATATACAGCAAGATCTGCATACAATTAAGGCTCAGAAAAGTAACATTCACACCACACATGTGCCAAACAATGAACATCTCCAAGATGAAAGAATTTAACAATCTCCTCTTGACATTCAATGGCATTACCATTGCTGAATCCCCCACTATCAACATCCTGAGGGGGTTACCACTGACCAGAAGCTGAACTAGACCAGGCATATAAATACCGTGGCTACAAGAGCAGATCAGAGGATGGAAATTCTGCAGTGAGTAACTCAGCTCTTGACTCATCAAAGCTTATTAACCATCAAAAGGGTACAACTCAGGAGTTTGATGGAATATCCTGCATTAGCCTAGAAGAAAGCAGCTCCATAAACAGTCAAGAAGCTCCAGCCTATCCAAGACAAAGAAGCCCACTTGACTGACACCACCTTAGACATTCACCCAATCCCTCCAACACTGAGACAGAGTGGCAGCAGTATCATCTACAGGAATCACTGCAGCAACTCAGCAGGACTCCTTTGATAGCACCTTCCAAATCCATGAACTCTATCACAAAAGGAGTAAATGCTTGGGAACACTTGCAAGTTTTCCTCCAAGCCTCACACCATCTTGACTTGAAACTATATCATTTTCCTTCTACTGTTGTTGGTTTAAAATCATGCTGGGTGATTGGCACCCGTCATCCCGAGAGTTGGCATCAACTGCGCGGCTGCCTACTCTCCATAAGACCATAAGACACAGGAGCAAAATTAGTCCACTCGGCCCATCGAGTCTGCTCTGCCATTCATGACTGATATTTTCTCATCCCCATTCTGCTGCCTTCTCCCCATAACCCCTGAACCCCTGACTCTCGAATTCCCTCTGCTATTTAATGCTGGCTTGAGCATTGATTGGCAGTGGGTGGGTCTTCCATCCGCCCTTGGAATGAAGTCCCGCACATCTGAGCTATCGGCCAATCGGATTGATCAACAACTCTTCAACCTGGCCAGGCACAGCACTGTAGTGGCCAGAAACGGTACTGCAAGGCCCTGTCTGGAACTAAATCCCAAGGTCTTTGAAAAGGTCAGTCCCACTTTTCCCAGGGCAGGAGGGTAAGGGAACGCTAGGGGGGCCAAGAGGGTGTGATTGCAGCATTGGGGGTGGAGGAGATGGGAGGTAGGCTGGGGAGAAAGGAGAGTCCGGGAGCTCCAACATCCACCGGGAGGGGGGGAGGGGGCGGTGGTTAAAATACTCCAAATTCTGAGAGGCATTCAGTGAGACCCTTCCCCAACCTCCGACCGCCCCCTTCCACGGTGAGATTTGGAAAAGTTTAAATGTCACTTTCCGAACCTGGACCCAGCATAAAAATTGAGGCTGGGCGGGATAAATCCCTTAACTGGTCATTAAGTAGTTACTTAAGAGCCTTAATAGGTGAATGGGTGGTTTTCATAAGAACATAAGAACTAGGAGCAGGAGTAGGCCATCTGGCCCTTCGATCTTCTCCACCATTCAATGAGATCATGGCTGATCTTTTGTGGACTCAGCTCCACTTTCCGGCCCGAACACCATAACCCTTAATCCCTTTGTTTTTCAAACAACTATCTATCTTTATCTGAAAAACATTTAATGAAGGAGCCTCAACTGCTTCACTTGGCAAGGAATTCCATAGATACACAACCCTTTGGGTGAAGAAGTTCCTCCTAAACTCAGTCCTAAATCTACTTCCCCTTATTTTGAGGCTATGCCCCCTGGTTCTGCTTTCACTCACCAGTGGAAATAACCTGCCCACATCTATCCTACCTATTCCCTTCACAATTTTATATGTATCTATAAGATCCCCCCTCATCCTTCTAAATTCCAACGAGTACAATCCCAGTCTACTCAACCTCTCCTCGTAATCCAACCCCTTCAGCTCTGGGATTAACCTAGTGAATCTCCTCTGCACATCCTCCAGTGCCAGTACGTCCTTTCTCAAGTAAGGAGACCAAAACTGAACACAATACTCCAGGTGTGGCCTCACTAACACCTTATACAATTGCAGCATAACCTCACTAGTCTTAAACTCCATCCCTCTAGCAATGAAGGACAAAATTCCATTCGCCTTCTTAATCACCTGTTGCACCTGTAAACCAACGTTTTGTGACTCATGCACTAGCACACTCAGGTCTCTCTGCACAGCAGCATGTTTTAATATTTTATCATTTAAATAATAATCCCGTTTGCTGTTATTCCTACCAAAATGGATAACCTCACATTTGTCAACATTGTATTCCATCTGCCAGACCCTAGCCCATTCACTTAGCCTATCCAAATCCCTCTGCAGACTTCCAATATCCTCTGCACTTTTTGTTTTACCACTCATCTTAGTGTCGTCTGCAAACTTGGACACATTGCCCTTGG
Organism: Scyliorhinus torazame; assembly: GCF_047496885.1. NCBI lineage: Eukaryota > Metazoa > Chordata > Chondrichthyes > Carcharhiniformes > Scyliorhinidae > Scyliorhinus > Scyliorhinus torazame. The sequence continues at coordinate 237,486,276 of NC_092716.1, forward strand.
TCCACAACTCCAAATCACCTATGTAAATTGTGAACAATTGTGGGCCCAACACTGATCCCTGAGGGACACCACTAGCTACTGATTGCCAACCAGAGAAACACCCATTAATCCCCACTCTTTGCTTTCTATTAATTAACCAATCCTCTATCCATGCTACTACTTTACCCTTAATGCCATGTATCTTTATCGTATGCAACAACCTTTTGTGTGGCACCTTGTCAAAGGCTTTCTGGAAATCCAGATATACCACATCCATTAGCTCCCCGTTATCTACTGCACTGGTAATGTCCTCAAAAAATTCCACTAAATTAGTTAGGCACGACCTGTCCTTTATGAACCCATGCTGCGTCTGCCCAATGGAATAATTTCCATCCAGATGCCTCGCTATTTCTTCCTTGATAGATTCCATCATCTTCCCTACTACCGAAGTTAAGCTCACTGGCCTATAATTACCCACTTTCTCTCTACCTCCTTTTTTAAACAGTGGTGTCACGTTTGCTAATTTCCAATCTGCCAGGACCACCCCAGAGTCTGGTGAACTTTAGTAAATTATCACCAGTGCATTTGCAATTTCCCTAGCCATCTCTTTTAGCACTCTGGGATTCATTCCATCAGGGCCAGGAGACTTGTCCGCCTTTAGCCCCATTAGCTTGCCCATCACTACCTCCTGAGTGATAACAATCTTCTCAAGGTCCTCACCTGTCAGAGCCTCATTTCTATCAGTCACTGGCATGTTATTTGTGTCTTCCACTGTGATGACCGACCCAAAAAACCTGTTCAGTTCCTCAGCCATTTCCTCATCTCCCATTATTAAATCTCCCTTCACATCCTCTAAAGGATCAATATTTACCTTAGCCACTCTTTTTTCACAGAATCATAGAATTTACAGTGCTGAAGGAGGCCATTCGGCCCATCGAGTCTGCACCGGCTCTTGGAAAGAGCACCCTACCCAAGGTCAACATCTCCACCCTATCCCCATAACCCAGTGACCCCACCCAACATTCAGGGCAATTGTGGTTACTAACGGCAATTTATCATGGCCTATCCACCTAACCCGCACATCTTTGGACTGTGGGAGGAAACTGGAGCACCCGGAGGAAACCCACGCACACACGGGGAGGATGTGCAGACTCCGCACAGACAGTGACCCAAGCTGGAATCGAACCTGGGACCTTGGAGCTGTGAAGCAATTGTGCTGTCCACAATGCTACCGTGCTGCCCCAAACTGTTTTATATGTTTGTAGAAACTTTTACTATCTGTTTTTTTATTCTGAGCAAATGTATTCTCATGATCTATCTTCCTCTTCTTTATAGCTTTTTTCATAGCTTTCTGTTGCCCCCTAAAGATTTCCCAGTCCTCTAGTCTCCCACTAATCTTTGCCACTTTGTATGCCTTTTCCTTCAATTTGATACTCTCCCTTATTTCCTTTGATATCCATGGTCGATTTGCCCTCTTTCTACCATCCTGCCTTTTTGTTTCCCACACAAGGCTCTCCCCGCCCAATCATGAAATTGTTTCAAGGTTTTGGGTGGGTTTCCAGACCAGGGGCGAAATTCTCCTACCCGCCCCGCCACATTTCTGCCCCGACCGGCCGGCGGGAGTCTCCGGAACACCGGCCGGTCAATGGGGTTTCCCATTGTAGGGCAGCCCCACGCCGTCGGGAAACCCCCGGGCGCCGGCAAAATGGAGACTCCTGCCGGCGGAGAATGACGCCCAAGGTGTCATACCAATTGCAGTGACTTCCCCTACTCACCGCCTCAGAACCCACCTTCGGGGAGGAGTATAAAATTCTCCCCTGGAATTCAATTCCGGCCTTGGGTGACTATGTGGAGTTTGAACATTCTCCCTGTGTCTGCGTGGGTTTCCTCCCGGTGCTCCGGTTTCCTCCCACAGTTTAAAGATGGGCAGATTAGGTGCATTGGCCATGCTAAATTGTCCCTTAGTGCCCAAAACATTAGGTGGGGCTTCTGGGTTATGGGGAGGGGGCATGGACCTAGGTGGAGATCTCTCTCAGAGTGGCCTCCTTCTGCACTGTAGGGATTCTATGAGACTAAGGTGGATCAATACCATCTCCTCAAGGGCAATTAGGGATGGGCGTTAAATGCTGTCCTAGCCAGCGATAAGGCCTCATGAATGGATAAATAATAAGAGAAGAAATTTAGATGTGGGGGTCCATGATTATTAATCATTTTGAAAAGGGTTATTTCAACCAAAAATGTTTGAGAACACCAAGTGGAAACTCTGTGCCATCTTAAAAGGTGAGCGAGAGAGATCATCCTGGTTCCTAGTTGTGCATTCCCTTGAAGGTGGCTTGAGTATTACTGGAAGATTTCTCACTGCTGGTCAATCAATTGTCATCCTCACTCTATGTGGTATTTAATGTAGAAGTATTCGAAGGGAAGTCAAAGGGATACAATGAGTGCAGGAAATTTGGATGGAAAACCCGAGCAATAAAAACACTTTATTTCTTTCACATGAATAGTTTTCTTGACATTAATGTGATAATTCCAACTCGAATCATATTGCACCGAATACATTCAGTCTCTGTAAAGAAGGACCCTGAAAAATAGAATTTCTTCAAATGGCAGCATGGAATTTGAAATGAACTCAGTTGAACGTTTAATCCCCATTTTTACTTTTAACATTCAGATTGGATCATGGGACTGAAATGTGATTTTCTCAAGGCATATGCAGTGTGAATTCATGCTTGCCTGACACCCGCAAGTACTATATTTTATTAGTTGAAATCCAAAGCGTATTTACGTCTAAATGTTTGGAGACGCAGATATCAGCAAGATCTAATCTCCTGTCTCAAAGTTAAAACAAGCAATGGATTAACTTTTTTCAGAAATGTTTTTAATTTTCAAATTGCCATGGTAACATGGGGCTGTGTGTCACAACTTTTGAATGATTCATCCATCCTCTGATTTAACCAGCCAAATGTTTGAACACAATGCAGCTGTTGTGTATTGCAGTGCGAATAAACCTCCATGTGGATTCTAGCCTCCATTATTGAACAACTTTATTTACACTTCCTCGCCTGATGGGGCAGTACACCAAAATCTCAGCTCTCATCATATCCAACTGCAGCACTGCGGACATCCTTCAAAGCCTAAACTGTAAGATTGCGATTTTTGCATTTTCACACTTTCCAAGTTTCACAGTAATACTATGGACCAAATAAAGTCAACATTAAAAAAAAACTGAATTTGTATGTTCATCCCAAAAGAGAGTGCATCTGAATCAGGGTTTTGAATTCCTTGCTATGGAGGAAAGAAGTCACTGCAATTGGTATGACATCTTGTCTTGCCCACCAGAAGTGTCAACATTCCTAATAAGTAATAAACCACATTTGAAGTGCAGTGGCTTTTGTTTTGTAAGAACTTCTCCCAGTCCAGTCTTCCATCACCAAACTCCTTTATTGCAGTAATGACAAAGGCCACTGCTGTGGCTGACAATACATCCATCCAAGACCGGGGACATTTGGAGATGCTGGTCCAGGTTGGAGGAACGGGTTTTCAGCTCCGGCCATATATTCCACATAGGGCGAGCTCCCGCCCGCTCAATCGGGGAATTCGTACACCACAAAGCCCAGCGGGACACCTATTGACGATCTCCCATGTCCCTTCGTGGCCACCATAACATCCTTCCCCCCTCAAATCTGTTTCTCCCTCAATATTCCCATGGGGAGGGGGTCTCTTCCACCGCTTTGCAATCGGTCTGAGGTCCGTCGAGGGTTGAACGGGATCTGGATCGGGGACCTTTGCTTCCGGAGGGAGCGTCAAAGTGTAACCAACGCGGTGTCCTCCTCAGTGGCTGATTCAGTCGTAACACCAATTTCCTCTGCATCTATCTCGGACCCCGTGTCCTCGTTGTCAGGGGAGACAGATGCAGAGTTCGCTTCGGGCTGTTGCCCTGTGCTAGCGGCAGCAAGGTTTGCAAGGGGACAAACTCCCTATTTCTGAGGTAGTCCAGGTGTTTCCTATATCTTCAGTTTGCGGGGCACAGGCTCTGCTTTCTCGATTATGAGGCAAGGGACCCACCTGGAATCATCTTCAAAGTTCCTCACATAGACCAGACCCCCTGTCTTGAATTTACTTTAAGTTCTCGTAGAATTATAATTTGGGCGTCCACCCTTCCCGCCAGATTTGGAAATAGTAGGCTTAGTCTCCTACGAAGCTGCCACCCCATTAACAGTCCTGCTGGGGCGATTCCAGTTGTAGTATGAGGAGTGGACCTAGAGTCAAATAAAAACCATGCTAATTTGGTCTCTATGGATGATGCCCATAGTAGTTTAATCATGCTATTTTAGAAGTCTGCACCGCCCATTCCGCTAGCCCACTTGTCAGCGGACGATAAGGTGCTGTTCTGATGTTTCTGATGCCATTGGGTTGCTTGAAGTTTTGGAACTTACCATTGGTGAAGGCAGTGCAATTGTCGAAAAACAGAACTTCTGATGTGCCCTGTGTGCAAAAGGTTTCTTGATCGTGGTGTGGGAGGTGGTGGAGCTCATGTGGTGTATCAACAAGCATTTAGAGTGTACATCTACCAGGATCAAAGACATGGAACCCAAAGAAGACCTGGCAATGCCCACATGCACCTACACCCAAGGCCTGCCAAGCCACTACCATGGATCTAGTGAGACTGAAGGAGAGAGTTTTTGATTCTCCTGGCATGAACCACACTGCTTCACCAAGTCTGTGACGGCTGAGTCAAGACAGGACCACCAGACCTAGATACGAGCAAGAATTTCCATTGTAGATACCCCAGTGTGACCATTATGCAATTCAATTAATATTGAGCGCTGCAATTGGTGAGGGATGACTACCCGCAACATCTTTCTTGGTCAGATAAGGTTTAATTTCTTATGATTCTTGCCCAGGGACTCTGGCATTCAGGATCATATGCTTTAATTTTGATAATGTTGCATTCTTTTGCATTTAGGCATTGATTTGTCTTTTGGACACTGGTAAAGTCTCTAAAGAATTTGATGTGTTGGGTGCTCGGGATCCGTGGAACACATACAGGCCACCAACACTTAAAATAGTGCAACACTATTTTATTAACTCAGAAACTGTTGAACATACTTTCACTGTGGGTTAACACGATATTAGATTGAACTAAAGACCTGTGCCTTGTCCGAACCAGTCTATGCACTCAGCACATGGTGAAGATCTGTGCTGCAAGCTGTGAGCTCTGTCCTACTCGGAGGCTGCAGCTCGAATGAGTGGGAACTCTGATGCCCCCTGTCTTTATAGTGCGTGTGCTCTAACTGGTGATTGGCTGCGGTGTTGTGTGTGTTGATTGGTCCCGCTGTGTGTCCATCAGTGTGTGTGTATGAGTTAGCAGGCTGAGCTGCTCTGCATAAAGCAGCATCGTGGCCAAGTTTGCCACATCTCAGGCATTGTCGGGATTTGGCAGGGCATTGCTGCTTTAAGTGGGCGGAGCCACAGTTGCCGCAAGTCGTAGCGTCAGTACGTTCGCTGCACCACCACGCATGCGCGGTGCGGTCCTACGTGGTGTGGGCCTGCGCATTACGTTCATCGACGTCGACGTCCCCTCGTTTGGTGCACACAAGCGTGGGAGTCCGCGAAAAGCGCGCGAAATGGCCGCCCTCATCCAGGCTGAGGCACTGGAGTTGCTCGATTGCTTGGACCCGTTCTGCCTCGTGGGGGCCTTGCCGTGCCGTTTCAGCCGCTTGGATGTGGGAATACCGACTAGTGGCATTTTCGTGTAGCACCCAGGTCTCGATGGCAATCGCTATGGTGAGCTGCTTTACCTTGAGGAGCTGCTGGCGCAGGGGGTCCAACTGAACACTGAAAACGATCTGGTCGTGTATCATGGAGTCGGAGGTAGGCCCGTAGCTACAGGACTGCGCAAGGATGCGGAGGTGGGTGAGAGAGGACTGGAAAAGTTCATCCTTACCCTGCAAATGCTGTTGGAATACATAGCGATCAAAACTTTCATTCACCTCTATGCTGCAGTGTGTGCCAAACTTGAGGAGGACCGTCTTGAACTTTGTTTTATCTTCATCATCAGCTAAGGTGAGAGAATTGAAAATGTGGATGGCCTGGTCCCCAGCCGTGGATAGAAAGAGAGCGATCTTCCTGGTGTCCGAGGCATCCTCCTGGTCTGTGGCTTCAAGGTAGAGCTGGAAGCGTTGTTTGAATATCTTCCAGTTGGCCCCTAGGTTACCGGTGATGCGGAGCGGCGGCGGCGGGCAGACGCTGTCCATTTTGCAGGATGACGGAATGCTGGTGGAAGGCAGATCACTTACAGGTAGGTCTAAGAAGTTCTAATATCCCTCAACTCCTGGTATCATGATGTGTTGGGTGCTCGGAATCCGTGGAACACATACAGGCCACCAACACTTAAAATAGTGCAACACTATCTTATTAACTCAGAAACTGTTGAACATACTTTCACTGTGGGTTAACACGATATTAAATTGAACTAAAGACCTATGCCTTGTCCTAACCAGTCTATGCACTCAGCACATGGTGAAGATCTGTGCTGCAAGCTGTAAGCTCTGTCCTACTAGGAGGCTGCAGCTCGAATGAGTGGGAACTCTGATGCCCCCTGTCTTTATAGTGCGTGTGCTCTAACTGGTGATTGGCTGCGGTGTTGTGTGTGTTGATTGGTCCCGCTGTGTGTCCATCAGTGTGTGTGTATCTGCACCATGAGATACTGACGTATATTGTGACAGAATTTAGAGTCATCATGACCTCTTCCAGAGGGCCGGGCTTGTGGACAATGGAAGGTGACGCAAGGCTTTGTTGTTAGCTATTTGTGATCCTGTGTGGTGATCTAAGAGGTTATCATAGATTATCATAGAATTTACAGTGCAGGAGGAGGCCATTCAGCCCATCGAGTCTGCACCGGCTCTTGGAAAGAGCACCCTACCCAAGGTCGACACCTCCACCCTATCCCCATAACCCAGTAACCCCACCCAACACTAAGGGCAATTTTGGACACTAAGGGCAATTTATCATGGCCAATCCACCTAACCTGCACATCTTTGGACTGTGGGAGGAAACCGGAGCACCCGGAGGAAACCCACGCACACACGGGGAGGATGTGCAGACTCCGCACAGACAGTGACCCGAGCCGGAATCGAACCTGGGACCCTGGAGCTGTGAAGCAATTGTGCTAACCACTATGCTACCGTGCTGTGGGTCATAAGCTGTGGGTCACAGGGCCCAACACTGCATCTGGGCAGAGGCAATAGGGGGAATTGTGGGTAGTCATTATTGTGCAATACCTACCATAGACTGTTGAAACAGTTTTACACCAAACACGATTGCCAAGCCCTCCTTCTAAATTTGAGAATACCTCCTGAAAGGGCACTTCCTGTTAATTCCCTTAGTTTCGATTTCTTTTATTTTTTCATTGTAATTTTTGGCTCATGGATCAGCTTTCGTAAAGGTCCTGGATGCAGAGGCATTGGGCCTTCCTCGTCTGACTTTCCAGTGGTGTGAAAGTACCATCCCAACCCCATGAGGAGAAGCATCACATGTCAGGATATGTTCCTTTTTATGATCAAAATAAGTCAATAAATTGGACGACAGCAGCTGCTGTTTTACTTTCTTGAAGACTTCTACCTGTGGCGACTCCCAAGATCATTTTTCGTACTTTCGCAGTAATATATTTGATTGGATTTATTGTCACATGTCCCGAAAAGTATTTTTCTCGCCGAGGGAACTTACACAGGAGGTACATAGTAGACAAAAGAATATTCAACAGAGAACATTGACAAATGGTACATCGACAAACAGTGATTGGTTACAGTGTGGAACAAGAGGCCAAACAAAGCAAATACATGAGCAAGAGCAGCATAGGGCGTCGTGAATAGTGTTCTTACAGGGAACAGATCAGTCCGAGGAGGAGTCGTTGAGGAGTCTTTTAGCTGTGGGGAAGAAGCTGTTCCTATGCCTGGATGTGCAGGTCTTCAGACTTCTGCCTGATGGAAGGGTCTGGAAGAAGGCAATGCCTGGGTGGGAGGGGTCTCTGATAATGCTGTCTGCCTTCCTGAGGCAGTGGGAGGTGTATACAGAATCAATGTGGGGGTGGCAAGCTTGTGTGATGCGTTGGGCTGAGTTCACCACACTCTGCAGTTCCTTGCGATCTTGGACCGAGCAGTTGCCATACCAGGCTGTGATGCAGCCGGATAGGATGCTCTCTATCGCACATCTGTAGAAGTTTGTGAGAGTCGATGCAGACATGCCAAATTTCTTTAGCTTCCGTAGGAAGTAGAGACGTTGTTGGGCTTTCTTGACTGTTGCATCAACGTGAGTGGACAGACTTTTGGTGATGGCGACCCCCCCCAGGAACTTAAAGCTATCGACCATCTCCACTTCAGAGCCATTGATGCAGAGGGGTGTGTGTATCGTGCTACGCTTCCTGAAGTTGATGATCAGTTCCTTGGTCTTTCTGACATTTAGGGAGAGGTTAATTTCGGTACACCATGCAGCCAAGTGATTTCCTTCCCTCCTAAAGTCTGATTTGTCCTTGTTTGAAATACGGCCCACCACAGTCGCATCATCCGCAAACTTACAGATTGAGTTGGAATTATATTTGCCACACAGTCATGTGTGTATCGGGAGTACAGTAGAGGACTGAGCACACATCCTTGCGGAGCTCCGGAGTTGGGAACTATTGTGGAGGAGGTGCTATTGGCCATCTTGACAGATTGCAGTCTGTTGGTGAGGAAGTCAAGGATCCAGCTGCACAGGGAGGGGTCAAGTCCAAGATTGCGGAGTTTGATTATTTGTCTTGTTGGGATAATGGTGTTGAAGGCGGAGCTGTAGTCGATGAACAGCAGTCTTACATAGGTGTCCTTTTTGTCGAGGTTTTCGAGTGTTGATTGTAGAGCCATGGAAATAGCATCTGCTGTGGGCCGGTTGCGAAGATAGGCAAACTGCAGTGGATCGAGACCTACTGGGAGGCTGCCGTTGATCCATCTCATGACAGATTTCATACATTTCATGAAAGCAGACATCAGGGCCACTGGTCGGTAGTCATTGAGGCATGCTACCTCGTTCTTCTTTGGTACTGGTATTATGGTGGTCTTCTTGAAGGAGGTGGGGACCTCAGAGCGGAGGAATGAGGTGGTGAAGATATCTGCGAATACACTCGCCAGCTGGTCTGCGCAGGCTCTGACTGCTCGCCCAGGGACTCTGTTGGGCCCGTCGCTTTCCATGGATTCACTTTCAAGAAGGCAGCTCTTACCTCTGAGGCTGTAATAGTGGGTATGGGTGTGGCCAGGGCTCTTGGGGCGGGTGGCACTGATACATTGGCTGACTGCTCAAAGCGGGCATAGAACTTATTCAGTTCATCGGGTAGGGATGCTCCAGCCCCAGATATTCCACCTGGTATTGCTTTATAGCCTGTGATCTTGTGTAGGCCTTGCCATAGTCGCCGTGGGTTAGTGTCGTTGGCCTGGGACTCTAGTTTGATGCGGTATTGTCTTTTTGCATCCGTGATGGCTTTCCGCACGTCGTACCTGGATTTCTTATACAGGTCAGGGTCATCAGACTTGAACGCCTCCGGCCGGACCTTCAGCAAGGAGTGAACCCTTTGGTTGAGCCAGGGTTTCCGATTTAGGAATACCCGTATTGTCTTCTTTGGTACATAGAATATATGTAGGAGAGTTAGCAAGGAGGCCAAATTCAAGATAAACTCCCCATAATAATTTACTAATCCAAGGAAGGATTTCAATTCTGTCGTGTTTTTTGGAGTTGGTGCTCCCCTGATGGCCCCCATCTTGTCCTCTCCTGGGTGTAGCTCTTTTCTATCCATTCACTGACCAAATAGGTCACTTCGCTTACTTGGAAGACACATTTTTCCCTTTTCAGATGTACCCTAGCTTTTGAAATTTGCTGCAAGATCTCTTCGCGGTTTGCCAGGTGCTCTCGTTCTGAAGTCCCCGTGACCAGAACATCATCCAAGTATACAGCCACGTTAGGTAACCCTTGGAGAATGTTCTCCATGATCTGTTGGAATATGGCATATGCTGACAAGACCCCGAAGGTTAAGCAAGTGTACTCGTCTAGGTCCTTGTGCATGTTGATTGAAACATACTTGCGGGAAGGTTAGCCTAATTCAAGTCGAAGATAGGCGTGGCTCATATCTAACTTAATGAACGTCTGGCCAGCTGCAAACTTGGTGTACAGGTGTTCTATTCACGGCATGAGGTACCTGTCTATTTTGGAAATCCGATTGACTGCAATCTTATAATCTCCACAGAGACAAACCAATTTCTTCGATTTAAGGGCGGGCACAACAGGTACTGCCCAATCTGTGGATTACATGGGTCTTATTATACCTAGATTTTCCAGGCACCCAAGCTCAGTCTCTACCTTCTCCCACAGTCAATATGGAGCCGGTGTTGCTCTAAAATATTTAAGCAAAGCATTGGGGCCGACATAAATTCTGGCTTTGGCTCCTGGCTTTGGAGTGAAAGTAACATACATCTACAGATGCTGAAAGACGCCCTCGTAAGAATGGAATATGGCTCTCGACTCATCGATCGACAGTTCCAACGCGCCACAGCAAAAACCACACCGACCTCCAAGAAGACAAACACAGGGTACAACTGACAGAGTACCTTTCGTCATCCAATATTTCTCCGGAGTGGAGAAACCACAACATCTTCTTCACAGCCTTCAACACGTCATCGACGAAGATGAACATCTTGCCAAGGTCATCCCCACACCCCCACTACTTGCCTTCAAACAACCGCACAACCTCAAACAAACCATTGTTTGCAGCAAACTACCCAGCCTTCAGGAGAACAGCGACCACGGCACCACACAACCCTGCCATGGCAATCTCTGCAACACCGCCCAGGTATGTGGTACATATAATGCGACTCGGCCAACATCGTCTACCTCACACATTGGCAAGAAAGGATGTCCCAAGGTGTGGTAAATTGGCAAGACCATGCAGACGCTGCGACAACGCATGAACGGACATCGCGTGACAATCGCCAGGCAGGAATGTTCCCTTCCCGTCGGGGAACATTTCAGCAGTCAAGGGCATTCGGCCTTTGATCTTCGGGTAAGCGTTCTCCAAGGCAGCCTTCGGGATGCACGACAACGCAAAATCGCCAAACAAAAACTGATAGCCAAGTTCTGCACGCATGAGTACGGCCTCAACCAAGACCTTGGCTTCATGTCTCATTACATTCACCCCCTACCATCTGGCCGCACCTTATGAAATCCTACTAACTGTTCTGGCTTGAGACAATTCACACCTCTTTAACCTGTGATTATCCCTCTCTCCAGTCGCTCCGTCTGGACCTGTAAAGACTTAATTACCTGCAAAAACTCGAATTCAAAGTATCGTCTTTCATCATTGATTTTGTCTATATATGTGGTTGTGGAACCCACCTCTTCACTCACCTGATGAAGGAACTGTACTCTGAAAGCTAGTGGTTTGATACAAACCTGTTGGGCTTTAACCCGGTGTTGTAAGACTTCTTACTGTGCCCACCCCAGTCCAACGCCGGCACCTCCACATTATTTCTATGTCAACAGTGCTTTCCCTTCTGCCTGAATCACTACTGCATAGAGACAGAGCCACAATTTAACAATTTATCTGAAATACTTCAGCTCAGAGAATGTAGCACCTCCCGGAATACTTTGCATTGTAAGCCTAGATTATGTAATCAACTACTGGGGCGGGGCTTGAAGCCATAACCTCCTGCTTCAGAGACCTCAGTACTCACAAGTGAAATGAAAGAAAAATTATGGTATCGGGATAACTTTTCTTTAAATTTTTGCAAGTGGTTAATTGCCAGCTATTCCTACCCTCGCCAAGGTATCTTTCATTCCAACCACATTTCCAGTTTAAAAGCCATTTTTGATAATCATGTTTTCATTTTTAAAAGAGCTATAACCAAGGTGAAATTGCACTGTCTGGTATGAAATCTTTCACCCCACTTGTAATTTTGAAAGCTGCAGAGACATTCTATCCTACATTGTTTTTTTTTGTTTTTTTTAAATATATTTTATTAAAGTTTTCAAACATAATTTTTCCCCCTTACAAATCAACAAAAACGGTAACATGATAACTGATAGATAACATTGTTTAAATAAAATAGTGAACTAACAAAATAACACAAAATAGTGCTCCCCCCGCACCTTCACCCCATCTAGAACACAAACAATTTACCCCTCCCCCTTCCCTCCCTCCCTCCCCCCCTCCTCTGGGCTGCTGCTGCTGGCTATCTATTCTCCCCCTAACATTCCGCTAGATAGTCGAGGAATGGTTGCCACCGCCTGGTGAACCGCTGAGCCGATCCTCTCAACGCAAACTTCATCCGCTCCAGTTTTATGAACCCTGCCATATCGTTTATCCAGGCCTCCACGCCGGGGGGTTTCGCTTCCTTCCACATGAGTAAAATCCTTCGCCGGGCTACGAGGGATGCAAAGGCCACAATATCGGCCTCTTTCGCCTCCTGCACTCCCGGCTCATCCGCTACCCCAAATATAGCTAACCCCCAACTTGGCTTGACCCGGACCTTCACCACCTTCGAGATCACTCCCGCCACTCCCCTCCAATACCCCTCCAGTGCCGGACACGACCAAAACATATGTGTGTGGTTCGCCGGGCTTCCCCCGCACCTCCCGCACTTGTCCTCAACTTCGAAGAACCTGCTCAACCTCGCTCCCGTTATGTGTGCTCTATGTAGCACCTTAAATTGGACCAGGCTAAGCCTGGCACACGAGGAAGAGGAATTTACCCTACTTAGGGCATCAGCCCACAAACCCTCCTCAATCTCCTCCCCGAGCTCTTCTTCCCATTTTCCTTTCAGTTCTTCTACCTGCTCCTCCCCCTCTTCTCTCTTCTCCCGGTATATTTCGGACACTTTGCCCTCCCCGACCCACCCCCCCAAAAGCACTCTATCCTGGTTCCCCTGTGTCGGGAGCAGTGGAAATTCCCTCACCTGTTGTCTCGTGAACGCCCTCACCTGCATATACCTAAAGATATTCCCCGGAGGCAGCTCATACTTTTCCTCTAGCGCTCCCAACTCGCAAACGTCCCATCTATAAATAAGTCTCCCACTCTCCTAATTCCTGCCCGGTGCCAGCTCTGGAACCCTCCCTCATACCTCCCTGGGCCTGTTCCTCATCGGGGACCACAGCGAGGCTCCCAGCACACCCCTCTGTCGCCTCCATTGCCCCAGATACTTAATGTTGCCGCCACCACTGGTTTCGTGGTAAACCTTTTCGGGGAAAGCAGTAGTGGCGCCGTCACCAGCAATTTTAAGCTCGTTCCTTTACAGGACGCCATCTCCAGCCTTTTCCACGCCGCCCCCTCTCCCTCTATCATCTACTTATGGATCATCGCCACATTGGCGGCCCAGTAATAGTCGCCCAAATTCGACAATGCCAGTCCCCCTCTGTCCCTGCTATGTTGCAGGAACCCCCTCCTTACCCTCGGGGCCTTAACTGCCCACACGAAGCTCATGATGCTCCTATCTATTTTTTTGAAAAAGGCCTTAGTGATCAATATAGGGAGACATTGAAACACAAATAGGAACCTCGGGAGGACCATCATCTTGATCGCCTGCACTCTGCCCGCCAGTGATAGCGGCTGCATATCCCACCTTTTGAAATCCTCTTCCATTTGCTCCACCAGCCGAGTCAGATTGAATCTGTGTAAGGTTCCCCAGCTCCTGGTTATCTGAATCCCCAGGTATCGGCAGTTTCTTTCCACCCTCCTTAGCGGCAGGCCATCTATCCCTCTACTCTGGTCCCCAGGGTGTATCACGAAAAGTTCACTCTTTCCCATGTTAAGCCTATATCCCGAGAAATCTCCAAACTCCCTTAATATCTGCATACACTGGATCCGCCACATACAGCAGTAGGTCATCTGTGTAGAGTGACACTCGGTGTTCCTCTCCCCCTCTAACCACCCCTCTCCATTTCCTGGAGTCTCTCAGCGCTATGGTCAGTGGTTCAATTGCCAGCGCGAACAGTAATGGGGACAGCGGGCATCCCTGTCTTGTTCCCCTATGTAGTCAAAAATACTCCGACCTTTGCCAATTTGTGACTACACTTGCCATTGGGGCCCCATAGAGGAGTTTAACCCAGCTGACAAACCCCTCCCCGAACCCGAACCTCCTCAGCACCTCCCATAGATACTCCCACTCTATCCCATCAAATGCCTTCTCTGCATCCATTGCCGCCACTATCTCTGCCTCCCCCTCTGCTGGGGGCATCATTATCACCCCCAAAAGCCATCGCACGTTGACATTCAATTGTCTCCCCTTTACAAACCCGGTCTGGTCTTCATGCACCACCCCCGGGACACAATCCTCGATCCTCATTGTCAGCACTTTTGCCAACAACTTGACGTCCACATTCAGGAGCGAGATAGGCCTATAAGACCCGCATTGCAGCGGGTCTTTATCTCGCTTCAGGATTAGTGATATCATCGCCTCAGACATTGTCGGGGGTAGGGTCCCCCCTTCTCTGGCCTCGTTAAAGGTTCTTACCAGCAGCGGGGCCAACAGGTCCACGTATTTCCTGTAAAATTCCACCGGGAACCCGTCAGGTCCCGGGGCCTTCCCTGCCTGCATGTTCCCCAGCCCTTTGGTCACCTCGTCCACCCCAATTGGCGCCCCCAGGCCTGCCACCTCCTGCTCCTCCACCCTCGGGAACCTGAGTTGGTCCAGAAACTGCTGCATCCCCTCTTTTCCCTCCGGGGGTTGGGACCTATATAACCTCTCATAAAAGGTCTTGAACACCTCATTTACCTTCCCTGCTCTCCGCACCGTGGTTCCCGTTTCATCCCTAACTCCCCCTATTTCCCTCGCCGCTGTCCTTTTACGAAGCTGGTGGGCCAACAGGCGACTCGCCTTTTCCCCATATTCATATCTCATCCCCTGTGCCTTCCTCCACTGTGCCTCTGCCCTCCCTGTGGTCAGCAGGTCAAACTCCGTCTGGAGTCGTCGCCTCTCCCTATATAGTAAGAAGTCTTACAACACCAGGTTAAAGTCCAACAAGTTTGTTTCGATGTCACTAGCTTTCGGAGCGCTGCTCCTTCCTCAGGTGAATGAAGAGGTATGTTCCCTATATATGTCTCCCTATATAGTCCTTCGTCCGGGGCCTCCGCATATGTTTTATCCACACTCAAAATCTCCCCCAGCAATCTTTCCCTCTCTTTGGCCTCTGTTTTCCCCTTGTGAGCCCTGATGGAGACCAACTCTCCCCTGACCACCGCCTTCAGCGCTTCCCATACTACCCCCACTCAGACCTCCCCATCATCATTGGCCTCCAGGTACCTTTCGATACATCCCCGCACCCTTCCGCAGACTCCCTCATCCGCCAATAATCCCACATCCAGTCGCCAGAGTGGACGCTGTTCCCTCTCCACTACTAGTTCCAGATCCACCCAATGTGGGGCATGGTCTGAAACAGCTATGACCGAGTACTCCGTTCCTTCCACCCTCGAAATCAGTGACCTTCCCAAAACGAAGAAATCTATCCGGGAGTATACCTTATGGACATGGGAGAAAAAGGAGAACTCTTTGGCCAGCGGCCTAGCAAATCTCCACGGATCCACTCCCCCCATTTGGTCCATAATCCCCCTAAGCACCTTGGCCGCTGCCGGCCTTCATCCGGTCCTGGATCTAGATCTATCTAACCCTGGGTCTAGCACGGTGTTGAAGTCCCCCCCCATTACCAGGTTTCCCACCTTCAGGTCCGGGATGCGTCCCAGCATCCGCTTCATAAATCCCGCATCATCCCAGTTCGGGGCATATACATTGACCAGCACGACCTCCATTCCCTGCAGTCTGCCACTCACCATCACATATCTGACCCCGCTGTCCGCTACAATGTTCCTAGCCTCGAACGACACCCGTTTCCCCACCAATATGGCCACCCCTCTATTCTTTGCGTCCAGCCCTGAGTGGAACACCTGTCCCACCCATCCTTTCCTTAACCTAACCTGGTCCGCCACCTTCAGATGCGTCTCTTGAAGCATGGCCACGTCTGCCTTCAGTCATTTTAAGTGCGCGAACACTCGGGCCCTCTTAATCGACCTATTTAGGCCTCTCACGTACCACGTGATCAGCTGGACTGGGGGGCTGCCCGCCCCCCTCCCCTGTCGACTAGCCATCACCCTCGCTGGGCCAGTCCCACGTCCCGGTTCCGCGCACCCACCCGTCCCCCAGGCGGCGCATTCCCGCCTCGACCACCTTTTCTCTTACCAGCTCCCTTTCGATCTCAGCAGCAGCAACCCAGTTGTCCCGCTCCCCCCTTCCCCCCCCCCCCCCCCCCCGCGCTAGATCCCCATCCAGCATGGTTACTCCCCCCATATTGCTTCCGAAAGTCAGCTGACTTCAACTGACCCCGGCTTCTCCCGCTCTCTCCTTGACCCCCCCCCCGTGTGAGGAACTCCCATCCTCCTTGCGCCTATCTTCCTGCCATCATGTCTCTAGCGCGGGAAAAGAAAAATAAAACCCCGCGCTTCCTAGAACCATCCTGCCCCCCATGGCGTAGCTCCCCCTACCGGCCCGTTCCCATTCCCCATCCCCCGCCTGTGTCACTTCTTCCTCCCCACCGGCGCCCACATTTCTCAGTGTCCCCCCCTCCCCAATTTACACCTCTATACATCAGCGTTTTCGTTTCCCCTCCAACATCAGTCCTCAGTTCAGGTCCAGTTTCTCTTTTTGAATGAAGGTCCATGCTTCTTCCTACGTTTCAAAATAGTAATGTCTATCCTGGTGCGTGACCCATAATCGCGCCGGCTGCAACATCCCGAACTTCACTTTCTTCTTATGCAGCACCTCCTTGGCTCGATTGAAACTCGCCCTCCTTCTCGCCACCTCCGCACTCCAATCCTGATACACTCGTATCACCGCATTCTCCCATCTGCTACTTCGTACCTTCTTGGCCCATCTCAGAACAACCTCTCTGTCATTGAAGCGGTGAAATTGCACGATCATCGCCCTAGGTGGTTCTCCAGCCTTTGGTCTCCTCGCAGGGACCCGGTGGGCCCCTTCTACTTCCAAGGGGCCCGAGGGGGCCTCAGCTCCCATTAGCGAGCTTAGCATCGTGCTCGCATAAGCCCTGCCGTCAGCTCCTTCCACTCCCTCGGGGAGACCAAGGATCCGGAGGTTCTTTCTCCTTCATCTATTTTCCAGGACTTCAATTCTTTCGATGCACTTCTTATGGAGCGCCTCGTGCGTCTGCATTTTGACCGCTAGGCCCAGGATCTCATCCTCGTTGTCCGTTACCTTCTGCTCCACCACACGGAGCTCTATCTCCTGGGCCTTTTCTGTCTCTTTAAGCCCCTCGATTGCCTGAGGCATCGGGGCCAGCACCTCCTTTTTTAGCAGCTCCAGACACCGTCTTAAAAATTCATCCTGGTCCGATCCCCATGTCGCCTGGGCTCCCTCCGACGCCATTTTGTTCCTTTCTTTCCTCTGCCGCTGCCCTCGAGGATTCTCCGAGATCTGGCCGCCGGCACCAATCTTTTTCTTTCCCACTGTGGGGGACTCCCTGTTGCTTCACCCCACACCGGGTTTCGTCGAAAAAAAATTTCCCGTTGGGGCTCTTAAAAGAGCCCGAAGGTCCGTCTAAGCTGGAGCCACCGAAACGTGCGGCTTAGCTGGTCATCGCCGCAACCGGAAGTCCTATCCTACATTGTTAATAGTTGTCTGACAATGTGCAAAAAAAACCTCCTCAAAAACTGTAAGAGGACACATTCTTGACGGACAATATAAAAGCCCCGAACAACAGTTACTGTTTCAATCAATTCCTCTCAAGTGTAAACTCCATGTTTGTGCTAAGCAAATAGATTTTAGAAAGCAAACGTCGATTCAATTCTCCTGGTAGATTTTTAAAGTTAAAGTGACGGCGCAGAAAATGTAACAGAAACAATATGGCTGCAAGTCATCACATTTGACAGAGAATTAATCATAATTGATGTATTATTCAATAACTAATAGAGTAGAATTGGAACCTCAAAGATAATACTGTACATGTAACTTTTTGCATTTCCTTAGGTGCGTGAAAATTGAATAGTGCAGATTTTAGGTATGAAAGATACAGGGCACAATTCAGCGGACATAAAACAAAGTCCGCAAAGGTATCACCCTCACTCACCGACTCTGACCCCTCATGGCCCCCCCCCCCCCCCCTGCCATGTCAAGCCATGACACTTCCACACACATTCACTCACTGTGCACTGTATAGGAGCACTGAACCCTATTGTGACAATAGGATGTATAAAAATTACTTTTTAAAAGAAAGTAGTTAATCGATAACCGTCCACTTCCTTTTACTCAAGCCCAATAAAAATGTCAATCACCTGAACCTTTTAAAATGTGAAAAGCTGAAACAGTAAGCACTTGAAACCTCTTCAGCTTGTGTAAATAAACATTTTTAAATTGACAGCAGATCAGAAAGCCAGAGCTGTAGAGTGTTTTCCCTGGAACTCAAATGTTTCCACAGAGTAATTATTTAATGGGCTCTCAGCCGAACCTCAGTATGTATTCTTACTGAGAGTCCAGACACGTATTAGAGTATTAAAATATCCAACCCACACAGAGAACATTGTTTCATGACTGCAGGTAGGAGAGTGCCATGGGGCCACAAGGAATCAGGTCACTCTGAAGCAAAGCACAGACCCCTGAGACCACCATCTTGGATTGGCTCCTCCAGCACTTGCCATCTGCAGGTATTTGCTTCTTAGGCAGTACACTTCATGTCAAGGACACTGCCTTCTTCCCCTTGCAGCCCCTCACTGCTCCTCTGCTCTCTTCCTGACCAGGAGGAAGTCTCTGCTGAGGCTCCTCCCTGCTGCTCCGCCCAATGTTCAAGTAGCCTTTTTCCATCTCCAGTCACTGAGATGTTGGTGGTTTATGCGGCAGTGTTTCCTTTACCAATCTCTGGTGTCAAGTGAAACCAGAAACCCGATGTTCCCCTCAGGGATCCCATCTTTTACTAATTTAAGGGCCCTTTCTATTGATTCCCTTATTTTTTATTTCTTTTATTTTCTCTTTTATCATTTTTGATCCATAGATATTTAATGAAGCCATACCTTTAAGTCGAGCAGAGGAGGTGAGGAATTGAAAAATTGCAAAATAATACACTGTACTCTGAGGTTTTTGAACAGCAGAACCCAGACCTTATGGTACCTGAGAAATTGGAGGGATTATGTTTGAATGGTTTGCTGGTGGCAATTGCATTGGCCAGGTCTGTGTTCAGCCCATGGTTAAATTTATAAACCTAGTGACTCCAATCATTGAACAATTCATAAAATCTACTTTGCACAGGTTAAGTGGATTGGCCATGATCAATGCACGGGTTTTCGGGGATAGGGAAAGGAAGTGGGCCGAATAAGACCATAAGACCATAAGACAGAGGAGCAGAATTAGGCCACTGGGCCCATCGCGTCTGCTCCGCCACTCAATCATTGCTGACATTTTTCTCATCCCCATTCTCCTGCCTTCTCCCCATAACCCCTGACCTTCATCTGGCCTCCTTCTGTACTTTAGGGATTCTATTTGTATGTGCATCTGTCATTTACTTTAGAGTATGGTATTTCCAATCACAAATTGTCAGTTTATTTATACATATTGCATACTTACCTGGAATGCTCGCGTATAAGGTAGATATTGTGAATAGCGCTTTCTTTATGAATACCGGGCAGCATGGTAGCACAGTGGTTAGCACTGTTGCTTCACAGCTCCAAGGTCCCAGGTTTGATTCCCGGCTTGGGTCACTGTCTGTGTGGAGTCTACACATTCTCCTTGTGTCTGTGTGGGTTTCCTCCGGGTGCTCTGGCTTCCTCCCACAAGTCCCGAAAGATGAGCTGTTAGCTAATTTGGACATTCTGAATTCTCCCTCTGTGTACCCAAACAGGCGCCAGAATGTGGCGACTAAGGGCTTTTCATAGTAACTTCATTGCAGTGTTAATGTAAGCCTTCTTGTGACAGTAAAGGTTATTATCATTATTAACTTGCATCTACCTGTAAAAGTGTAGTTGGGGTGAAGCAATAGTGTGATTTGACTCAGTTACTGGTACTGTATTGAAATCTTTCCAACCTTATTGTCTAGTATAATATTCTTAATTTTTCTTGTTTAATGAACGTTTTAGTGTTTGTGTTAAAAGTACACCAGCAGACTCCTGTGAATCTGTTCAGTAACTGCCTTCACGTTTTCTAAAAAATAATAAAAGTTAGAATCTATCCCGCCAGGTTCCACTCTGAGATCTGACTTTTCCAATAGAAACATCAGAACACTCCTATTTCCTGTTTCTAGTTATTATGACTGAGATCACCGGAGACGGGACACGTGACCCAACGTGCACATTAGGACCCTGCGGAAGATCAAACACATTGACCTCTTTGGGAATTGCCCGGGAAGTTTGAACTTCCAAAGGACAAACCCTTGCTCGTCAGGTCTCTGCAAATACTTCTGATTCCAACCTCTCAGTGTTGAGAAACATACACCTCAGTACCAGCAATGGACTGTTATGGGCCAAGGCTTAGAAACTCCAAAGTGTATTATGAAGTTCACCTGACCTACAACCTTTACGTTGAATTTGGCTAGGATGAGCACAAAAGCCTTCACTGCAGGTGTGATTCATCAGACTTCCTCAACAAATTAATCAAAGCAAAGTTTATTCAAAGAATGTAGTTAACATATATATGTATATAAATACAGCAATAAATTGCATCAATTACAAACAAAAAAGAAACCACACAGCTACAGTAATCTATGTATATAACAATTAATGAATTCCCCCTTAGCTGTTCCAATTCAATAACAAAATCCAATTAAACCAAAACCCCTTTCAAGGGCGTGGCCCAGCACACTGTATTCTCACTTGAATGGGACTGCTCTTTTTCCTGAAATGCTGATCCAGTTCCAAACAGCAGATTCAAAACTCCTTCCGGAAAACAACTATGGCCGGGATTCTCCGAGCCCGCGCTGGGTCGGAGAATCGCCGGACGGTGCGATAATCCTGCCGCACCGCTCCAACACCAGGCCGCCGGTTCTCCAGTGACCGGAGAGTCCCGCCGGCGTGGTTTACATATGGTCCCACCTGGTGGGACCTCGGCGTTCTAGCTGTGGGGGCTGTCCTGGTGGTGAGGCGGGCGGGGATCCGATTCTGGGGGGGACCTCCAAGGTGCTCAGGCCCACAATCGGGGGCTATCGATCGGCGGGCGTGCTCATTCCCGGGGGGGGGAACCTATGTTCCTCTGCGCCGGGCCCCTGTAGGGCTCCGGCATGTTACGTGTGGGCCGGCGTGGAGACGGCAACCACGCGCATGTGCTGGCGCAGAGATGGCCGTCGCGCGCATGCGCGGACCCGCGCCGGCCATGCAGGGCCGGCTTTCAGCGCCAGATCAGCGCACAGCACTCCGGTGTCATTCTAGGCCCCAAAGAAGAGGATAATTACTGGGCCTGGAGGCCCGTAGACGCCGGCGTCGCTCGCGCCGGTTTTGACGCCGGTGTCAACACTTGGCCGTGATATCGCCGAATCCCGGCCTATATCTTTAACGTTAACAAGGCAGTTAACCACTCCCACTGTGCTGCTTCCTGGAACATCTTTTAAAATTAAAACAGAGAGAAACATACAAAACACTTCTTTTTTCTCTTCCTGTAGTTCACAGCAGTCAAACTGAAACTGAAACCCCCTCTCACTTCACAGCCACAGTCCAATGTGCTACAAGTCACAAAATAAGAGACTAAACCTTTCTTAAAGGGACCCTCAGATGACAGGTGACTGCCACTGCTTGAGCAGAAGTGGCTGGCAATACAGAGGCATGTTCCGAGGGCATGGGTTCAAATCCCACCTCAACAGTGAGGGGAACTTAAATTAAATTAATAAATTTGGTATTGAAAGCTAACCTCAGTAATAGTGACCAAGAGACTTTCACTGATTGTCATAAAAATGCTGCTGGTTCACTAATGCCCTTATCTGGACTGGATTACATGTGACTCCAGACCCACAGCAATGTG
Organism: Scyliorhinus torazame; assembly: GCF_047496885.1. Lineage (NCBI taxonomy): Eukaryota > Metazoa > Chordata > Chondrichthyes > Carcharhiniformes > Scyliorhinidae > Scyliorhinus > Scyliorhinus torazame. The sequence goes on from NC_092716.1 coordinate 237,508,265, forward strand.
GTTGTCTCTTAACTGCCCTCTGCAATAGCTGAGAGAACCATTCAGTTCTACCAAACTGCTGTGAAAAAGACAAAAAAGAATGAAACCAAATGGATGACCTCGGCAATGGAAATGACATTGACACACACAGTCCTCTTGACCTGACAAAGTTTCTCCTGAGTAACAATTTTCAAGAACTATATTTTCTTTTAAACCTTGGTAGAAAAATGTGTTATTTGGACACTTGGGAACTGACCTGGATTTTAAAAACAAAGGTCATAAATTCACCTTGGACTGTGAGCAAGCACGCTTGTTCCAAGCGTGAACAAGAAGGCATACGGCATGCTTGCCTTCATTGGCCGGGGCATTGAGTATAAGAATTGGCAAGTCATGTTGCAGCTGTATAGAACCTTAGTTAGGCCACACTTGGAGTATAGTGTTCAATTCTGGTCGCCACACTACCAGAAGGATGTGGAGGCTTTAGAGAGGGTGCAGAGGAGATTTACCAGAATGTTGCCTGGTATGGAGGGCATAAGCTATGAGGAGCGATTGAATAAACTCGGTTTGTTCTCACTGGAACGAAGGAGGTTGAGGGGCGACCTGATAGAGGTATACAAAATTATGAGGGGCATAGACAGAGTGGATAGTCAGAGGCTTTTCCCCAGGGTAGAGGGGTCAATTACTAGGGGGCATAGGTTTAAGGTGAGAGGGGCAAAGTTTAGAGTAGATGTACGAGGCAAGTTTTTTACGCAGAGGGTAGTGGGTGCCTGGAACTCACTACCGGAGGAGGTAGTGGAGGCAGGGACATTTAAGGGGCATCTTGACAAATATATGAATAGGATGGGAATAGAAGGATACGGACCCAGGAAGTGTAGAAGATTGTAGTTTAGTCGGGCAGTATGGTCGGCACGGGCTTGGAGGGCCGAAGGGCCTGTTCCTGTGCTGTACATTTCTTTGTTCTTTGTTCTTTGTTGTTCAAGGAATCACATGGCTTGAGTTAAATGACCAGCATGGTACTTGAGGAGGAGAGTTATTAGCTGTTTGCTCATTTGAACTGCAATTAATTGAAGCGCCGGGGTGGAAAATAACATTCCAAAGGCAAAAGGACCTGGTTATTTACTGGCAATCACCTGATGAGCTTCTTTTTTGTTTTGGACTTGATTTTTTGAACGGAAATAAAACAAAGAAGGTGAAAGTTGCCCAACTCGCACTCTCTTTGCCTTGTCTGAAGTACAGCGTGGTTACCAGAATCTTGGGAAGAATCCTCATCTCTGTGAAACTTGCCGGTGTTTGGAAACCCAAGAGGCTGAGACGAGAGGGAGAACCCAAGGATTGAGCTGGCTCTATTCTCCGCCACACCAAAGCTCCATTGGTGAGAACACCCAGACATCTTGGGGTTTCAGCGGGAGCGGAGTGCGGGGGCTGCTGGTGGGTGAGTATTGAAGTTTAAAATAACTTACCTTGCAGGAGCATCTCTTGGAGTTTCAGCGGGAGCGGAGTGCGGGGGCTGCTGGTGGGTGAGTATTTAAGTACACACTTACCTGGTCCCGTTTCTGTTCCTCTTTGCTGTTGTATTTTGAAAAAAAAAATTTTTTTTTAAGGCGGAAACAGGAAGTTCGACCCGCGGACTTCTGGGAAGTCCCTCACCAATAAATTCTGGTGGAGAGGAAACCCGAGACACTACACGTGTAGTGTCTCCCACCCGCCCTCCTCCTCTAACCTAATAATAAAACCCATTGGTGTGAGGTAAGTACCATATTGTATTATTATAAATTTTTTTTTTTTTAATTTAGTTGTAAGCCAGATCTTGGTTGAAAGTTTGAAAGAATGGCAGGGAAGGGAGTGCAATGTTCCTCCTGCAGGATGTTTGAGGTGAGAGATGCCGTTAGTGTCCCTGCTGATTTTACCTGCAGGAAGTGCTGCCATCTCCAGCTCCTCCAAGACCGAGTTAGGGAACTGGAGCTGGAGTTGGAAGAACTTCGGATCATTCGGGGGGCAGAGGGGGTCATAGATAGCAGCTTCAGGGAATTAGTTACACCAAAGATTGGAGATAGATGGGTAACTGTAACAGGGACTGGGAAGAAGCAGTCAGTGCAGGGATCCCCTGCGGTCGTTCCCCTGAGAAACAAGTATACCGCTTTGGATACTTGTGGGGGGGGGGGGACTTACCAGGGGTAAGCCATGGGGTACGGGCCTCTGGCACGGAGTCTGTCCCTGTTGCTCAGAAGGGAAGGGGGGAGAGGAGCAGAGCATTAGTAATTGGGGACCCGATAGTCAGGGGCGCAGATAGGAGATTTTGTGGGAGCGTGAGAGACTCACGTTTGGTATGTTGCCTCCCAGGTGCAAGGGTACGTGATGTCTCGGATCATGTTTTCCGGGTCCTTAAGGGGGAGGGGAAGCAGCCCCAAGTCGTGGTCCACATTGGCACTAACGACATAGGTAGGAAAGGGGACAAGGATGTCAGGCAGGCTTTCAGGGAGCTAGGATGGAAGCTCAGAACTAGAACAGAGTTGTTATCTCTGGGTTGTTGCCCGTGCCACGTGATAATGAGATGAGGAATAGGGAGAGAGAGCAATTAAACACGTGGCTACAGGGATGGTGCAGGCGGGAGGGATTCAGATTTCTGGATAACTGGGGCTCTTTCTGGGGAAGGTGGGACCTCTACAGACAGGATGGTCTACATCTGAACCTGAGGGGCACAAATATCCTGGGGAGGAGATTTGTTAGTGCTCTTTGGAGGGGTTTAAACTAATGCAGCAGGGGCATGGGAACCTGGATTGTAGTTTTAGGGTACGGGAGAATGAGAGTATAGAGGTCAGGAGCACAGATTTGACGTCGCAGGAGCGGGCCAGTGTTCAGGTAGGTGGTTTGAAGTGTGTCTACTTCAATGCCAGGAGTATACGAAATAAGGTAGGGGAACTGGCAGCATGGGTTGGTAACTGGGACTTCGATGTTGTGGCCATTTCGGAGACATGGATAGAGCCGGGACAGGAATGGATGTTGCAGGTTCCGGGGTTTATGTGTTTTAGGAAGCTCAGAGAAGGAGGCAAAAAAGGGGGAGGTGTGGCGCTGCTGGTCAAGAGCAGTATTACGGTGGCGGAGAGGATGCTAGATGGAGACTCATCTTCCGAGATAGTATGGGCTGAGGTTAGAAACAGGAAAGGAGAGGTCACCCTGTTAGGAGTTTTCTATAGGCCTCCAAATAGTTCTAGGGATGTAGAGGAAAGGATGGCGAGGATGATCCTGGATAAGAGCGAAAGTAACAGGGTAGTTATTATGGGAGACTTTAACTTTCCAAATATTGACTGGAAAAGATATAGTTCGAGTACATTAGATGGGTCGTTTTTTGTACAGTGTGTGCAGGAGGGCTTCCTGACACAATATGTTGCCAGGCCAACAAGAGGCGAGGCCACGTTGGATTTGGTTTTGTGTAATGAACCAGGCCAGGTGCTGGATTTGGAGGTAGGAGAGCACTTTGGGGACAGTGACCACAATTCGGTGACGTTTACTTTAGTGATGGAAAGGGATAAGTATACACCGCAGGGCAAGAGTTATAGCTGGGGGAAGGGCAATTATGATGCCATTAGACGTGACTTGGGGGGGATAGGTTGGAGAAGTAGGCTGCAAGTGTTGGGCATACTGGATAAGTGAAGCTTGTTCAAGGATCAGCTACTGCGTGTTCTTGATAAGTACGTATCGGTCAGGCAGGGAGGAAGGCGTAGAGCGAGGGAACTGTGGTTTACCAAAGAAGTGGAATCTCTTGTTAAGAGGAAGAAGGAGGCCTATGTGAAGATGAGGTGTGAAGTTTCAGTTGGGGTGATGGATAGTTACAAGGTAGCGAGGAAGGATCTAAAGAGAGAGCTAAGACGAGTAAGGAGGGGACATGAGAAGTATTTGGCAGGTGGGATCAAGGAAAACCCAAAAGCTTTCTATAGGTATGTCAGGAATAAACGAATGACTAGGGTAAGAGTTGGACCAGTCAAGGACAGGGATGGGAAGATGTGTGTGGAGTCTGAAGAGATAGGCGAGATACTAAATGAATATTTTTCATCAGTATTCACTCAGGAAAAAGATAATGTTCTGGAGGAGAATGCTGAGACCCAGGCTATTAGAATAGATGGCATTGAGGTACGTAGGGAAGAGGTGTTGGCAATTCTGGACAGGCTGAAAATAGATAAGTCCCCGGGGCCTGATGGGATTTATCCTAGGATTCTCTGGGAGGCCAGGGAAGAGATTGCTGGACCTTTGGCTTTGATTTTTATGTCATCATTGGCTACAGGAATAGTGCCAGAGGACTGGAGGATAGCAAATGTGGTCCCTTTGTTCAAAAAGGGGAGCAGAGACAACCCCGGCAACTATAGACCGGTGACCCTCACGTCTGTAGTGGGTAAAGTCTTGGAGGGGATTATAAGAGACAAGATTTATAATCATCTAGATAGGAATAATATGATCAGGGATAGTCAGCTTGGCTTTGTGAAGGGTAGGTCATGCCTCACAAACCTTATCGAGTTCTTTGGGAAGGTGACTGAACAGGTAGACAAGGGTAGAGCAGTTGATGTGGTGTATATGGATTTCAGTAAAGCGTTTGATAAGGTTCCCCACGGTAGGCTATTGCAGAAAATACGGAGGCTGGGGATTGAGGGTGATTTAGAGATGTGGATCAGAAATTGGCTAGCTGAAAGAAGACAGAGGGTGGTGGTTGATGGGAAATGTTCAGAATGGAGTTCAGTTTCAAGTGGCGTACCACAAGGATCTGTTCCGGGGCCGTTGCTGTTTGTCATTTTTATCAATGACCTAGAGGAAGGCGCAGAAGGGTGGGTGAGTAAATTTTCAGACGACACTAAAGTCGGTGGTGTTGTCGACAGTGTGCAAGGATGTAGCAGGTTACAGAGGGACATAGATAAGCTGCAGGGCTGGGCTGAGAGGTGGCAAATGGAGTTTAATGTAGAGAAGTGGGAGGTGATTCACTTTGGAAGGAATAACAGGAATGTGGAATATTTGGCTAATGGTAAAGTTCTTGGAAGTGTGGATGAGCAGAGGGATCTAGGTGTCCATGTACATAGATCCCTGAAAGTTGCCACCCAGGTTGATAGGGTTGTGAAGAAGGCCTATGGAGTGTTGGCCTTTATTGGTAGAGGGATTGAGTTCCGGAGTCAGGAGGTCATGTTGCAGCTGTACAAAACTCTGGTACGGCCGCATTTGGAGTATTGCGTACAGTTCTGGTCACCGCATTATAGGAAGGACGTGGAGGCTTTGGAGTGGGTGCAGAGGAGATTTACCAGGATGTTGCCTGGTATGGAGGGAAAATCTTATGAGGAAAGGCTGATGGACGTGAGGTTGTTTTCGTTGGAGAGAAGAAGGTTAAGAGGAGACTTAATAGAGGCATACAAAATGATCAGGGGGTTAGATAGGTTGCACAGTGAGAGCCTTCTCCCGCGGATGGAAATGGCTGGCACGAGGGGACATAGCTTTAAACTGAGGGGTAATAGATATAGGATAGAGGTCAGAGGTAGGTTCTTTACGCAAAGAGTGGTGAGGCCGTGGAATGCCCTACCTGCAACAGTAGTGAACTCGCCAACATTGAGGGCATTTAAAAGTTTATTGGATAAGCATATGGATGATAATGGCATAGTGTAGGTTAGATGGCTTTTGTTTCGGTGCAACATCGTGGGCCGAAGGGCCTGTACTGCGCTGTATCGTTCTATGTTCTATGTTCTATCTACTGGGACGAATGATTCATCTTCACACGAAAGAGTAAATCCCTATTAACTTTATCCTTTTCATAAGGTTTTTCTTTAGCTGCCGAACTCTGCAGAGACCATGGGCGGGATTCTCTGTCCCGCCGCACCAGTTTTCTGGTGCGACACAGCCGCACTGGCAGCAAGATTCTCTGTCCCACCAGCCAGCCAATGGGGTCTCCCTTTGTGGGCAGCCCCACGCGGTTGCAAAATCCCCGAGCGTGGGTGCGCTGCCGGTGCAACGGAAAGTCCCGACAGTGGAGAATCTAGCCGACTATTTGTTTGTCCTTTGCTTGTGTGTGTGTTGTCAGATATTGCCAGACCTATATTTGTACAGCTGGATGTTAGCAGTAGGGTATAAATAAAGTGAATTTAATTTGGTGTTTTTGTGTAGGAAATGGTAAGACTCTTGTTCAGTGATGGGCAACCTCGGCAAGTGAGTGGGTCGCATGGGCGACCCATCTTAATGGGCCGCAAGATTGAAATCAGGCTTGTCACTAATTATGACCACATGCACAAGATTAAATACTTTTAATATATGCCAAATGTTTCATAATGCATTTTAGAAAATGTTCAATCATTTATATATGAATAGAACTATCATCAACTTCAAATAGTAAAAACAAAATAACTATTTACACTTTGCTTTGGCTGCAGAGGGAGTGCACGGTTGTCATGATCAATGTTGAGTGTAATCAGCATGCACCTCACTTCACTTGCCTCGCTTTACGTGGGTATCATTTCAGTCATACCAGTGTCATAATATCCACTCATGTATATAATGAGATGCAGACAGGTAGTGATTGACACACAGGATAACCAATGAACACACACGACACATAACAACCAATCACCTGACAGGACACCACCACTATAAAGCACACAGGGCATTAAGACTCTCCCTCTCTCTACAGGACACATCTACTGAGATAGTAAGAGTGCACAAGCCAGTGAACACTATCACCATGAGGTAGAGAGTTAGTCTGGTCAAGCCAGTAGGAGGTTATCAGTTAGATTGATAGACTGTCAACTCACAGCAGACTATGTACAGCAATCAGCAAGTTCAATAAAACAGTGTTGGACCATCTCCTGTGTCAGAAGCCTGATTCTAGTTTCACAGCATCCAGTTGCAGTCAACGTTGAACCAACTTATTAAACACATCAACCGGTAGGAAAAAAACTACTTGGAATCAGTGGAATATGGCAACCCTGCCCATGGGCAATGGTGAACAAAATGAAAAAGTCAAGAATGACATATGCTTTTTTAAAAACAGCTGTTGTAACTTGTCCCGACACCTCGAAGATGTGAATCTCAACCGGGTCTCTCTGATCCTGCACGCCCTTAAAATTGCACCATTTAGTTTGTATCGGCTCTCGCCATTCTGCCGAGCAAATTGCACTACTTCACACTTCTCTGCAATAAATGTGTCTCTGTATTTTTATATTAGTGCAGTAAGCTGAGTGCTGAAAGAGAGAATTCTAAATGGATGTTTGTTCAACTCAGCAGTCTTTGAACTGAGAAATGCTACAGTTCATTTCTTCACAGTTGGACAGTTGGGCCAGCATGAATACTCCCTCATGCACAATTGAACACAGTTCGATTCTTCAATCAAGATCAATCTAAAATGACAAAGCTTTGCATCAAACAAAGCATTTCCCCACTGATTAGATTCAAATTTCAGCCTCACTCCAACACTTCATTTTAGAATACTTACTGAAAGTGCCTGATTTATACAAAACAACATACTGAACACATTCTATTACAATCCTACCAACAAGCAAGAATACTTGAATGATGATCTCCACTTGCTGGGAACATAAGAAAGAAATGAACAAGCAAAATATACTTGACAGATTCTACTTGATCTTTTCAATAGAATGTGTGCAATATGTACTATTGTGGACCACTCCTGATGTTGACTCCTTCTGGAGGAAAATGAAGAACCATGGGTGGAAGTTTAATGAGAAAACGTCATGAACTTTCGGAACAAAGGGAAAATGAAACAAAAGATACTCAACCAGCACAATTCATCCGTGTTCAATTCCTAATGTAAAAATCCCATTACTCCCAAACAGCATGGATTTTAATATATAATACACTGCGGCTTTAGCTGTGACGTGCAATTAGCTGCCTCTAAGGGCTATCGAATGCAGGACATCTACTGTTTAATTCATCTTCAGTATATCACTGGCAAAACCGGCATTTATTACCCAACAGTAGTTGCCCTTGAGAAAGAGGTGGTGGACCTTAGTCTTGAACAATCTCACACAGCTTTTTATTCCATGTCACAGGGGGCAGTTAAAAGAGATTCTGTGGCGCAGTGGGTAGTGAGCCTGCCTCTGAGCCTGATGTTCCAGGTTCAAGGCCCGGGACTTGATGGCTAGTGTTTGTAGTGCAGTCAAACAGCTTAAGTATCAAACTGCAAATCCTGCCGGCATATGTCATTGGCAGGTAGTAAGAGTGTGAATAATTCCTGGTTGGTCACATGCAGGAAAGAAAATTAGGGCCTCGACCACCGCTATCCAAAGCTCTGGATTGTAACTGTTATAACCCCCATGAGACCCACGGGGATGACATAATTAATTTCCCTGTGGGCCTCGTCGAGTAAGAGCTCCCCCGCTGAGGGGCGGAGGCCCAACAGTGGGATAGTTAACTCTGGGATGACAGTAAAAGCCAGCCAAGTAGGAGTGGAGCTGCAGAGTAGGCCCGGCTGGGACTGTTATTGTATATAATTTACTTTGGCAACAAACTATTCATCTTAACTCCCCTTTCCAGACTCCACTGTTACCACTAAATTGGCGACGAGAGTAAAGGTGAACTACAGTCATGCTGCTAACCATTTGGAGCACAACCATCTTTCTTCGCGAAGGAATAAGGTTTGCACCATTTTGAAAATGCCGCTCTTTGGCAGACTCGATGTTTTTGACACGGGTGTGGAGGACTGGACTCAGTATGTGGAGTGTATGCGCTTTGTTAAAGGGCAAACGTTATCATCGGGGGTGATCACCAGATGATAATTCTTCTGACCATCTATGGCGCCCCCACTTACTTTGCCATAAAGAGCCTGGCGTATCCCGCGGCAACAGACTCCAGAACATTCGACAAGCTAGTGGCACTCATATCAAACCATTTTGACTGCAAGCCATTGGTTATCACACAGACTTACCGATTTAATATGGCCGAAAGGACCCCAGGGGAGTCCGTTATCAGATTTATAGCGCAATTGTGAAAATTGGTAGAGTTTTGTGACTATGGGCCAGCCCAACTCGAGATGCTACGTGAACGGCCTGCATGCGGAGTAAACAATATGGCAACCCCGCAGAAATTGCTGGCCGAGCCATTGCTGGACCCCAAAAAAATGATGCATTCCAGACCTTTCAGCGCTCACCAACAGTGGAAGGCCTCAAGCGTACCAGTGGACACTGCCTGCTCCCTCCCCAAGTACACCCAGATGAAAATGTATCCGTGAGAGAGAGGCAGGCAATTGGATCAAATTACCCCTTTGTCCCTTTTTATATTCTTTTGGGGAACCAATTGAACAAAAGATGAACTGATTAACAATGAAAATGACTGCCTCTTAAAAGAGCATTTGAAAAAAACTGGAAAAACTATAATGGAATCTGAACAAATCAAAAAGTGATCGCCGAAGGTAAGGACTTCATACAACAGGTAGGCAGAATAACAACTAAGTTTATTTACTCTATTCACAATACTGCAATTACACTACTCGTCAACCCGAAGGGTCACCCTCCCAGACATGCTCCCAGGTTGGGGTTTATATCCTGTGAGTTTCCTCCCAATTAGGGGGGGGGGAAGGCTCTGCCCCCCATCGCCTGGGGAGTTCATACTCCAAGGTGTAGGAGAGGAACCATATACAATGTAGGGTTTGGCCCCGATGGGAGTCGTAACACAAATCGAAAGATAATTTCCAGGGCTGGTAATGTACTTAAACCCCCGTGGTATCCACCCAGCATAGAATCATAGAATCATAGAATTTACAGTGCAGAAGGACATTCGGTCCATCGAGTCTGCACGCGCCTTTGGAAAGAGCACCCTAACCAAGCTCATACCTCCACCCTATCCCTGTAACCCCACCCAACCTTTTTGGACACGAAGGGCAATTTAGCATGGCCAATCCGCCTAACCCGCACACCTTTGGACTGTGGGGGGAAACTGGAGCACCCGGAGGAAAACCACGCAGACACAGGGAGAACGTGCAGACTCCGAACAGTCAGTGACCCAAGCCCGGAATCGAACCTGGGACCCTGGAGCTGTGAAGCAACTGTGCGAACCACTGTGCTACTGTGCTGCCCATATGGACGACCCCAAGTAGGCAAATTAGTTGGATTAATTCCTAGTCCCATTTCATGTGTGCTCAAGATACTTAACCAATCACTTCTTAGCCTGAATACAACAATTAACATAACACTCTCACATGACGTTTTTCTGCTCAATTTACTTCTCAAGGGCAATTTGGGATGGGCAATAAAAATGTTGTCTTGGGCAGCTACACCCACATCCCATGAAAGAATGAAAAGATGTGATTGTTTGCAAAATCTCATGGAGGCTCTGAAAATTAAACTTCCATTCTGCTGATGGACACCAAGTTTCAAATGTTTTAATTCAATAAGAAGCTGACTGATGTACCACAATATAACAAATGAAAGGACCCTAGGCTGCTCTCTTCTTTGAGAGAGAGAGAGAGAAAGAGAGAGCTGACTGGTGATGATTTCACCTGAGGGTCACCTCAGGCCTCCCAAAAAGTAATGAGCAAATAGTTCTTCAGCGATGAATTTTTATAAGCCATTTTCATTTATTAATAACCAGGGGCAGGATTCCCCCGTACCCGGCGGGGCGGTGGGTCCCGGTGGGAACCACTCCGGCATTAGGCCGCTCCAAAGATGCGGAATCCTCCGCACCTTCAGGGGCTAGGCCCGCCATGGAGTGGTTGGCGCCTGGCGTGAAAGACCTATGGCACCGCGCCAGCCGGGTCCGAGGGGACTCCAGCGGCCGGCGCGGGTCCACGCATGCGCGGGAGTGTCAGCAGCTGCTGATGTCATACCCACGTATCCGCAGGGGGGGGGGGTTCACCTTCGCGCCGGCCATCGTGGAGGCTTACACGGCCGGTGCGTAGGAATAGAGTGCCCTCACGGCACAGTCCCGCCCGCGGATCGGTGGGCCCCGATCGCTGGCCAGGCCAACGTGGGGGCACCCCCCAGGGTCAGATCGGCCCGTGCCCCCCCGAGGACCCCGGTGCCCGCCCGCGCCGCCAGGTCCCGCCGGTAAGGGACCAACTCCAAATTACGTCGTCGGGACCTGCATAGAACAGGCGGGACTTTGGCCCATCGCGGGCCGGAGAATCGCCGGGGGAGCCCGCCGACTGGCGCGGCGCGATTCCCGTCCCCGTCAAATCTCTTCACGCCACCCTCCCCGGCAGTTCTCCGACCCGGCGGGGGGTGGGAGAATCCTGCCCCAGGTTACTCGAAGGTGCTGGACTAGAAACTCTGGTTAAAAGCAATGGAAATAGCATTGGATAGACAGAGTTAAGTGGTTCCACAACCAACAATCAGATCTCAGCTCTGCAGCCCTGTCACATCGAGATGTGAATGGCGGTGGGCGATTAAACAACTAAGTGGAGAAGGTTCCACACATATCCCGATCTGCAGTGGGGGAGACCGGTGGATCAGTGGGAAAGACAAAGCAGAACAAACACCTTCAGCCAGAAGTGCTGCGTGGATGATTCCTTTCAGCCTCCTCCTGAAATCCCCAACATCTCAGAAGGCAGACCCCAGCCTATTCGACTCACTGCACATGATATCAAGAATTGGCATTGGATACTGCAAAGACTATGGGCCCTGACAATATTTCAACAAAGGTACCATAGACTCAAGCCTGGCATGAGGGAAGCATCAAAATCCTTGCTGACTTGTATAGTGATAATAGTTTTGCTTCTTTTGACGCTCGCTCTGCCCGGCACACACTTCTTTCGTTACTTCTAAATCAGAGATTTTGCGTGCAAAAAAGTACTCAGTTTCCTTTATTGTCCCGAAATCACCGAATAATATTACATTAGAAGGAAATCCTTTGTTAGGGGGGTTATTTCCAAATTATATTCTCTAATCTTTTCATCGCCCTGCCCTTCGGTTCCTGCCTTAAAAATATTTCTAGGAGCATGTGGTAGTCACCACTGTTGTATTATATTGTATATACTGCACTGCATATGAGGGTATTACGGTAAGTACCTGTACTACAGGTACGGGGTAGATCCCTGCCTGCTGGCTCCGCCCAGTAGGCGGAGTATAAATGTGTGGGCTCTCTGAACGGCAGCCATTTCGGTAGCAGCTGTAGGAGGCCACACATCTCTGTGTAATAAAGCCTCGATTACATTCTACTCTCGTCTCGCAACAATTGATACTGCATCAGAGCAAGATTTAGATTCAGACTTATCCTGAGGTAACTGGAAGTTTATTCTCTCGCGTGTTCATTCCTTATCAGTGTGTGCAAGACATGGTTTGCTTACAAGTTAAAAACTTAGATTGTATCCATCTCTCCAAAGTTGAATTATTCTAGATTTATTCTATTTGTGCTCAAGCCGGTGATAAATGCTGTACTGCCTCAGCCTCCCAGAGTCATACGCATTGGTCGTGTCCTAAATTTGCTTTAGTTTTGGACAAAGATTTTTACATCATTCTCACATATTTTTAGCAGTAACATTGAACCTTCCCCTGTTTCAGCAGTCACTGCAGTGGAACTAAATGGCATCCCTCTTACAAAGTTTCAGACTGATGCACTCCATTTTCAACATTATTGGCTCGACGCATTATTCTACTGAATTGGAGGCAGTTTGCCCTGCTTTTACGAATTGGAAACTTGATCTTATGCAGAATCTCCAACTTGAGAAAATAAAGGTGCACAAAAGACGGCTGCGCTGATGAATTTTACATAGCTTGGCAACCTTTCCTAGATTATTCTGAAGGATTATAGCTCTCTCCTTTCATATAACTGACCCTAATTAGGTTGTATATAATATATTATGTGAAACTATGGGTGGAATTTAACAAATTGGGAACAAAACCCCATCACGTGTGCTTTTAGACACGTGTTTCCTCGCACTAGCAGCAACTCGCGTTTGATAAAGGGCCTCAACAGGGAATGCGCAGCCGAGGCCGCAGGTAGCCCTGTTTTGTACACTGGGAAGCTCCGCTCGCCGCAACTCCTCAATGTAGCAAGAGATCTAGACGCCATTTAGAAATGGTGTCCTGCTCTCCGAGGGCCCGGAAGCAACCCTAGACCTCCCACAAGCTCCAACGCACTATGTGAGGGTTCCCGGTCCACCCTGCATCCCGTCCAACACCTGAGCAAGGCACCCCGGGCCCGATTGCACCCATGAAAAATATTCCAGCTTTAATAAAAATAATCTTTATTGTCACAAGTCAGCTTATATTAACACTGCAGAGAAGTTACTGAGAAAAGCCCCTACTTGACACATTCCGGAACTTGTTCACAAAGGAAGAATTCAGAATGTCCAAATTACCTAACAGCACATCTTTCGGGAATTGTGGGAGAAACCGGAGCACCCGGAGGAAACCCACGCAGACACAGGGCGGGATTCTCCCCTACCCGGCGGGGCGGGGGGTCCCGGCCAGAAGGAGTGGCGTGAACCACTCCGGCATCTGGCCGCCCCAAAGGTGCGTAATCCTCCGTACCTTTAGGGGCTAGGCCCGCACCGTTCGGGGCTAGGTCCGCCCTGAAGTGGTTGGCGCCCCGCCGGCTGGCGTGGAAGGCCTTTGGCGCCATGCCATCCGAGGTCGAAGGGACTCCGCCGGCCGGCGCGAGTCCACGCATGTGCGGGAGCGTCAGCGGCTGCTGATGTCATCCCCGCGCATGCGCAGGGGAGGGGTTCACCTACACGTCGGCCATGGCAGAGGCTGATGGTCGGCCCATAGGAAAAGAGTGCCCCCTAGGCACAGGCCCGCCCACGGATCGGTGGGCCCCGAACGCGGGCCAGGCCACCGTGGTGGCACCCCCCGGGGCCAGATCGCCCCGCGCCCCCCCCCCAGGACCCCGGATCCCGCCCGCGCTGCCAGGTCCTGCCGATAAGGGACCTGGTTCAATTTACACCGGCGGGACTGGCATAGAAGCAGCGAGACTTCGGCCCATCGCGGACTGGAGAATCGCCGGGAGAGGGCCCACCAACTGGCGCGGTGCGATTTCCACCCCCGCCGAATCTCCGGTGCCGGAGAATTCAGCGGCCGGCGGGGGCGGGCTTCACACCACCCCCCGGCGATTCTCCGACCTGGTGGAGGGTCGGAGAATCCCACCCACACGGAGAACGTTCAATCTCCACACAGACAGTGACCCAAGCCAGGAATTGAACCTGGGACCCTGGAGCTGTGAAGCAACAGTGCTAACCACTGTGTTACCGTGCTGCCCTTTACACCCTGGCAGTGCCCCTGCCACTGGCAGTGACACCTGGCATCTTGGCAGTGCTAAGCTGGCACCCAGGTGACACTGCCAGGGTGCCAAGTTGGCAGTGCCCAGGTGGCACCAGCAGGGCCAGGGTACCACCCTGGCCAAAGGGCATGCAGGTTAGGGCCTTCAATCCCCTGGGAGACCCCCACATTGCCATTCCATCTGGTCCCCATTTGTGAAGACCAGTTGTTTTTTTTTCAAAAAAATATACTTTATTCATAAAATCTATACTAAACATGACAGAACATTTTGAATTGTCTTGACTGTACATTTCCATCACCATTACACATTCCTTTGACTTTCTTCCATTCAATTTTGATAACATTACACACATATCGCTCTTTACGTTACAATTCCTTCTTAAACATTTACATTGTCATGTTTCTTTTATACATTGGAGTGTTAATGACCCAGACCGAGGGGGGTTTACACTGTTACCCGCCCCTCGGTGTATATTTGCTGGTAAGACCTTACACAGTGGTCTTTCCCCATTTCGCCTTGGCGGAAGCTGCCCCAAGCTTGAGTGCGTCCCTCAGCACGTAGTACTGGACGTTGGAATGTGCCAGTCTGCAACACTCGGTCGAGGACTGGAAGATCAGCAAGTTTCGGGCAGACCAAAGAGCGTCTTTCACCAAGTTGCTGACCTTCCAGCAGCAGTTGATGTTTGTCTCGGTGTGTGTCCCTGGAAACAGTCCGTAGAGCACAGAGTCCTGTGTCACAGAGCTGCTCAGGATGAACCTTGACAAATACCACTGCATCTCTCTCCAGACCTTCTTTGCAAAGGCACATTCCACATGGAGATGGGTGACCGTCTCATTTCCCCCACAGACACTCCGAGGGCAGGGTGCAACGGCGCTGAGCCTTCGGGAGTACATGAAGACTCTGACGGGGAGGGCCCTTCTCACCACCAGCCAAGCTAGGTCTTGGTGCTTGTTTGTAAGTTCTGGTGATGAGACGTTCTGCCAGATGACTCTGACAGTCTGCTCAGGGAACCGTCCAACATCCTCCACAGTCTGCTTTTCCCTGAGGGCCTCGAGGACATTACGTGCTGACCACTGCTTCATTGCCTTGTGGTCAAAGGTGTTTTTCTTCAAAAACTTTTCAACGAGGGACAGGTGGTACGGCACGGTCCAACTACTTGGAGCGTTCCGCAACAATGAGGCCAGGCCCATCCTTCGTAACACCGGGGACAGGTAGAAACTCAGTATGTAGTGACACTTGGTGTTTGCATACCGGGGGTCCACACACAGCTTGATGCAGCTGCACACAAAGGTGGCCATCAGGATGAGGGGGACGTTGGATACGTTTTCCCCTCCCTTATCCAGAGGTTTGTACATGGTGTCCCTTCGGACACGGTCCATCTTGAATCTCCAGATGAATTTGAAGATGGCCTGGGTGACTGCTGCGGCGTAGGGTCGGGTAATGGACCAGACCTGCGCTACGTGCAGTAACACCGAGAGTGACTCACACCTGATGACCAGGGTTTTGCATGCAATGGAGAGGGAGCGATGCTCCCACATGGCCTGTTTCTGTCTTACTTGGCGATGCGCTCCTCCCAGGTTTTGGTGCACTCACCGGCCGCTCCGAACCATATCCCCAGCATCTTCAGGCAATCTGACCTGACAGTGAAGGGGACAAAGGACTGGTTGGCCCAGTTCCCAAAGAACATGGCCTCGCTCTTGCCGCGGTTTACTTTGGCTCCCGAGGCCAGTTCAAACTGGTCGCAGGCATTCAAGAGCCTGCGTACAGATGCGGGATCCGAGCAGAAGATGGCGACGTCGTTTATATACAGGGAGGCCTTAACTTGCACGCCTCCGCTGCCTGGGATCGTCACTCCTCTTATACCCGGATCCTTCCTGATGGACTCGGCAAAAGGTTCTATGCAGCACACAAACAGAGCCGAGGAGAGAGGGCAGCCCTGCCTGACTCCAGATTTGATCTGGAACTTTTCCGATTCCCACCCGTTGATTGAGACTGCGCTATAGATGTTCGTGTAGAGCAGTTTGATCCAATTGCGAATTCCCTCCCCAAACCCCATTTTGGAAAGCACATCCATCATGTAGGTGTGCAATATTCTAAGCCTTCTCCTGGTCAAGGCTGATGAGGCAGCTGTCCACCTTCCTGTCCTGCATGTAGGCGATCGTATCCCTGAGTAGCGCGAGGCTATCAGAGATCTTCCTGCCGGGTACAGCACAGGTCTGGTCAGGGTGGATCACCGACTCCAGAGCAGACCTGACCCGATTGGCGATGAGCTTGGCTAGAATTTTATAATCCACATTCAACAGTGAAATGGGTCGCCAATTTCGAATTTCTTCCCTATCCCCCTTCTGCTTGTAGATGAGGGTGACGATGCCTTTCCTCATGGATTCTGGCATGCTGCCGTCCAGAAGCATACTCTCGTACACTTCCAGCAGGTCTGGGCCCATCCAGTCCCACAAAGCCGAATACAACTCAACCGGTAAGCCGTCGCTTCCGCGAGTTTTACTCATCTCAAAAAGACCTGACGGCCTTTGTCAGCTCTTCCAGAGTTAGCGGTTGGTCCAGGTTTCCCCGCTCGCTGTCGCCTAAGACCTCCGTGATAGATGACAGGAAGATCTGAGAAACAGTGTTATCTGTTGGCTTGAGATCATACAGTCTGGCATAAAAGGATTTGCTGATCCTCAGGATGTCAGAAAGGTGCCGCTTTTTGCCATTCCCCATCGGGGGTTTCTTCAGTTCATTTTTTTGTTTCCTCTTTCGTTTGTCCCTGTTCACCGTTTCCCAGGGCCCTTGATTCTTTGTTCCGTCCTCTTCCATTGAGTCTTCCTTGTCAGATGAGGTTGGGGTTGAGTTGTCAGGTTGAGCTGGGGCCTCCACTTTTTGTTGAGGGCCCTTCTGTTGGTTTTCAGCATTCTGTGCTGTGGTGCCTTTGTCGATGGAGGGTGCATGAACCTCCTCTGTGGACGTGTTTTGTGCGTACGTTGCCCCGCGTTTTCGGCAGGCCCTATATAGATGGCCGGCCTCCCCACACAGGTTGCAGCACTTGTCTTCCTTGCAGTCCTTTGTCATGTGTCCCTCCTGCCTGCAGTTTTTGCAGAAGGTGACATTGCAGTTGGCGGCAACATGCTCCGTTTTGCCACAGGTGCGGCATACTCGAGGCTGTCCCACGTAGTAGAGATAGCCACGATTTCCTCCAATGGCGAAACTGGAGGGGGGATGCAGGATGGTTCCGTTGCCGTCTGTTCTCAGAGTCAGCTTGATCTGGTGCTCACTTGTCCAGATGCCAAAGGTGCCCTTCAGTTGCACGCTGTTACTTTCCAGCTCGACGTACCTGGCGAGGAACGTGAGCACATCAGACACGGGGACATGGGGGTTGTACGTGTGCAGTGTAACAACCCGGTTTTGCTGCGACACTGACGGATAGACAGGGGGCTCTGGTTACCTTTTTCCTTGAACACATTCAAGAATTTGATGCAAGCTGCGACACTCTTGAAGGTGACGTCAAAATATCCATTGTTGAGGAAGGCTTGCAAGCAGAAGATGTCTGTTGCTTGAAACCCACAGCACTCGAGCAGCACCCGCTTCACGAAGAAATTTCGGCCCACAGGTGACTCCCCTTCCGACTTCTTCGCTGTGACTCGGACAGTGTTTCGCACTCCTCAGCCTGGTGGTCGGGATGCAGCTGCAGCCATAGCTCACAGGTTGAGTCTAAACTGTATCAGCATTAGGCCTAAACCAGAAGCTTAGACCAGCATGTAGATCCACCAATAGCAGCCGAGCTCTAAACGTTTCTTCTTCGACGACTTCAATCCCTCCGTGTTCTCCAATCCACGATTGACATCAAAATCCTCTTAGCCAAAACATCGTGGTCTCACCCCTCATCGGCTACGATACTGCAGACCAGTACTTATCAGCACTTGCCCGAGATCACCAAGATGAAGGGGATGAATCCCAAAGCCTCAGGCACTTCGGGAATCTGCACACTAGACTGAGACTAACTGTCTCGCTTTAATATGCAGATCTTCTAAAAGATGATCCTGCCTACAATGGGAGGGATTCGCATTGCAACGTCTCACGAGATCGCGTTAGATCTTGCGAGGGGTTGTGAGCTGGGTAGATCCCGGGAGAGGGGTCTCCCGACGTTTATCGGCCACACTGCGCTGCGGCGAGCTGCTTTTCCGGTGCTGTTTGGCTGTTCGATCGTGCCCTATATCTGTTCTATGGTTGTTGTTAATTTTTTTCTTTTGTGAAGGGCCTGAGTGGGTTTTTCTTTCTTTCTTTATCCTTTTTTTCTTTCCTTTTTCATCTGTTCCTTTCTCTTTTCTTTCTCTTTCTCTTCCAAATGTAAGTGCATTAAATTCTTGCTGGACTGTAAGCTATTTTCTGTACAGTTCCGACCCCAGCTGATTTCACTATTGAACAGTTGGATTCCAGTATGGAACATGGCTTGATAGATCCTGAATTTTATTTTTTGTTTAGAGACATGGATGAACAAAGTTATAGGACAGCCAATAAACATTTACCAAAATAATAAAACATTTATTAAACAAGAAAAGATGATCTAAACTACACCAGTCCTTCACTCGAGCCAGACTGGATTTGGATTTGTTTATTGTCACGTGTACCAAGGTACAGTGAAAAGTATTTTTCTGCGAGCAGCTCAGACAGATCATTAAGTACATGAGAAGAAAAGGAAATAAAAGAAAATACATAATAGGGCAACACAGCATATACAATGTAACTACACAAGCACTGGCATCGGATGAAGCATACAGGGTGTAGTGTTAATGAAGTCAGTCCATAAGAGGGTTGTTTAGGAGTCTGGTAACAGCGGGGAAGAAACTGTTTTTGAGTTTGTTCGTGCGTGTTCTCAGATTTTTGTATCTCCTGCCCGATGGAAGAAGTTGGAAGAGTGGGTAAGCCTGGTGGGAGGGATCTTTGATTATGCTGCCCACTTTCCCCAGGCAGCGGGAGGTGTAGATGGAGTCAATGGATGGGAGGCAGGTTCGTGTGATGGACTGGGCTGTGTTCACGACTTTCTGAAGTTTCTTGCGGTCCTGGGCCGAGCAGTTGCCATACCAGGCTGTGATGCAGCCAGATAGGATGATTTCAAAGGTGCATCTGTAAAAGTTGGTAAGGGTCAGTGTGGACATGCCGAATTTCCTTAGATTACTGAGGAAGTATTGGCGCTGTTGTGCTTTCTTGGTGGTAGGGTCGACGTAGCTGGACCAGGACAGATTTTTAAAATGTGCACCTCTAGGAATTTGAAGCTGTTAACCATCTCCACCTCTGCCCCGTTGATGCAGACAGGGGTGTGTACAGTACTTTGCTTCCTGAAGTCAATGACCAGCTCTTTAGTTTTGCTGGCATTGAGGCAGAGATTGTTGTCGTTGCACCACTCCACTAGATTCTGAATCTCCCTCCTGTATTCTGACTCATGTTTATTCGAGATTCAACCCACTGTGGTCGTGTCGTCAGCAAACGTGTCGATGGAGTTGGAACCAAATTTTGCCAAGTAGTCCTGTGAATACACGGAGCTAATTTTGCCACGCAATCGTGTGTGTATTTAAAGAACAAAGAACAAAGAAAATTACAGCACAGGAACAGGCCCATCGGCCCTCCCAGCCTGCGCTGATGCAGATCCTTTATCTAAACCTGTCACCTATTTTCCAAGGATCTACTTCCCTCTGTTCTCCGCCCATTCATATATCTGTCTAGATGCATCTTAGTAGGGAGCTAAGTATGCAGCCTTGCGGGGCCCCGGTCTGGAGGACTATTGTGGAGGAGGTGTTGTTGTTTATTCTTACCAATTCTGGTCTGTGGGTCAGAAAGTAGAGGATCCAGTTGCAGAGTGAGGAGCCAAGTCCTAGTTTTTGGAGCTTTCTATGAGCTTGGCTGGGATTATGGTGTTGAAGGCGGAGCTGTAGTCAATAAATAGGAGTCTGATGTGGGAGTCCTCGCCGAGATGCTCTAGGAATGAGTTCAGGTCCAGAGAGATGGCGTCTGTTGTGGACGGTTGCGGCAGTCTGCGAATTGTGGATCAAGTGTTCTGGGAGTATGGAGATGAATCGCCTCATGACCAACCTTTCAAAGCACTACATTACGATTGGTATCAGGGCCACTGGACGGTAGTCACTGAGGCAAGTTGCCTCACCGATATGGTGGTGGTCTTCATGAAGCAGGTGGGGACCTCGGAGCGGAGTAGGGACAGGTTAAAGATATCCGCCAACGCGTCTGCCAGCTGGTCCACGCAGGCTCTGAGTGCACAACCAGGGATCCCTTCCAGACACGTCGCCTTCCGAAGGTTCACTTTCAGGAAAGCCGATCTGACTTTGGAAGCTGTGACGGCGGGTAGGGGTGTGTTTTGGGCTGCTGGGGCACTCGACAGCGGATCGATGGTTTCCTGCTCGAACCGAGCATAGAATGCATTGAGTTAATTGAGGCGGGGTGCGCTGCTGCCGGAGATACAGCTCGGCTTCACTTTGTAGCCCGTTATGTTGTTTAGGCCTTGCCACAACCGACGAGAGTCTGTAATGCTAGTCTGTGATTCTAGCTTGGTCTGATATTCTCTCTTGGCATCCTGGATGGCTTTGCAGAAGTTGTACCTGGATTTCTTGTGTAGGTCAGGATATGTACAGATTCGTAAGGATAATACAAGAGACAGAATCTATCTTATGTTTTAACATTATCAGTAAATACACAGTCAATGTAAACTAATAAACACTGTAGCCAGACCCACCACATTCTGAAACCGAGTGATAATACCATGTCCATTTCCAGCAACTTCTGTGGATTTCTCATTGAATTCCCTAGATGCTTGTCACACTGTGAGCCAATTGGTCTCACTGGAACACTGACTTCCACAAAAATGTTTCCAAACTCCACTCACGAAGAACACGCTTTGCAATCGACTCCCAAACTCCTTAAGGAGCTCCAGCAAAATGAAAGTAAATGGAAATCTAAGGAAAACTTTCCTCTCCTCTTGCAGCACAAAGGACAATGACTGTGATTGTTGGAGACTAATCTTCTCAATCCTAGGATCTCATTGTACAACAATAACAAGGCTTGAGCTGACAAGTGAGCAAATAACATACCCATGCCCACCGTCAACGTGAACGCCAGCATGGTACAAATTCTTGTGAGAATCGGCAAAGAGGATTCTCCCCGGCGAGATCTCGTTTCCCAATTTTCCCCACCCCATCATCAGTG